>NW_013952465.1:1850638-1852832 GCF_001266775.1 Austrofundulus limnaeus
ATGTTAATATACTATAAGCCTTGCACAATGTGTCATTAGATTATTTCCGGTCTCTTTTATAGGTTTCTCTTTATTTTTGTTGCATGCATCTTGAAAAAAATGTCTCACAAAATTCAGTTAAAACTTTAGATATGCAAATTATTTGAACTGTGAAACCAACAGGAGATAAGCCCAAACAAACCTTTGTATTTAGCCATGAAGTCAGCGCTGCTTCGTCATTTTGTTACAGCTCCAACAGCTGCTGTCTCCAAGGATACATGTTTTGTATTTGGCACATTTAGCCCCCGGGCGTTTCGCCCATTCGTTAAGATTTCTGTCTCCTTCAAGCTGGTTACATTCTGCTCAACAGTATTTACTGCAGAAGATTCCAACACTTCTAATTGTGTCTCTGTAACCACCTGAGTGTTGCTGTATGCTCAGGGATTACTGTTTTTCTGAAAGGTGAACTTTTCTGTTCAAGGCCCAAGTCTGAAACTCTGCTCAAGTTTTCCTGAATAGTTTTTTTTTCTGTTTTACCACCATCCATCATTTCTTCATTTCTGATTACCGTCATGTTTTCTGTAGGAAGGGTGTTTTTGTGGAAAATGGTTTAYGCTACAAGCAACATGCTCCTTCATGGCATGTTGGTTTAGTTTTTAGCTGACYTTTTTTACACAATTTATTGGTTAATTAGTTGATGACTGTCGATTAACAAAACACGTTTTATTGTTTGAGAAATATTAACTTTTACAACAAAACAATTATTTTTGTGAAATGTGCAAGTCAAAAGTAGCTTTTAGGTTTAAAAAGTTTGATATTTTAGATTTGTTCTAATGCCTTGCAGCAGCTTTGAATGGATTTACAATTGTTTTTTTTTCTTTAGAATTCTTTACTGCTTGCCAAAGCTACAAACAAAGATCATATGTAGTCTGTCAATGTGTTAGTGGTTCCCAAAGTTGGGTTTGGGACCCCTATGTGGGTCACAAAATGTCAAGTAAGGGTCCCCCAGATGATTTCCATACATCAATTTAAATGCAAATAAATTGCTAATGGAATATATTTTCACCCTAATTATTGAAAATAATTTAATATACAATAATCATAAATGAATAAAAGTAGTATTGTAGTTACTAGGGTTGTTTATGTTATTATGCCCATATTAGCAAAGTTTGCATATGTAAACCAGTAATACCTGGGGTYACAAGTTTCTGCAACTGTAATTTTGTGGACCAGAAGCTTAAAAGTTTGAAAACCTCTGTTTTAGAGAATACTCTCACCTAATACCACACATTTTAGGTTAGTATTTTTCAAAATATGGGATTTTAGCCAATTTTGTGTTTGCTAAGATTGTTAAACTGTGGCACCAATCTAAATATTGGTTAATCAGTTACATAACCCTCTATCATTACTCTCTGAGAGTTCATTAAAATCTGTGGTTCATTGGATATTTTGCCAACAGATGGGTAAATGCAGTGATTATTTCTCTGCTGTCATTTTTTGGGTGCCAAGTGTAAAATAAAATGTTAAAAATTGTCCCTAACACATTTTTATTACTTAACTCCCATTCTGAATGTAAAATCTTATTAAATAACTTCCACTAACATTTTATTATTTAACTCATTATTCTAACATTTTGCAAATTTTTACTAAATGGCACAAATCACATTTAAATATTAAATATAAATGTTCAATTCTAAATCTAAATGTGTAGATCTAAATGTAAAAATTAAATCCTAAATATTGCAGCTAAACGATGAAGCTTAAATAATAAATTTAAGAGTTTTGGACTGGAACACAGCCTTTGTTGTTGTTGGTGYGCGGATTTTGTTGTGGCATCATCATCCTGAGACAAAAGCGACTGCTAACTCTGCTAATGATGCTAACACTGCTGAAGATGGTATTTACTATTTAAATTCCAAATCTGTCCATTGAAAACAATATGGATGGTACCTGTAGTCCAGCAGTTTAACGTGTGGCTCTGACACTGGCCGCAACCGCAAGTTTGACGTCTTGTAGGGAAGCGTTAGCATTGTTGGCATTTTTAGGGCAAGAATTGCTTTTGCAGCAATTGTTAACGTCAAAAGCTGCACACCAACAACAAAGACTGCATTCTACGGAGCCCGCGAGGGGACATGGGGAGATTTTTTTCTTTTGCATTCCCACGCAATAGTAGTATTGCGTTACCTCGCAATACTTTTGCGTTACCTCGCAATAC
>NW_013952465.1:1853076-1860002 GCF_001266775.1 Austrofundulus limnaeus
TAATGACACTTGGCGCCCCATGTCATCACACCGAATTTTGGCTCATATAAAATTGACTGAGCTGTAGCTCTTTTTGTTTTTATTTATGGCTGCTGTGGCAGGCACCTTGAATTGAGTTGAGTCCAAAAGATAATGAGTTTTTAGATGTATAGCCGGTAATTACTTTCTAAGAGTTTCATTGAAATGCCACCAGCAGTTCAAGCACACATTCAACATTAATCAGTAAAGTTGCTCAGTGAAGCCTCTGTGGACGGATCGGGGGCTTGAACCCCTAGAGGCATAGACGAGGTCTGTGTCCACCTCGCGTTGTGAAATTAACAYTTTTTAATGCTTCTGTCTGTCAATCTTTAATAAATTCTAGACCRAGATTCCCAGTTTCAGGGATAAGTCATTAAAAATTATATCAATACATCTGCAAGTTTGGAACTGATGTGTTTCAGATTCATTTTAAAACCAGAAAAATAACTCTTTAAAAAACAGTGCATCCAGAAACAACACAGGCTTTAGAAAGATTTAATGTTGAAAAAAACCAAATCATGTTTTAGAGATTAAAAACAGTTAACAGATGGACTGTGTCACTTTGCATTTGACTTCTAAAAACAGAAAAACAAGAATTTGCCCCTTTGAAGCTGAATTTCTAAATTCAGCTTAAAAAGACACAACACTTTGTGCAAATATTCCATTAGTAATGTGCAATTTTCACGCTTAATTATGCATAATGTTGTTTGTGAGCACGCTCACACCCCGAGGGCACGGCCAGCAGGATTTTGTTAATGCAAACACGCAGAGGAAGCATTAGTTAATTCACAAAGAATATTATTTATTTAGTGCCGCCTTGTACGCTGGCTATAATTATTTCCCTCTCACATTTATTATTGTTACTGTTGATGCATTCAGCACCTCCCATTTCATTATTTCTTTTCTAAGCAAATACACTTCAGCTGTTTATCAGAGGTGAGTAAATCATTCTTCCTGTGTCAACTCTTTGCTTGCACCAAATTAATTATGCTGGATGCTTTTCCCCCCCCCTTTGGCGTCACTGATGAAGGAAAAATTAGAAGTCTAGCATTTCTTGAATTAATGAATWTCATTTATTGTCCTTTATGCTTGAATGTTTAATATTATTTTATAAGAAAGAACCAAGTTATGATAAGTTACAGGATCAAAACT
The DNA here is from genome assembly GCF_001266775.1 of Austrofundulus limnaeus. Classification (NCBI taxonomy): domain Eukaryota; kingdom Metazoa; phylum Chordata; class Actinopteri; order Cyprinodontiformes; family Rivulidae; genus Austrofundulus; species Austrofundulus limnaeus. Next base: position 1,854,247 of record NW_013952465.1, read on the forward strand.
TGYAAATGATTTAAATGATTTATTACGAGATTGTGCAAAATAGTGAGAATTACTTTGAGTTATTACCACATTAAACTTTAGCTCAATATCTGTAAATCTGACTTTGTTACACCCACATTTTGGTGGCAATTTAGAACTGAGCAAAAGTAAATCAGTTTCATAGAAATCAACATTGTGGTTCAGAAGATTTTTTGCTAACAGACAAATTCCATATCTGTAAAATTGATTGGGTTATAACTGTTTTGATTTTGCTAAAGTTTCTTCGCTGTGGCAGCCATCTTGAATTGGGTTGACTCCAAAATTTTATCAGTTCTAGGTTTATATCTTATGATTATTGCCTCAGAGTTTCATTGAAATCTAACCTTAATCCTAACAAGGAAACTGAGTATATAAAATAAACCACAGTTCATGTTGACAGATAACAAACAGGGCCAAAGGTTTCCGTTTGCTGTGTGGTTTGATGCCACCTCTTCATTTCTGAGWGGACAGAAGCCGATGGAAGCAGGAGGATGATCCCTTCGATGMAACTTCCGAACCGTGAATCACACAGAAACACTAAACTTAGTCAAGTTGGCTTGAAAAGATAAGAAGGTGAAAGGAAGCATCTGTCATCCAGCTGTGAACTCAGTCATCTGTGTCAGGTCTTTCTTCAGGAGCTGAGAAACACCCACAATGCATTTTGTTYACTTTCCTGCTTTCGTTTGACACTTTAATGTTTTTGTTCAGAGATAACRTAAGATTTCATCAAACTTTTTTGCAACTGTGACAAATAGATGAAAGAAATAACTAAAAATAATTTTTCAAAGTGAAGATTCTAACATGTTTTTAGACTCCAGTTGAGCCACCTCAAAGCAAACRCCTATTTTATCAATATAATGTGAATTATATGGTGGAGACAGGGAGGGTTTGACCCAGCATTAATTAATACTTAAACCACTAAAAAAAGGAATAATAATAAAAAGAAAACCCAATAGGTTATATTTTTCATTTAGCATTAAAATATGGGGGAATTTGATATTTTCTATGAAACAAAACTCATTTTTTTGTAGTTTGACTCAAAACAATTTACTGACATCTATATTTACAGTATAGCAGATATGTTAAAACAAGAAAATCAATGAAATAATCATACAGTATCTGTTTGAAGCTTGTGTCTGTTGTCCCATTATGATTTGCACACTGTACCTGACCGCTAATTGTAAAGGTACATCCAATGATTATTTCCTGAACCTTTCATTAAAATATGTGCAGGGTCTCTTGAGATATTTTGCTAACAATGTAGACTCCAAATAATTTAATAGCACAATTTGAAACAAAGATCTTGTGCAATCTTTTAGCATTTAGTGCAGGGCTTCAATAATGGTGCTGCAGAGGTACTGCAGGGGGGCTGTCAATTTGTCTTTAAATTTGTAATTTTTTTAAATATTGTTTTTCAAAGTTATGTCTTCAAACACACATGACCACGAATCCAGCGAGTACCAAATCGATAAATAGAAGCAGTGATTTTCAGAAAATGCAGACATTCAGTGAGCACACCAGCTGAATTCTGCTCCATGTATTCTGCATTCAAAGAGAAAGACCCACCCCTATCCATACTGGGYAGGTCGTACAGCCCTGCTGGTGGGTTTGCTCTGTCAGGTTCACTGTAATAGACCWTTTCATAGTTAAAAAWWWKGRRKTYCMWTTKKKSCMAAAAATATGTTGTTGAGCCTTAGTCCATGTTCTTAAACCTTGTGTTGACCCATAAWGTTGTTTTGTTCTGTCTATACAAATGTTCCAAAACCATGTTTATAAGTCGTTCACTTTGTCTTCATGTCATGTTGTTAGACCATGTTGTTGATGCGCAAATTGGATGAGCTCCAGCTTTTCTRGTATAAACAATGACGTTTCAAGGAATGCAATTGTTTGACTCAAGCTCATGTCTTTTAGGGGAGAGCAATGGGCCCACTCACGGTTGGCTGAGAGCCTATTATTGCTGTAATTTCTGCAGTATTTCTGCATCACCACAGCTCCTAACAATCAAGTAATGTCTACACTTCTATCCTCACACCATCCGTTCATCCATTATCTACCGCTTGTTCCAGAGTTGGGTCAAGGAGGCAACAGGGAGGCCCGGACCTTTTCTCCCCAGCCACCTCTTCCAGCTCTTAGGAGGATTCCAACATAGCCTGTCCAGCATGTCCTAGGTCTTCCTCATGGTCTTCTCCCATAATGACATGCCCGAAGCACCTCCCTAGGGAGGCGTTCAGAGGGCATCCTCACCAGACTCCYGAACCATCTCAACTATATGTGTATAGTCCTTGTTCCGTCACTCCATCGGTTTAAGGGGTCCCAGACTGAAAAAGGTTGAAGACCCCCTGATTTAGAGCATGTGTTGGTGATCAGACTCAGTTACCATGCCAGATTTTAGGTCAGTACCTGTAAGTATAGTCATATTTTTGTTATTTCATGCCCAAACACAAGAAACATTTACTTTGCTATAATACACGTGCATTCCGTTTCCACAGGACTCGATGTTTGTGTGTCTGCTTGGACGTGAATTTGAATCCTTCTCATCAAAACGATAAGAGAACCATCGTCCACATCCCCTGCCGAGGCTCTCTTTTGATTCTCCTTGCTAATTGAGTGCCTTATTAGTAACCACAGCCTTGCAAGATGAACCTCCCATGATGATCACGTGGGCTACTATTGCGGGAGGAAGCGCAGCTGCTGGCTCCCCAATGGTTAATGTACAGGGTTGTGATTAAAAGCAGTGCAAGCGTGAACCGTGAACCCATTTCAGCGGCAACTATTGTCTGCGGAACGAGGAGATAAGAGCTAATTGCCAGATTTTGTTTCAGCACAAGAAAATTTTTGTGTGGGGGAGGTAGGGCCTGTGAAGTGGAGACAGGAAATTAGATGGTGGTTAATAACAGGCTGTCGRCATTAATAACCCACAGCAAACACCTCAAATCGAAGCCTTTGCATTTGCAGCAACACATATTTAGACTTCAGGTGTCTCCACCACTTTAACCATTAAAATTCATTAAATGAATTGAGGTTGATGTCAATGGAAAGTAGTAAAATAATTTTTAGGAATACACATTAAACTTTTTCATGATGTGGGAGGATACAAATGAGCRCAGTTGTCCACTTCTGCCATCCCTCCTACACTTCACTTGTGCTTACTGCATGTGTCTAATTAACTCTGACACAACACTATTGTAAGATTTAGTCGCCTACAGATGCAGTTTTACTTAAAAAGTCCCAGCAGGGCCATATATCCTCTGTAAACTTTCAAAACAAAAATCCACTCAAGTRTGAGCCGAACGAAAAAGTAGCAAAACACAAGCTTAAAGCAGCAAAGTGTTAGCTAAAATTTAAAAGGGCAAAAAATCWGTCAAAACGCAATTGTGCTATAAGTTTACTAATTCTAAACTTATATATACTGTAGTAGTTTACTATGCTGGGGTATACCTAATGACTTGTACATGAGGTACAGTACTTCTTTTTGGTAAAGGCAGAAAACAACAAAAATCTAGCAAAAGCAACAAATCTGTAGCTAGAAGCTAAAAATAGCAAAAATCGAGCTAAACACAATGTTTTAGAAGAAAAGTCCATGTATTTTTATGGGGAAATGAAAAGTATACAATTAACAAAAATAAAATTCAAGTCAGCACTGATGATCAGTGATGAGCTGAATGTTTTGTTATWTAAAAGACTAAAATATAACAGAATGTGTGGAGTATGAAGGTTGAATCAGCATTCATAACATTAGCTTTAACAAAATTAGAGCATATGTGAGTAATTCACATATATTTTTTAAAAAATATATATATTTCTCCTCTTTTAGTTTTGATTTTCAACTTTCCCATAACCTGATTTAGGCTGGTTACATTTAAAGAAATGTGCAGAGCTCAGATTTAAGATGTATGCTAATTGAAACACTTACAAAAAAATAAAAAAAATTGGGCATTAGAGCTGTTCCTGGGAGAGCTTCAGTCTGCAAAAGAATTWTGTAAAGCTGGATAAAAGCAAGGGTTTCTTCCTTAGATTCCTAAGATTACGGATTAATTTCCCTCTCTTACAATATGGGTTCTTTCATTATTTGACATCATAATTCATTCCATAATATCTGGCCTTTTTCACAAACTAAATGGTCCATGGCCTCAACATGTTATTAAGGTTTAATTAAAGCCTGTTAAAAAGAATGCAAAGACATTCAAAGCTGTTGTTGCAGATTGCGTTTGGGGCAAAACCTTCAAGAGTGYCATCATTTCAAATTTCAAATTCTATTCTTGGCTCTTTTCTGTTAAGCGAGTGTGATTTGAGTGTCTTGTGTGTATTTGTGTCTAGCTGTGCTGAAACAAAAGGCACACTTCCTTTTACAACACTAAATTATAGTTTTGTCACTTCAAACCAGGTAGGTGATATTTCACACAAAGAAAGAATCTTGAATCCTTCCATCTAGCATCACCTTTCTTCTCTAAAACCAGAACTTCTGACTCAGTGCTTTATTAGACACACCAAAGAAGAAAACAACTATTTTTTTTCTTTGAGTGCAGGTTTATCTGGAAGTACTCTGATGCTTTGGTACATTAGCAATGCATTTTGGGATGGATACCTACAAATAGGTTGGCCTGTAAGACGCCACTGCTATGAGGACGTTTGAGCTAAAAAAGTTAAAGATAAAAATTGAGACTCCTGTTGGGAAAGACACCTGCTGAGCACATCAGGTTCTCATTAACACAGAGATCAGGCTTTTGTGAATTAAACATGGTACTTTAATTAGGCACAAAAAATCAGTGAATAAGAAACAGAAAAGATTTTGCTGTCTTGTGAAATTCTTGGAGTTGTTCTGGCTGTGTGTCATCATCATTGTCATAATCATCATCACCACCGTCATCAGTGCAGAAAGTCTAATGACTTTAAACACCAAACTGAAGAGAAAACACTTACAGGGAGGCTGAATTCAAAATTTACATTATTTTCACACCAGGYTGGCTTTACTGAACCAATTTGTGTAATACTTTAAAGTACCCATGCATCCATCCATCYATCCATCCATAGTCCCTGGTCAGGTAATGCCTACAGATCTACAGCAGTCGGTGGCCATGAGTCAAATAGTTAAATTTTACTTGTATCTACAACCAATATACTTTCTGTTGTACTTGAGAACTCTATCACCAGTGGTCTTCTAATAATTCCCAGGTCTTGTCCACATGGAAACACAGTTTTCCCCAAACTATTTATTTGTTGCMTCTAAGAGTATATTAGTAAAATTACTGCAGTTTCTAAAAACGTCTGTATGAAAAACAAAATAGAATCTAAATTATTTTATCTATGCCATGAGTTCATGGGGTGCTGTGAAGCTGTCACAGAAATTCACCAAAAACAGCAAATAAGGCAGGGAATGTGTGCATTAAGCTTGCAAACTATGTGCAGAATGTGCAGAATGTACATGCAACAGGTAGCGGACACCCAAAGCAACACACTGCAAAAACTGTCCATCTTACCAAGTTTTAAAATCTTACATTCAGYCAAAACATCTTTTTGATCTTGTTTTGAGACGGATTTACTAAACAAGAACTGATTGTGTAAGAATAATMATCTTGTTTTCAGAATGTGTAAGATTATTTGTCTTATTGTCTTGTCCTGTATTTCCTGCGGAGGATGAGAAGAGCACACCTGCCCCCGCCCATCCTCAAGACGTTCTACAGAAGCACCATAGAGAGCATTCTGACCAGCTGCCTCTCTGTGTGGTGTGGAGGCTGCAG
>NW_013952465.1:1860679-1865463 GCF_001266775.1 Austrofundulus limnaeus
AATTGAGTCAAATCAAGTATTTTAAGAATCTTACCAAGTAAAATTTTCTTACTCCATTGGCAGGATTTTTTTTTTACTTAATTTGAGCCAATTTTACAGACAAGACAAATAATCTTACACATTCTAAAAACAAGGTTATTATTCTTACACAATCAGTTCTTGTTTAGTAAATCAGTCTCAAAACAAGATCAAAAAGACTTTTTGGCTGGATATAAGATTTTAAAACTTGGTAAGATGGACAGTTTTATGTGTAAAACTCAAGTTCAGTGGGCCAAATGTGGCCAGCCATGCCAGTTTATCTTTCAAGTGAGAGCTTCAAACATATATTAATGTCTTAAAATATACTGCTTTAAAGCCAGCATTGACCACCAATGCATCTCCTACAATGTATGTTCAGTATTTCACCAGTAAAATGATGGCATCCTACTACAAGGTGAAGGTGCACAGAGTTCAAAGTATCCATGATTAAGTCTACTTAAGTAAAGCACAGATACATGAAAAATGTACTTAAGTACAATAACAAAGTACTTATACTTTGCTACATCCCACCACTGCTCTAGAGTATGTCTGTAATATTTAGTATTTCCCATTTATTCAGTCGTACATGTGGTACATTTTTATTGTTTATAAGAGGTCACGTTAAAACGCTGTTTCTATGCATGAAATACCACATAGAGCTTAGTTATTGTTTGTWAGCAGTGCTCAGCTGCAGTAACGAGATGAGGATTGTGATTTGTGTTTAGTCAAATTTAAAGACGAAACACTGAASTTCATAACTGGCCCTTTCAGGGTCACCACGATGTTCATGCGGCCCTCAATGAAAATGAGTTTGACAGCCCTRCCCTAAGCTAACTCTTAGTTTAGAAGTTGGACTATATTGTTGCTCTTAAAAGGCTGTGTTTTGGCTTTGCAAAACCTCAAAGCAGGTGTTTTAAGACTTTTTTTAAAAACTCTGTTTTTGTGTAGATACAAGGCTTAAACTATAAACAGCTTTCCACATTCAAAAACCCTTCAGACTTATTTTTTACAGCCTAGCTCACTCTTTGATTTTCACACTTTTACTGTAACTATTGCTTTGAGTGACGAGAACACAGCAGAGCAAAAGAAAAAAAAAGTATCTGTTTTCATTAGCATTTAAATAAATTGTGTTCTCTCAGTGTGCTAGAGTCTCATTCTGCTTTGATTTATTAGCTTTGGAGACAAACTTTGGGTGGTGGGCAACAAACGACCAATGGGTCCCTGGGGCCAGCTCCCTCATTTAAAACCAGCGACTTTAGCAGAGCTGCTTTGCTTCATGTCTCGTCTGAACAAGTCTTATCTGTCAGAAGTAGATTGACTGTATTACTCAACATCAGCCACCCGTTTCTAACAAACAAGCACTCAGCTTTTAAAAGCTCGTGTGGCTTGAAGAATATCATCCCTATATATATTTTTTTATTTTGTCAGATGTAATTTGCTGTGTCACTCTTGCTAACTCTTGGCAGATTTAAAGCTTATTTTAATCAAATGCCTTTGAAAACATTCTGTTGTTGGAACTCTTCTCCTTGAAAGGATGCAGAGCACAATCCAGAASGGCTTTAAGTGCACATTTATATGGCCGTGTAGACGAAAAGGGCATATCAACAAATATGACTAAAGGAAATAAACCACATTTATTAAAACAGGCTAGCGCATTTTTTCAATAAAGAAATTAAAAGCCTGGTGCAGTGCAAATAAAAAAAAGTTGTCCCCTGAGTCTTTTAAAGTTCTTTGGTTGGCAAGTTCGTTTTTACTTTGCAGAGGTACTTTCCTGGCATAATTTGGATACTTTTTAAAATCATATTTAATACCTTTTTTTTTTACTTGGGAAAAACACAACTCATTAATCTTCCTGGTAGCAGTGGCTGAACATTATTTTAATTCATTACTGTACTGTGAACTTTACTCTGCCTTTCAGGAGTCTTTTCTAAATTCCATTTGTTCGGCCCGGGAGAACCAGACAAATGCAATACATTTGTTACCTGTATCTGTAACCCGATTTCCCTGCAGAAATCACCGAACATTCATCTCATCTTGTCTCGTCTTTTTACCTATTGAACTAAATCAACAGTCACAGACTGGGAAGCGTGCCATGAAGCACTCTCAGGAATTTTAAACAAAAACAAGGTGAAGTTTCCTTTCATCTAGTTTGTTTTCTGCCTCATGACTATATGCCTGTCAAGTTCTTTGATTTAACACTAAGAAAGTCTGATCTGTGTTGCCATGAAAAGAAAAGGAAAAAAAAAACAATTACTTTGAGTGTCAACTAAGTCTAAAATATGTTAGTATTTGTTTCAATCTTTTATCCAGAATACAAAAGTGTCTGAATAAAGTTTAAATGAAGAGTCAGCCCTTAAAGTGTAACTTACCCCAAAATAAACATTTTTTAACAAGTAAACTGTCTAAATTTTGTTGTAAGGGTTTTTTACTCTCGTAATATTACAACCTTAATCTCGTAATATTATGACTTTATTCTCATAAAGTTACGACTTTAMTCTCGTAATAATAACAAATAAAAATCTCGTCGTGTGGCCGTCGTAGTGTCCCACTTGTTGATTCTTCACAAAAAATTAAAATCTTATAACTTTATGTTTGAAGCCTGAAATGTGGCAAAATGTTGAAAAGTTTGAGGGGGCTGAATACTTTTCGCAAGGCACTGTATTTACAGAGGATCTGACAAATACAGAGAAAAACTGAAGCGTTTATAGCAGGGGTGCCCAAACATTTTCCCTGGGAGGGCCAAAATGTAAATGGATCTGAAGGCTGCGGGCCAAATGCAATAATATAATAGATTAAATGCAAATACTTTTTAAGTAAAGTTGTTTTATTTTTCATGATTAAGATAGCAGTCAATATGGTGGTCCACATTTTTTGTTTGTGATTTTTTTGTTAGCCAATGGACATGCAGAAAATTTGACATATTGTACACTCGAGCACCAAAGGCTCATGGCGCTTTTCATAAATTAAAATTTGTGTATTTGGGGTCTTAGTATGCAAATCTAGATATGTGCTTAAATCTAATCTAAATCTCTCTTGTAGTTACTTGTATGTTTAATTTTAATATAATTCTATGATAAAATAAGTGACGTGAGTTAAGACTGTAAGCCCTACAGCTCTTTATATAGTTGGACCAATAGTTGGAATGACTAAGTGGAAATAGTGTTTCTACATTAAACAGGTAAATACAACCTAGTAGCCAGGACAACTGCTGGTGGGCCAAACCAAATGACTTGGCGGGCCAATTTTGGCCCGCGGGCCCCACTTTGGGCTCCTCTGGTTTATAGAAACTCTAAGGAGACTTTGCAATGATGAGCTGGTGTGCTGATTACTAATGGTGGTGAGGATCTACCTACCTATTTTTCCATCTGTCTAACTATCCATCTACCCATCAGCCTATTTTTTTCTTTTTACATAATCGACACAATATGCCAATTAGCATAATGTGATTCATCCATCTTTTCTTTTGACATTTGCATTAACATGTATTACTTTGCTATATGTGAACGCACATCTGCGAGAAGCATACACTTTGAAATGAACAGTTTTTGGCCTTTCACTGCCTGAATGTAGGTTGGCCAATTAGAATTCGGATCTGGACTTTCAGTCTGCCTTTTCATTTTCAGATACCAAGGATGGTGGGTGGAGTGCAGAAGTAAATTGATCCCAGATTTGATGGAAAAGTTCTCCATTGCTCAGGGGTATATACCCACTCTGGAAATAGCAATACTSTTTAGCATTCACAAAGCAGCTTGTTTTAAGAGACCAGAGCACAAATAACAGAACGGTTTACTTCGATGCCTCCGACGCAGCACAAATATGCTAAAAAAAATCCAAACCAGCGAGAGGGTCTCAGGCGTCAAAACCAGTCCCTAAACCTGAACCAAGAGACAGCCGTGTCCCTGTCTAATGGTCAATCAATCTTCACATGTAGACTTTAAAAAAAATTGTACATGCAAAACATAGTCTTGCTTTTGTGGCTGTAGTCGTACCAGGAAGAAGGCAACAATAAATAACTCCACTGGTTTAAAGAAGAGTGTTACAAAAATGAACCCTGGAGTACCATATAATTTAGGCATTTTATTTTGTTTTTAACCCAACTTTTAAGTATGCCAGTACATTTTATCAATTTTATCAAATGTGTATATAGACTATGGTTCCAACAGCTTGTTTTTTTTTTTGTATCTGATGGGATTATAAATGAGGCAGTGCTGCTAAATCATAGTCACATATGTCTTAAAACAAGATCAGATCTTTTGAAGTTGGGTTCTGTAGAAAGCTTGAATAACTGTGATCTTCCATGTTGTATTCCAGCAGAAATATTGTGGTAATCCTGCGGAAATATCCCAAGACTGCACTGGAAATGATACAGCTAGATGCCGCTGCACATCACTCCACAAGTTCAAGTTCAAGCTCAAGAATGTTTAGGACCTCAGGACACTACAGGATTTCTCAAACATACATGAATGAGTCAAAGCAATAGTCTGGACAAGTTTTTGATGAAAGGATAACATTATAACATGATATAAAACTCAAAAAAGTTGATTTTATATGATATTGACCCTTTAACATTTTTGATGCGTAAAATAACAGCCATTCTTTGAGAGTTCATAACTAAACACAGAATGTTGGGTTTGAAGTCAGATAACTGACAGMAATTCTTTTAATCATCAAAATATTTAACACTTATTGGTTAAATCAATTAAAATACTGAGCTTTTTGTGTGTATGTGCGTGTGTGTAAGATCAGTCCAATATACAGTGTATATA
>NW_013952465.1:1865473-1877914 GCF_001266775.1 Austrofundulus limnaeus
ATCTATCTATCTATCTATCTATCTATCTATCTATCTATCTATCTATCTATCTATCTATCTATCTATCTATCTATTTTTTGTATAAGGTCATTTGACATTGTTCTTTTCAAAGCAATCTCAGCTGTTTATTCAATAACAATAAGGGAAATTAGCCAGCATTTTTGTAACTTATATTTTAAAAATAATGTTGTAAACAGTTTCATAGTTTACAAATACTAAAGCAGATTTATTAAATAGCTTTCTTGAACAAAATTATCCTTRCAAATTTATTGAAGGGTTTTGATTTAGGTACGACAAAGTTAATCAACATTTCTTAAACATGTTTTGACTGTATTCTTTGCTGATTTGTGTTTTACAATACTTTTCAGCCAGTCTTCAGATAAATAAATAATTTCTTTTGCTTTTGAAAAAGAAATTAAATAAAAAAAAAGATGTGTACGCATGTCCAAATCTCCTCAGACTTCTTTTGGAACGTTTCAGTCCTGGGAAGAAAGCTGCATTTCATAGTTGCCAATGTGTCTCTGCCACCAGAAAACACAGCAGTGATGTGAGGAATGAAGATTATTCATCAGCAAGCAAAATATTAATCTGATATATTTTTTTAATTTGTCTTAAACATACACACAACCTAAAGAAGAGCGGAACTTATTGTTCAAATAAATTAATGCTAATTAGTAAAATCAGATTACTATAGGAACTGATTTCCAGTCTTTTGGGGATAAAAGTGCAAACACGACCCCCCCCCCAAAAAAAAAAAAAAAAAAAAGCTGTATGTGAATAAGCCAACAGTTTTGGCTGCTAAAAATCTGTCAGGACTGCATTTTCTCCCAGCAGCAGCTACTGGATCATTTTGTCCGTGCTTCTCCTCTCCTAGCAAAACAGGAACATCAGCATTACTAAGCATTCGTTTCAAGCTATTTGTTTCTCGTGGATGCTTTAAGATAATCACATCATTTAGAATTCATCTAGCGTGGAAGAAATGTCAGATTGAAAATGGAATCGATGTAACAAGTTGATATTATTGTCTGATAATAAATAAACATTTGAATTATTGATTCTCTGTCTGTCCAACATCTTCCAGTCTTCTGTTGCAAAACCCAAAGCTCCCAGCAAACATGATRAAATGTGTTAGAACGAACATTTGTCATGTCTCTGTTGAAACAAAGACGTCAGACCTCCTGTCCCCTACATGTGATCCAAATCACCATAAGATCAACACTCAGACTGATTTGTGTCGTTTTTACCCAATCCGCACACTCTTTCAAAGCGTAGAGATGAGAAATGACACAGGAATATTACACAAAAATAACAAATCTTTTAAACACAAAAGCAAGTGTGTGACCTAAGAAAATCCAYTTCTTCCTTTGAAAGTGATGGGGGTCACTGTGCGAGGGGCGGGGGACACCCTGCAAGTCAGAAACTGGAAAATCAATTAACTAAATGAAACAATGAACTACACTTACATTTATGTTTCAGATGTTTCATTGTTGGTAAAAAAATGAGTTAAACAACTATGCAGTCATTGGATTTTAAATAAGTATATTTTGGTTATTTGAAATGTGATGATAGGCTTTGGTGTGTCTTCATTAGCAGGCTTCTCCTTGACATTCACTCTAAGAAAAGGTAATTAAACAATAATTGGTGGCTTTACATTTTTCAGTATTTCAGTGGTTGTTTGAATGGCAATATCACAAAAACAAATAGTTTGACTAAAATTAAATTAACTATGTTCTATTTGTTTAAACATAGTATATTGTTTGCTTCATATTTAATGTACATACTCTTGTACTCTCCATCTTGCAGAGGGTAACAACTGTTTATCACCTGGAAATTGTTTCTCCCAATTTAGGCCAACTTGTACTTAAGCAGTCCGTCATTCATTGGTCAGTTGGTCTGCAATTAAAGAAGCTTCCACTGACGCCATTCAGAGCTTTATTATTGCTCCTGTTTGGGTTTCACATCCATGCTGAGCGTGTAACGCTAAACAATAAACTTGAAGAACCACTCAAGTAAACTGAAGCTTTGATGCCACCAGGACAGTGGCGGATCTAGGATTTGTCTGAATAAGGGGCCATCAAGGGACCCCTATATTCATAGAGGGGCCAAGTATTTGTTCAACATCCTTCCACAAAAATCTCCCATTTTGATAAAGTGTTTACATTTAACCAGTCATGTTCAAACACCTGTAATGTAATTTTTTTTTTGCCAGTTTTACATACATTTTCACTGTACAGAGATAAAATACTCTCAAACACACAGCATCGTTTGTCAGCTGAAAGACTTTTTCTGCAGGATTGTTCAGATTTTCTTAAATGCACAGTGTGTAGGATTTTGTCAATTCTTTTTAGCCGAAATTGAGATAATCACTAATGACAATAATAAAAAAAACATGTCTAATCATTGCAGACAAAGACCTTGTTTTATTATTTTTACCTTATGAAAAGCTGTTTATATCTCCATGGTCGCTGGTCGCCACAACAGGCAGCTGCCATCTTGTCTACGAAGGCTCATGAAGGCATCAAAAACGGTTTTAGTTGTAATACTATAAATGTAATATTTGTTGTCTGTCATTGTAGCTGGGATAATTTTACTTATTAAAGCTCATAATCTTACCACTTGAAACATCACTAGCCCTGAAGCTGCTGGTGGACATCGTGGTTGGAATTATCAAAGGTTTTTGACACCTGAGAGACACCGTAGCTACTCCTTTGAGTTTGGAAGCAGAGGATGGGGGTGGGGGGAGGACCAGGGAGGATGATTCAACCACTCAACCACTAGATGTTGCTGAAAACAACAAATCCCACACACTGTGCCTTTAAGAGAAGACAATTTCTGTRAACTTGATTCATGCTGGACTTTACTATTTGACTCACGAGTGCCTCTAGTGTTTAGTCATGGAACTGCATCCATCGTTATCGCTCCCAGGTAAAGGACAGATGAGTGACAGGAGGCAAATCAGATTTCAGTTGGGGCCAGTGCCCCTGTGGGCCYGCCCCTAGAACCGCCCCTGCACCWGGATTTTCAGTGACCCAATTCACACCTTAGTCCTAAACCTAACCCCCGACAAACCAACGGCATTTAAGTACCAGCTGGTCCCCACAAGCAGGGGCATATACCAAAAACTGTCCCCACATATAAGGAATACCCACCTAAGGAGGGCAMAAGCTAACTGCTTTAGAGTAAAAAATTTCCACTAAAAAACAAGGAATCCAGCATGAGCCATGTTCAATTTGAAATACAGTATGATGGACCTTGGATGGTTGCCTCCTGTTTGCACCAACTGCAGGAAGCAAGAGAATAATCTGAAGAATGTAAATGAAGCAGAAAGTGTTTATTACCAAATGGCCACACCAGAGGCCGGGGTCCACTTTGTCCACAGTTTGTTTTACAGTCAATAAAGCAGGTAAGAGGCAGTGACTTGATGTGTTGGCACAAGCTGCTCACAGTTTCCTTATAACTGCATCTTCTTCACTCTTGTGTTCGTGTTTCCCCACTTTGAAGTGGCAAAAACCCAGACATTTAAAAAAAAATATGTACTGGCATCTGAGTTACAAGTGCTGCTTTGTGTAATAATTCAAGGCCTCGCTGTAAGAACTTCATCCCACAAGGTCCTTGCAAAGTCCAAAATTGAGCCAAGGGAAGATAAAAAATTCTGTGTTTTTAATATTTGTGTTGTGAAACCTGATGCAGTAATGAGGCATATCGCTTGTGGGCTTTGGCCGGCGAGCACATATCTGTGACTTGTCTCGTCAATAGACCCTGTCCCTGGGKAGATTAAGGATGTGGGTGGCTCAGGGAAGAGGAAGGACTTTAATACTTTACATGCAGTTAGGGCAATTTTTGTAAAATTCCACTCTTTCAGTGTAATGGGCGAATGTAATGTAAGTATGAGTAATAAAATAACAGAGCAAAAGGTTTACTCAGTTTTTTTTATTATAAATAAAAGAAAAAAGACCACCAATGGCTGTTCCACACGCCTGCCAAATGATGTTAGTCAAGCTTTCAAACAACTGCTTGAAAATCAGCGTGACACGAGTGAGAATTGCCTCCCCACTGAATAATTTGGCTTTCTCTCATTTTTCCCAAATAATTCACTTTAAGCTCATCAATCACAGCAGTTTATACAGACTGCGGTGTGTAAATGTGCTTGCTAGTTGACAATATAAATGATTTTTTTTTTTTGGCTTCAAGAGCTGAAAAAAATTGTTTAAATATTCTGAAACTGCAAAATTGAGCTGATTGCTGACAATAAAAAAAGCACAAATAAAACATACAATAAAGCTTTTATTGTTTTTAAGTGGTGTCACTTTACAACAAATGTACCGACCCGCAATATTTTAAGATTATTGGTGCAACAAATCTTAATTTATATAAATAAAAAAGAAATAAAAACAAAACTGAAAAACTAAATTTTTGTTCCACATGTCTAACTTGATGGCAGCATTTTGGACCTTCAAACTTTTTTGCTCTGGTCAGTGTTCAGGAAACCCGATTTTGAATTAAAAATGTTTAAAATGTTTCCTCAGAGGGGCAGGGGGATAACTTTTTGGCAAACTCGTGTGTATTTAAAGCTGTATATTTTTAACATTCTCTGCCTAATAGGTCCTTGAAGGCTCTATGTGCCAGAAGACCACTGAGCTGTCTACACTGAGGGCAAATGTGCACGAGGTGACCTTGCTGGGATTACGGTTTCAATGATTATTTAATGACATTATAATTACTTTTTCGTGTCAGAGTACCKCGGTGATTGTCCTCTGCTGGCTTTCAAAGTGTGGAAGAGGGCGCAGCGTGTGTGCCATCATGTGGGGGTGCTGCCTCAGATTTTCTGAAGAAGTTGAGCTCTTAAGACAAACAGTGATTTAATTGTAAGAAATGCCATATATCGCTATGCAAACAACATTTGTATGTAAACTTACACAAAAATGATCCTGAATATTTGATTCCAGAGATTCTATGTGAACTGGTTGACTGTGTGGCATTTATTGCGATCTACATTTTTAGTAGAGATAGTAATATGTTTAAAGGGGACATRTTCAAAATGGAGTCTTTAGAAGTGTGGACAAGTTTAATTTAGTCTCTCTTGGTGCTGTGTAGATATTGATTTCTCTGTTCTCTATTAGGTTTATTGTTTCACAGCAACGTTACAGTATTTGTTGCAGAACCGCTAAACAAGGACATGGACTTCCGGCTAATCAATTTGGCAAATCTGCGGTTCCGCAGGTTCATCGTCTTCATTGTCTTCTCACTCTGGGTCAGACTCTGGCTCCAACATGCAAGACTGGATGGACAAGTCTTCCCTTGTTGACATCTTTTTATCTAGCCTGGCCCTTGCCTTCCTACGCAGCTCCGCTCAATTCTAGTTTCGCTTCTCTRCTCCGTCTGGGACTTCTCCCATAGACAAGGATTTCTTTGGGAGCATTTCATCCGGGCCAATCAGAGAACAGAACATCGATTTTCTGCGCAGTGTCTGCTTGTAGTTTATTATACCTGGACCAATCAGCAAACAGAAGGCGAAGTTTTGAATGACATTGATTTTCTTCRCAGTGTCTGCTAGTTATTTTAGCATACGGCAATGGAGGAAGTGAATGAAGCCAGTCTGTGTTGATAAGGCTTCCAAATTAAAATAAAATTGACAAAGCAGCAGCTCTCATTTACAGTTGTCTCGTTCGGCTCGGTACTTCTCTCCTCTCGGTAGGGTTGTTTACAGCACACGCGATTTCCATTTAGCCTCTTAGCTTAGCCTCTGAGGTGTAAAAACCGGGTCATCTTGTTTCTGCAAACTGTGTCGTTGCTCCAGAAGAGAGAAACTCTGAAACAGGCTGGTTGAACAGCAAGAATCTTTATTTTGCAGTCCAGGAGATTACAGCCAAAAACCAAATTGTGGCCTTCCAMGCCAAATGAATCACCAAGTAAAAAGATGAAGACGAAGGCGAAGAGTAGGGGCGTACAATGCTCTTTATAGGTTTCACAGTGCAGTCCAACAGATGCACCATAAATTTTGTCACGGTATACCTTAAGCATTCCTTTCCTAATATGGTCATGTGCCGAGTTCTGAAGCTGGGGACTGACACATCTGTGCATTCCTGAGAAGAGGCCCCCACTTTTAGACACTACATCTCCTTCACAGTGGAGCTGGCACTTGMGGCCAACCGATCCAATCATTTTAAACCTCAGCAGAGGCCACGCCTCCAGCAAGAATCGCTTTCTACAGCTGAGGTTCCAGACCCTCGTCCGAAGCAAAGTGAAGGAYGAGGCTCTGGTTTTTACCAGGCTACTTTTAATCCATTTGTAAATAAAAAGTTTCTGTGCCACTGGATAATTGTACATCTTCTATTAAACTAGAAAAACAGCTGAACAGGGTGGAGTAGAAAATGATCATTCAGAGTGAGACCTGGAGAGGGGCGGGGTGTGAAGGGCCTCATATGCATTTAAAAAGACCAAAACAAGTTGCTTTGAGATGCACCTATGGAAAAGGGGTGAAAGGGGCTTGTGGAGCTACAATAAATCATCCCCAGGTGGCAATTAGAAAGAGAGGAACAATAAAATAGGTCAACATTTTGCAGTGCTCAGCCCCTTACCGTAAGCACTAACTAAAAAATATTGCAAAAAATATTGGCTAAAATGTAACAAGAACAGCTGTTTTTTAGGACTGCTGCTACACCTACTGCTAATTGCATGCAAAAGTCAGATGAGTGTTGTTTAGAAAGAGACAAACATTGTTGATTTCAAAGCAATTAAAACACTTTGAATGTTTATTACCAACATGTTTTGGGAGGAAATGATAATTAGTGCATAACAAGCTCTTAATATCTCATTAGGGTTTCAGTTCTCACATGTCAGTGTTGACAGAGAGAAATTATGCACGACTGTTCAGTGAAGATGTGCTCCAGGTCACAACGTCACACGTCGAGCGAGATGCTGCGCCGGACAGAGAGCTTGTTGACTTTTCGATCCGGGCACTAAATCTATGACTGAGATTACTGGCTTCCGTTTTCGGGTCGTGCTGAGTCCCAGTGGAAGATTGCACATAAATCTTTTTTTTTTTTTTTGGAAGGTGGTGGGGGGGAGAAAATAATAAAGGAGCTTGTACTCCACATCCCATGGCTTTTTAATCTTAGACCTGAAAGAAGCACCCCACACAGCCGCACAGCTGCACCCACTATCTTGATCACACACATCAACATGTACACGCAGCTCAAATCAAGGATGTTGAATGAGCAAATAAAACCCAATTACGAGTAAAATAAAAACGAAACAAAACAAAAAAAAAAATACATGAAAAAGATGCTGCAGAGAACTGTCACACTTTTGACGCTAAAGGCTCCCGGAGGCACAGTTTTTCACGTTGTTGTGCTGAAAGCGCACGCGACACAGAAGTGGCTCTGAAGATGAGCTAGTTACCAGAGCACATCCTCACAAATGACAGGATCATCCAACTGTGAGAGCGCTTATGAAAAGCCTGAGTCGAACTCTCTGCTGAGTGTATTCCCACATCACAGCTGCATGATCACAGACAGCTCAGGAAAGTCTGACCATTCTGTGCCACCTGCRCAGACACTGATCTATAACACCCCAGCTGCAGTCCTGCACAAAAATCCCACATATACACGAAAAAGGGAAAAATTATATAAGTTGAATTCAGCTGTTCGAAACTACTTTTCTTTCTCTGCATCTTATTAGCACCACGTTATTATGCACAACTAGGGTATGTGAGGCTCTAAAGGGCTCAAAAACAGATCTCAGCGAAGCATATTTTCTGCATATTTTTACATAATGTTCTTTGCATAAATTACTTTTGTTTTTGGTTGTTTTCTTGTGTTGATTACCTGAATGCAACATACATTTACTGAATAATGCATAAAACCGTCTGCATTGCCGTCATTTAAAGTTCATGGAAAAAAAAAAACCAAATGCAAACAAATGTTAACAGAGAAATAAATGAAGAACGTCCATCAGCTGACACATAAATATGCTCAATTTAATACAGGGACCTAAATGTTTTATTTTTGTAAGTTTGTTTTATAAATGCAAATTAGATTTTTTTTTGTTCAAAAACAGAAGAAGGAAGAGTTTGAATTGAGCAAATGAATRTAAAATAATAATAATTTGACATTGCGCTTCTAAAACTAAAGTGGAATTTGCAATTTTCTTTAGTGGGGTTTTGTGGAAAGATTATTTAGAGTAAATATCTTACTTGTGTTAGGCAGCATTTGTTTTTTTTTTATTTTTATTGGAGTTAATAGGTGGTTTACATGGAGTTAAAACCAAAGTAGTTTTGTAAGAATAATCACCATAAATTGGCACTAGTGATGGTAAAATAAACACTTATATCAAATTGTATGTAATTATTTTAGGTTTTAAGAAAAAAATATAATCCTAATATTGCTTATATTTCTCTTGGCCTCTGGATGAACAAAGAAAATGTAAGGCTGTGTTTGAACTTTTCACCAGATCACTATCATGTTCACTATAAAGCAGACTTCATGGATAGGGGCCGCCTGGCTTTGCATTTTGAACACTACTTGAATGCAACCTACTTTATAAATATGTACCGAGGAGTCACTGTCAGGTTTTGCAGAAATGAATGCCAGCACACTTATAGTGGGATTACAAACTTGAATGTCAGGTGAGCAAAAACACRTTTTCACTGGTTTTGGCTGAGAAAATGTAACAATCTATCTCCATAAGATAAAACTTGTGCAAATCTGTTACCCTTTTTTATTGGACTGTATCTGTTTTATACAACAGATTGCATCTTTAACTGGATGAACCTTCAATATAATATAATTATTAATAATGTTTGATAACTTCTTATACAGTCTCCTAATTACCATCCAATTATCAAATAATTATCTTGTAAATATTTACTATGTAATTACGTAGTAATTACATAGTAAATTATTGAAGTTACCAAGTAATTACATAKAAATTTACAGTTACTGTAATTATTTGGTAATTGCATGGTAATTAGGGGACTGTAAAAGAAAGGGTTACCTAATGTTCTATGTTGCCTTGGCTTAAAGAAAACAGTTTAACTCAAAATATTTTTTTTCTGTAGCTACCATCCCCCACGCTCACCTTTTTCCCCTCTCCTTGTTTAAACTGATGACTTAAAAAAACCCAAGTTCAATCAACACATTTCTCTGTCAACACAATAAAAAATTTTACTTTATAAAACTCAAAGTTGATCACTTTGAGAAGAAAAGTACTAAGCAGACATAACTAAATGGGGCTGCAATGTTTTACAGTGTACCGACAAAATATATCTGCACAAAAAAATTTTTTCAAGCACATAAATATTAAAAACAAGTTGCACACACTGTAAAAATGAAATGTTGGATTTACTTAACCATGTTATGTTCCACTTAACTGAGTTGAGTAAATTCAAAGCAATATACCAGTTTTTTAGCCAAAGAACATGAGTATGTTGCTTTGAATTTACTCAATTCAGTTAAGTGGAACCAGGTAACATAACATGGTTAAGTAAATCCAACATTTCATTTTTAGAGTGCAGCATTGTACAAATTTAAAGTGTTCCAAATATAGAATTAAACATTTTATTTTTAGGATCAGTCCATGCTTTCTCATGATTTTCTGAGCTCCACTGCTCAGACAAAGGTGGAAATGAGCAACTTTAAAGTAGAGACTTTTAAATAGTTCAAGCATTTATAGTGAGTCTGAAAATCATAATTAAGAGCAGCAAACATTGGCTTTGATTAGTCTGATGTTGTCGGCTCAGGCCACAGTGCATAACGGTTGATTTCTAATAATGTACACAACTTAGTTACAATGCTTATATGTAACAAGTTTCTATGGCATTATAGTAGATGAAAACTTTTCAAACAGCACTACAAAAAGGATTACCCATGATGCAGTGCGCCATATGTGTGGAAACTTCAAATGCAGCTTAGCTTTTTATTATCTGCTCAAAGTCCAAAATGGAGACAAGGAAGCATTTTAATCCCAGCAGTTGGTTGTCTGGCAACATGGCTGTGACACTTTGAGACTGGATTCAAAATATCAGCTGTTTTACCAGCTTTATGGTGCCCTGAGTCTTTGCTTGTAAAGATGAAAAACAGATACTTGAGATAGAACACAGTTCAGTAAAGGTTTACACAATATTTGTACTTTATATATATATTTTTCCCCCGGGAAGTTTGGCCTCAGACACTAACTGTAAGTTTGTCAGTCACTTTAAACTCTATTTTTTCCTAACTGAGGTCATTTAAAGAACCATCAACAGGCAAAAACGTGAGCAATACAGGCAGCACAGGAAGTATGGATTTTTATTTATCCRCGTGAAGGTGTGTGAGCTCACGTGTATTTTTTTAAACCTCCACCACTGCCTCTTCGTTACCCTCTGGCCCACCTCATGTGTGCACAGAGTCCACTGGGATCCCACAGAGTCAACAGAGTCGGAGAGACCTCCTTACTGCGCGCCTGCTAATCCGCACACTTCCACTTCCCCCCTCTGAGTTAGATAGAAAGCAAATGAAATGAACACATATCCCCAGTTGATGGAGCTTCMATTTGAAAGCACAAGGCATTAATGCGTGGTTCTCTGGCACTCCTCCCACACTCTGAGACGAAGGGGGGGTGACAAGATGGATTTCCCATGGGCTGCAGCTGAAATGATAGATTTGTAGTGAGAGGGCTGCAAGTGCTTCATAGAAGCGTGAGGATACATTTCACACTAAAGATATTTGTCAAAGTGTTTTATTTTCCCCATGCGGCTCACTTAATGACAGCACACATCTAGAAGGCTTAAATATCAATAATAAAGCTTGAATAATACCTAAATATCAGTATAAAGACTTTTCCATATTTCCATATTTTTTATGACAATGACTAGTTGGATAGGAAGTTATAGGCATTGGATTTTTCTATGCTTTTCTTGTGATCAAAAAATATTTTTTTACTCCAAAATTTTTATCACAAGATGATGAAGTTAAAAACATGTTCAATCAGAAGCACCTCCGGAGGCACATTCTGACAGAAAGTAGAGAAAAAGTTCAGGGTAGCTCCACTGAGAGTCTAGTTTGTGACAGATGTTTAACTGGTTCTCTGTAGTCAGCTCAGCTTAATGACACACAGCCAACTGTCCAGAGATGGCTCCCAAAAGTAGCGCTGCATCTCGTTTTTGGGCAAAGGTTTTTCTACAACGGACTGAGGATGAGTGGAAATGAGTTTTTTAGTTAGAAAAGCTTCCAAACCTTTGGTTGTCCAACCATGTCCAGAGGAGTGTGTCTAACAAGGAAGAATAATTAAAAAAATTGAAGACATTTTGATGATCTTGAAAGAGCACTGATATTCACCTGCTGCATTTATTCCATGTCTTGACAAACTGTTTTGATTGGTTCCAACACACGTTACACAGAAAAACAATGGTCTTAAATACAGAGGTATATAAAATACTTGAAAGAAATAACTGTCTTACAACTAAGAATTACTTCATGCCTAATTGCAAGAGACTGGAGTATGCCATTCACTCCTACGTTAAAATTAAATTAAATTCATTCAAACTTGTCCATAATAACAATCAAGTCTCTGCATGGAAATGACGAGCCCATTCTCATGCCCCCCATGTCAAGGTATTGATGCTTGACCAAGCATCATTATGTTGATGCGCGGGGGGTACCCCACGAGTCCGTTCTGTACGAGATGGGGCAGAGGAGGAAGATGTGTTTGTACAAGACTGGAATTACACGAAACTAACCATCCTAGACCCTAAATTTAACTTCTAGTCTTATAGAGCCTAACCCTGACCACAGACTCTAAAGTTAACCATTAACCATGATCGCTCATGTTAACCATAGACCCTAAAGTTAACCACTAACCCCTAACCTCATGTTAACCACAGACCCTAAAGTTAACCTTTAATCCTTTAATACTCATGTTAACCTCATACGTCACGCAAACCCGGAAATGCCGTGGTCGGCAAAGACGGTACCCCGCGCATCAACTTATAGACAGTCGGGCGCGGAGCGCGACATGAGAATGTGTTTAAATGACTGCAACAATTAACTTATAGACATGCATTAACTATTTTGTGGCCACAAGAAAATAACTCATGGCCACGGATTCATTTTTTTTTTCAATTGAATGTTGCCAGATGGGTTCCGTACTTCTTTAGTAAAATGATTAATTTAAATTTAAACATGTTAAAGTTGGTGCATGTGCGCGGATACATTTTTGCTACATCATGGGGACCATTTTTCAGACAAACACAGCCTTGTGGGGACCAATGCCTGGTCCCCATGTGAACAAATGCTGATTTTGTGTGGTTTAGGACCAATGGGTCTCATGCAAGAACATGTTCGTATTCTTATCCTAAATTTCTCTTACTTTTTGTTCGTACAAAGGGTTCGTACGAACATGTCACGTCAGATTCAACAAACACTTCTATCTTCAGGAAACGTGCGTAAATGAGCTGCGTAAATT
>NW_013952465.1:1877924-1883488 GCF_001266775.1 Austrofundulus limnaeus
CGTACGCACAACTTAAGAACAAATCTGTGCGTACGAACGGTTCTTGCATGAGGCCCAATGTGTGAATTCAGTTTAGACTAGACAGGGTCAGGGTTAGGCTATAGAAATGACTGAAAAATGAATGGAAGTCGATGCAAAGTCCTCAGGAGGATAGTAAAACCAACATATGTGCGCGTGTGCGTAAAGATCACTGTGAGCCGACCACTCTGAAGTTATTTTGAAGTGATCAGCAGCCTGAAACTGGGCTTTCATTTTTAGAAGTCTCTGTGCGACTCTCCTCCACACCTCAACAAGCCGTCTAATAGCTCCTAACTCAGTCTGAACAAGGCCAGGAAGTGTTCAGGTACGGGTGCAGCTGCTAATTTATGATTTCAGACAATATTTTAAACCCATTCTCTTAAAGCTGCTGCTCATTCCTTTTCCTCCTTCTTCCAAAAAATAAAAATAAAAATAAAAAAATAATAGTGAGGTTTTCATTTGACAGCTTGACAAGGTACACCCAAGCATTTGAGTCTGCAGCTGGAAGACTTGATATTTCCTGAATTTATATACATATAAATTTATTTGGCCACCCAGCACTTCTCAGTGTGGTGCAATTTTTGTGTGTGCTTCTTTTCTTTACTGCTCAGTGTCCTGMTTCCTGCTGTGAGTGCATATGTATAAAAGCAGCACAGGCCTAGAATTTATTTTACATCTTCAAAACTGAACAAAAGTATTAGGTACAACGACATAACCAACTTGCCTGAATAAAAGTTGTTGACAAAATGAAGGCTTTTTAGCTCTGAGTTCTTCACTGTTGCAGGTTTATCATGTATTTTGAAAAATGTTTTTGTCTTGCAACATTCCGAATAAAACGATTAGTGTTTAATCAGTTTTTTTACAGTCCAGTCTAATAAAATAATAACACTGATCCACAACAAGTGCATTWTGATGTGGTATTTCTCTCGTAAAATTTCTTTCTGGTCCAAACTTTCCAATGAATGCACCCACAGTTACCCTTCTTGTTCCGAGAGAGTGCATGAACCGTTTTTCTTCCAAYCCACAAAGGGATATTCATCACTCGTCTCGGTGTGTACTAAGCATGGCTTGTGAAGCGTAAAGTCTTGCTGAGATGCTTCACGCCTGCTGTTCATGTTTTAAGGCAAGGGAGATAGATACTTACAGAAACAACAGCTTGAACATGGGCCAAGTGAAGCCTTTAGAAAGCCGCGAGGGGGACATCCTGCTGAGAGAACAGCAACTACAGGACATGTGTTCRACAATATTAAACACCTGTGTTGTCTCTGGCTCGTCCTGTAAACTGTCTGATGAAATTTAATGAATCTTTCAGGACTGCAAGTACGACAAAGCCAGCAAACGGTCTTTGTTTATTAGAAATACCTTCTAATACATATACTTGTAATTTCTAAAATGTCAAAATGATTCATGCAAATGTCAAAAATCATAGATTTTAAAACTTAGTGTTGACCACAGAACTCCTACACAAGGTGAAAATCAAACATAATGTTATCACATATACATGTGCAATACCTTTTGTTCCACTGGTTTGAAAAATGTGGAAGCTGATTACAGAAGCACAAAAAATGAGATGTTTGTGAAATTTTGCCAGTTTGTTTCTTACTCGTTTGTTTCGTTCTCTCAGGTAGAAGGAAAGTTGATTGGTTCAGGTGCTCAAACAGTAGAAAGGGGAACAATGAAGAGAACAAGTCCACATAGCAAAATTTGTCTGGCYAAGTTTTGGCTCAAACAAGGCACTAAAATATTCTAACACTTGGTCCAGAAACCACAACGAATGATGGCCCTTTGGTGTCCCAGATGTGGTTTGCCAGAATCTGGCCATGCATAGACCAGCACCACGTAAACCAAACTACACCTGGGCCAGTTGTGCCATACCATCTTAAAACAGTGCTATTGCTAGCCCTGGTCCACATTTGGTTGACAAAACTTTGCCACGCCAGCAGTGCCAGCTTAACACCAGACCTGGCCCACACCTGTGTGCTGTGTGGGAGGATAAGGACAGTGGAGAGTGAGCAGGCAGGTAAAGATCCAGTAAAGTATGCTGGTCGAGGTTTACTGCAATTCAAAAGTTGGTAGATTGGCCTTGGTACACAAGAATATTTTGATAGCTAAAGAACTAATGGTCAAATTATTCATCACAACAAGAAAGTCTGCAAAGAAAAAAACAGGCAAATATTAACTCATAGGAAAGAGACTTCAAAAACATTAGAACATATCCAGTCAATATCAACAGTCTGGTGAAGAACAATCATCCTATTCAGATTTTTAACAGGTACTCAATTTGGATACACTCACCGTTTTGATACTTTTAATCCCCCATGTCTTGTCATCATACTGACMAAGTTTGAAGCCAATACGTCAAAATCCCTAGGAGGAATTTGGAAACGTTCGACATAAGCGAAAGTGAAACTTAAGGAACATTTGACCTTTGAGCCAAAATGGCTGACTTCCTGTTGGTTTTACGGCATACCTCCAAGATACTTTTTTCTTGCTTTGGGGAGACCCCTCTATATCAAAAAATTTAAACTCTCTAGGACTTACAGTTCCTCTATCTCACGTTAGGTGGCGTTGTCGAGTCATTTGGCCACGCCCATTAAAATTTGAATAAAATCATGTGATTTTGGACCTTTCCAAGCAAAAAAATGGTCACTTCCTGTCCTCAGGGGGCGGGGCTACAATGATGTCAGCATATGACCATATAGTATTGTTGGGAATGCTACAGAGATGACTCACAGTGAATTTGGTGTAATTCAGACATTCTATGTGAAAGTTACAGCATTTTGAAAATGTTGACGAGAAGGTCATAATTGAGGCCTGGCCACGCCCCCTTAACATGCTCAAAAACTCACCGTTTTGATCATTTTTAATCCCCCACGTCTTAACAGCATACTGAYCGAGTTTGAAGTCGATAGGTCAAAAYCCCTAGGAGGAGTTYGCAAATGAGATGGTGTGATCAACTGAGCGACAGTAGGYAATACTGTAGGTGCTATATAGTTGATATCAGAATAGCAGTTCCTGCTCACAAATCTAGCTAGAAAAGGGGAAAATAAAAAGAATACAATAGAAAAAGGAAAACCAGAGGAAAAGGGGGAATGAAAGCCTAGAATCCTGACAGATATTTTATAAACTTTTACGTCACCACTRGTGGTGAAAGGTCTGCATTAAAATGTGTTAAAACCTGCTGCTACTGTTATTTGCACTTTGATGTAAACAACTGATAGATTTTATTGATATTGAAGTTTTAAAATGACAGCAATTTGTGGTTTTAACTGTCCTAGTTKTTACTTAATCAATTCTGTCAAATTCAGACCACTTCTCCAAACTGATGCTGTTCAAAGCTTTTTAAAACAGGATACAAGCAATTTTATTGTTCATGACSTTTTACAGAGCCCCSCTTCWAAATCTCTGAACAATCCTTTTAAAGAAAAGTGCCTATATTTATATTGTACTGTGTCTTTTTATGAAACAAGTGTAACAATGGTTAGAGAGCACATATCCAGCAGGATTGTTCAGTGAAACTCCATTAGCAAACTTCCTGGGGCATTATTAGATGAAACGCTTGGATTATATCAAAACAATTATTTGAAAACAGCATGATTTCCTAAGAATGAAATCTTGTTATTTTCAACTGAAACAAGTTAAAGAGGCTGCGGGGCAGCCTGTGCAGACATATTGTAAACATTAAAGCAAAACTGAAGTGGCAGCATGAGACAAAGGCAGAGGATTAAACATGTATAAATAAAGTGCGGCAACAGAGGAAATACTCAAGGCGTTTTTTTTTTTCTCTACCTGCTCTGTTTCTGTATTCAAATTGTTCTAAAAAGTGATCCCACTGAACACTGTTAGCAAAGTTGTTGTTTGAAAGAAAATGAATAAGAGCGAGAAAGAGAGGGGTGCAAATCCCAGGCCTCCCTCCATACCCTGATTAATTAACTCCAAKTTATCCATGAAAGCAATACGCTGATAAGACCAGGACAAACAGAAGCCAATTGCCAGTGTTTCCTCGTTCAGCTCAGAGCTCCCACACACCAGCAGTGCTGATTGAAAACATTTAAGGCKTCTTGAGGGCTGATTGGACAGGTGTTGTTGGGCGCTTGCAACCGCTCCATTTGCCTGGCAGCAAATCTTCTCATTACCAAGCCGAGTAAACACCCTTATCACTCTGCTTCCATCGAGAAAGCCTGTATGAAAAAATACAAACATATAAAACAAAACAGCTGTGACTGAAAGAACGCGTGGGTCCTGAGCTGTGCCTCAAGGACCACAAAACACTCTGACAAATAAACACTTCCTCCGATGTGGGTTGTCATTTCCAAGTGTCTCTTAATACGTTCTAGTTCTGTGTGTTTTGAATTTGCTGACACCTTGTACAGATTGACCTGAGATTTCTTAGGTCACGTTCACACTACAGGTTTTAATGCTCAATTCTGATTCTTAGTAAAAAAAATCCATTTTTTGCATGGATTTTCATATTGTATTTTAAACACGACCTCCATCAGACTCCTGTCATAACACTGATTTGACTTGATGATGTCGCGTTCACTTTGCTGTTTGCAGAAACATGCATGCTACACGTTAACATATTGATTCTGATGTTGGGTACTCAGACTCGATTAAATGATTATCTGAAAGGCTTGTTTAGTTCATTGTTTAAATCTGAACCTAACCAGTATGGGGTGCCATTTGTAAAGTTATACAGTCAAAATTACCACCAGTATTTTTGTTTTATTTAGCTTTTTATAAGAAAAAAAGAACAGATTTATTTTTCAAAATCAGTTTTTTATGGAGCCCGCGAAGTGACATGGGGGGATTTTTTTTGCGTTCCCTCGCAATACTTTTGCGTTCCCTCGCAATACTTTTGCGTTTCCTCACAATACGTTTGCGTTCCCTCACAATACTTTTGCGTTCCCTCACAATACTTTTGCGTTCCCTTGCAATACTTTTGCGTTCCCTCGCAATACTTTTGCATTTCCTCACAAAACTTTTGCGTTCCCTCACAATACCTTTGCGTTCCCTCGAAATACCTTTGCGTTCCCTCACAATACTTTTGCGTTCCCTCGCAATACCTTTGCGTTCCCTCGAAATACCTTTGCGTTCCCTCGCAATACTTTTGCATTCCCACGCGATACCTTTGCGTTCCCTCGAAATACCTTTGCGTTCCCTCACAATACTTTTGCGTTCCCTCGCAATACCTTTGCGTTCCCTCGAAATACCTTTGCGTTCCCTCGCAATACTTTTGCATTCCCACGCGATACCTTTGCGTTCCCTCGCAATACTTTTGCGTTCCCTCGCAATACTTTTGCGTTAACTCGCAATACCTTTGCATTCTCTCGCAATACTTTTGCATTCCCACGCAATACCTTTGCGTTCCCTCGCAATACCTTTGCGTTCCCTCGCAATACTTTTGCGTTCCCTCGCAATACTTTTGCGTTAACTCGCAATACCTTTGCATTCTCTCGCAATACTTTTGCATTCCCTCGCAATACTTTTGCGTTAACTCGCAATACCTTTGCGTTAACTCGCAATACCTTTGCGTTCCCTCGCAA
>NW_013952465.1:1883583-1887560 GCF_001266775.1 Austrofundulus limnaeus
CTAAATATTTAAGTTAAATATTTAGGAGGCTAACTAAATATTTAAGTTGCAAGCTAAATATTTGGAGGCTAACTAAATATTTAAGTTGCAAGCTAAATATTTATCTCAAACCTAAATATTTAAGTCACAAGTTAAATATTTAGCTTGTTAACTAAATATTAAGTTAAATATTTAGCTTGTTAACTAAGTATTTAATTTGTAAGTTAAATATTTAGTTTATAAACTATGACATTTATAAATTTATGAATCATATGGTGAAAAGCTGACTTTGAAAAATAAATCTGTTCTTATTTTCATATAAAAGGCTAAATAAAACAAAAAGATTGGTGGTAATTTTGACTGTGTAACTTTACAAACGGCACCCCACAGACAGACGCTCCGCTACAGCATTTTATTTTTGGAACGAAGCAATGTGCTAAAAATTAAGTATTGAACGAGTAACAGGATTCTCAGTCATCCAGGACATGGAAAATAAAAAAKAAAAAAGACAAAGCAAATGGACCTCTTTCAGTAGCTTAAGACACTTGGAGCTACAATATTTAAATAGCATGACTCAAGTTTACTGTCAACATTATTGAACTGAACTGCTCGCCTCCGTCCAACAGATGTAAAAGTTGGATGGAATGTGACATGAGTGTTCAGACTGCATTTGCTTTGAAAAAACATCAGATACAGTATCTATGTATCCAATTCAGTACCACATACTGAAAAGTCCTGGGTTGGATTAAAAAAATCCAATTTGACACTTTCAGACTGTCATCAAAAAGTCCAATATGGGTCATATGGGGCAAAAAAAGATCAGATTTGGTTCATATTTGCCTGCAGTGTGAACATAGCCTTACTGTAAATCCAAACAGCTGGCCATTTTATGTCTAAAATATTATTGTAACTTGAATAAAAGTTGATTTTTTTCAGATAAAGATCCTGCTAAAGTGCTCTGCCATTTGTGAAACTCAAAAGCAATTATTTCATTTGAAGACTTATAAAATGTCATGTATCACTCTTCCAATTTGAAGCCTTGGCTTTCAAATATACCACTATCTGCTGCAAAACACTAAMGTTGATAATGTTTTTGCTCTTACAGTATCTGTGAGCCTGTGTGTTCATAATAATAAAAAAAATCTCATGAACCACTGAATAGAYTTTAATGAAGTTGTCTGAATGTAATAATTGGAAGCACTTCTGCAAAAGGTTAACCTTTGGAGTCAACTCAAATCAAGATGTCTGCTATTTGAACTTATCAAATATTAAAATGACTATAACTCAGCCAGTTTTGCCAGTATTTAGATAAAATCTGGTGTTGTACAAGCTGAGAGTTATTCACATTACAAACATCATGTGAGATTCTTACTTATAGGGGCAATATTATGTAAAATAAACTTTGAGCTTATGTTATCCCCTCATCAAAAACATACCCAGAGTATTGCTTTGACTCATTCATGCATTTGAAATCCTGTAATGTCCTGTAGTAACTATTCAAGGAAAGCAAAAACGGCTGGTTGGCCCCTTGAGAACTGCCTTTTAGGTGCAGCTCCTCCTATTGGCTGTCTCCAAGCCAATCTTCCTCATCACAGAGCAAACCTCCCCCCACGACTACTGAAGGGCTATCAGCAGCAACAACTTTTTTCCCCCCATTATTATTAAATACAACGCTCCTAAGACCAGTTGTAAACGACATGAAGCACTGTTGTGATGACGTGCAGAAATGGGCGTGACAGAAACGGTGGGAGCTTAAAGAGACAGAGGCCAATTTCAAGGCGTTTAGAAATGCTATGGTGCAAAGTCGAATTAATTTTTGATTTGTACAAATTTGATTGCCCTTTTTATAACAACTGAAGGTGACATAGTTACTTTTTTTGGTATAGAATTGAACTACCACCACAGCTAACTGTGCATATAAAACCACAAGACTGGCTATAAATTAGTCAATTTGACATTTTTTTGAGTAACAATATGGTGAGGCATTAGCTGTGAGGTATTCATGATCTAAACTTTGAGCACTACTCATTGAACATTTGCCAAAAAAAAAACCTTTGCTTTACCTGTTGGAGTCAATCATATTTGTCTGTTTGCAAAATATCCCATGAACCATTGGACAGGTTTTAATGAAATCCCCAAAAAGTACTCAGTGGATATGCCTCTAACAGATTCARTTTTGGAATTAATCCAATTCAAGATGACCTCCACAGCTGATTAACATTTGCTTACACAATGTCTATAACTCAGTTGCATACGAGTTAAAATTTGATGTGATAKTAGCTGAGAGTGATTCACTGCAGAATGAATGTTATTTTCAAGGTTTGACCAATTTTCTTAACATAAAAAGGTCCTTGTAAAAAAAAAAAACTAATTTCAAACTCCGGCACAAATAAATGCTGGGCCGCTATGCATTCCTTTTAAGATATGYTTAACTTAGACTGCATCCAATCTTTTTCTTTTGCTATAGCTGTCATTATTCATTTCCATTAACCATGTTAATCAAGTGCAATCACTTACTTTGCACTTCCTTCCCTTCCCTCCCTGTTTCAGAACGAGCTAGTCTCCCCYCAGAGTTCACTCGCACAATGGGCTTTCTCCTCTGATTCTCTGAGGAGAAAGGAGGGATGTCAACAAGCATGATTGTTTCGTCACCGGAGTCTTGTAAACTTGGCCGTACCCCCGGGGATGTCAGCGAAGCCGTCAYGCAGACTGACTTGCCACTGGATGGGGCTGTCATTGAGCGATAATTGACTGTCAATTAGCGACAGAGACAACAGAGTGAGAGTCAGTGGGAAGGGASTAAATCACTACCTGTCTGTCAGGCTGTCTCAGCTGCTCTGCTGTTGTCTTTATCCTCCCTCACCCCCACCGTTTCCACTGTGTCTCTGTTTCTCTCCTATACATGGTTCATCTTGAGTTGTATCCGGCTCTTTTATRGACTCTTATTTTGCCTCGTGTCAGTCTCTTTGATGGTATTTACAGTACGTCTAGCCCTCTCTTGTTTCCCTCCACAGCCTCGCTGCAGAATGATCCCTCCTGCTCAGTCTAAGACAACAGTTTACAACAGAGTTAAAGGTGMTCCACAGACAGCTGCTGATTGTTGCCACGTGGGTCTTAAWRTGTTGAATACCCRGCAAAATTCTCTTRGTTGCACACTTTSAGTCATGAYCTTAAGYGATTGTGAGAAGTGAACCCAGTGCRCAGAAGTTATGCTGAGATACAGACTTCAGTGATAAAATTGGGAAACAATAAAACAAAAGTTCAGGTATTTTTTTGTGGAATTTTGTGGCAATGTTATGAATAATTCATATCTTATCTGTTGTAGATAGCTCTTTGAAGGACCTAAGTTTGGAGAAATAAAATAATTTTGTCTGGATCAACAAGTCAACAGTTTGTTAGAGCAGGTATATGGACTTTTGCACTGTACAGTTATTCTACAGTGTACGAAAATGTGTAGTAAAAAAAAGTATTTGGTGCTGCTGGCAGCAGCTAGATGTAGCACTTCAGGTGAAGCATAGAGCACTTCCTGTGAGAATATCATTATAAATTTAACATAAAATAAGGAAATTTGTGTTCGGTATATTCTTTGTCATAACAATGCTTCTTAAGGCTTTAGCGTTAGCCCCAACACTATCACATATATATGTATTAGCTCAGCGCTACACATTCTCCTCTCGTCACTGAGGTCCTCCATCCACATGACAGAGAGGGGAACGCAAAAATGACTCAGCCTGCAACTGAAAATATGGATGGAGGACCTCAGTTTAGCTTGTTTGTTGTGCTAGCGCCAAGCTATTACATATAAGGCAATATAGCGTGAGGGCTAGCACAAGCACTAACAGGCTAAGCTGAGGTTCTTCTTCCATGAAGCAGCTCTGTTGTCCTCCATCCATATTTTCAGTTGCAGGCTGAGTCATTTTTGCGTTCCCCTCTCTGTCATGTGGATGGAGGACCTCAGTGACGAGAGGAGAATGTGTAGCGCTGAGCTAATACATATA
>NW_013952465.1:1894858-1896290 GCF_001266775.1 Austrofundulus limnaeus
TTTTTTGTGGAATTTTGTGGCAATGTTATGAATAATTCATATCTGGGTGGATATAGCTCACTAGCAACCTCGCACCGAGGACCTAGTTGATGTCATCATTTACCCAGAATGCTTTGTGTGCAAATAAAATGGCTCCGTCCGTGTTAAAATACATTTTAAAAACTTTACAAAACTAATCAGCCTGCAGTATTTTTACAGTCTTTATTTTACAGTTAAAATAAACATTTATCAAATAATGTTTAATGTTAGAACTAATCGTGGATCCCTTTAAACTGAAACAATTCAAAGATCTATCTAAAGCAGACAAAATATGACCTGGTTTAACCTTTGCACAGAACCACTCTACATTTTAATTAGTATTTTAATTATTTCTTCAATCAATTTTAAATGTAATTTGCATCGTCTGTGTTTAGGCTGTGATAAATCTCAAACCTGCAACAACATTTGTCTCTTATCACAGCAAATTGTTTAAAATTGTGTCTAATTTGAACATTGGAGCATTCAGAAAATATATGACTGCAAATCCTAAAAAAGTAGTGATGGAATTTTTTTAATTAGATTGTTGATTGCTGGTAAAGAATCTGCTGTAAGCTTGAGCCTCCTGTAAACACAGTGTTTCTTCAGTGGGAGCACAAGCGCAGTACTGCACTACCATAATAATAAAAGCTAGAATAAAAAAAAAGTGCTGTTTGCTCACAGCTCAGGCTGAGATGATGGAGTTCTAAAACCTACTGGCACTGCAGGACGACTAAAGTTTGGAAGAAGAAACTTGACTTGAACGCTCAGTAACGAGAAGCTTTGAGTGACAGCTGCAGGGGATGAGCCAGGTGTACTGTTAAAGATAATGACAGCGAGAGTGTGGGGGAGGTTTCGGCATTATTCAAAGAGTTACTGTTCCTGTTTCATGTTGTCTGCATCCCACTATAGTCTGCAGAGAGAAGCTGTAACTAAAGTCCCACTGAGATGCCATTAACTCAATCAAGCGTGAGCACACCGAGGACAAGGTGGTTCAAATGTCGTTTGTCTGAAATCTGAATTATTAATGTGACACTAACTTGGCAGAAGTTGGATGCTTTGGATAGATTTATAACTAGGAAGCTTTGCATTTTATCACACTTAACATTTTGGTGCATTTTATGACTCAGACATTTCAGAACTGAAGGACATTAGTGTCTGAACCATTCAACTTTA
The DNA here is from genome assembly GCF_001266775.1 of Austrofundulus limnaeus. Lineage (NCBI taxonomy): Eukaryota > Metazoa > Chordata > Actinopteri > Cyprinodontiformes > Rivulidae > Austrofundulus > Austrofundulus limnaeus. The sequence continues at coordinate 1,896,050 of NW_013952465.1, forward strand.
AAATGAATGCACAGAACATTTCAATATAGTCTAAATCCCAGTTATCAAGACAAATTGTATATATAGCTGTAATCAACAACAAATAGATATTTTTATGGAAAACGTAAAGTTAAGGGATTCAGAAATTAAAGGGCCAATATTATGTGTTTCTCAGGCATATATTTAAATACTATACATTAATAAAGTATCTATGTCACCTTTAGTTGTTATTAAAATGCTGTTTTTATGTTTAAATAGAAAA
>NW_013952465.1:1897200-1898731 GCF_001266775.1 Austrofundulus limnaeus
CCTAAAAACGCTGCAGGATTTCTCAAACATGCATGAATGAGTCAAAGCAAGGCTTTGGGCATGCTTTTATGAGAGTATAACATTATAACATGATATAAAACTCAAAAAAGTTGATTTTACATGATATTGCCCCTTTAAATGTTTTCTTTTATTCCACTTTTTAGAGGACCTGTTTGCATTTTAAACTATAAGTTATACTTTCAAGTATAACACCTTGAAAGGTTTTAATCACCTTTTTTTGCATGATGCATATCCTTTTTAAGGACAGGAAGAATGGAAAAGGGAAAGTGTCCCACATAGCAACAAAGAGTACAGAATTTAGAAAAAATTGGTAGGTTTTCAGAGCCAGCGATACCTAAAAGACCAGATTACATGCAAATTTTGAAAAGTTGAAAATAAAGTATTTCTTTGGGCTGCAACCTTGGCATTGAAGAGCCAATATTGTCTGAAGCATTGCTTGGAGTGAAAATGTTTATGAGACAGATGGAAATGAAAACACAGCAACAGTGGAAAAAACACAAGTTTTAATTTCTTCTTAAACATGAACGAATGCATTTTTGCCTCAGGCAGTAGATTGAAAGGATTGTTTTTTTCTCTCTCTTAAGCTGTGAAAATGTTAATGAGTTGTACTTTAAATATGAAATTCATCTCAGTGTTTTTGTGTGCATATGGTTTGTATGTGTCCCTTGTGTCATTTTTGTTATTCTTACAATAAAATAATGTATTTTACTGTCAAAACAAAAAGTAATCTTTCATTTTTATAGTCTTTATGTATCATAACATGACTGGATTTTGTTTTCCTTTTTATTTCACAGAATCTAAATCTCAGTCGAACAAAAAAACAAGTCATATTTACTTAACAGCAGCTAAGCCACAACGAGAAGCTAACGACGCCATTTCTGTTTTTTCAGAAGCAAGGATATATGACAGCAGCTTCTGTGGTCTGGAGCCAAACTTCTCCAGGGAAATGATGATAATACCAGATGTTGTTTGGTGATGAGCATAAAGCACACCAGCTGACAAAAACAAGAACAAAATGCAGGATTATGGCTAAGGTTTGAAATATGTATGGGATCATGACCTTTTTTTTGTGATAGCGCGTGTTTTTTTGTAAAGACATAACCAAATATTCCTGTCAGTCACAACAATAAAAAACAAACTGGTGAACAAAACAACACGTGTTGAGTTAGTAAAATGGAATTGTTAGGTATTTTAGTGCACCACATGCCTAAAATTACTGCAAAACATACTGCAGCCATCGTGGCAACATAACACTTCCACAGCTATTTTCTTCCAAACAGACTTCTGTTACTTTTAACTTCCCACTGAAATCTAAAAATAAGCCTTTCTGCATTTGAAAGTGACTCTGTTAAACCAGATAAAACAGTAAAACATGAAGTGATGTCAGTGTTCTGCCTAATTTATCACATCCGATTTGTTTGTAAATTTTCAATAACATCCATCCATCCATCCATCCATCCATCCATCCATCCATCCATCCATCCATCCATCCATCCATCCATCCATCCAT
>NW_013952465.1:1899725-1903542 GCF_001266775.1 Austrofundulus limnaeus
GCTCTTCTGAACGGAAGTCAGAGCAGGCAGAACTAGAAAATGGGAAATTTYWTBRTCTGAGAATTATTTTGTGCATTAAATTGAATGAACACGGTATGGATAGCCCACAGACATACCATAAAAATTTCTAGGACCCATAATTGGGCTCCTTTAAGTGGCCGACAAATGCGCCCTACGTCGGTAGAAACCCCTGAATTTAGACACAGCCATAGTCTGTCTATCGTGTCCTGGGTCTTCAAACATGCCTGAAATACCTCCCCAGGGTGGTGTTAACCAGGCATCCTTACCAGATGCCCTRACCACCTCTACTGGCTCTTATTGATGTATATCTACTCTTGAGTCTCTCCTGGGTAATTGAACGTTTATCTTTATCTCTAAAAGAGAGTAGAAAATGATTTTGATCTCTTGTATTTGCAATTTCATTCTTTCAGTCACTACCCAAAGTTCGTGGTCATAGCCGGCAATACAATCTAAAGTCAGGTTGATAATTGTCAGCCTGTTTAATTTGTTCCTTTCATTCTCCACTATCAAAGGCATAAGCAGAGGAATTCCATGAATCACTGGTCAGATTTGATGAAATCCTCAGAAGTAATCATTAGACACTACAGTTGACTAACCTTTGGAGTTAACTTTTTCAAGATGGCCAATTCCTTGCAATTTCACAAGATAGTGCATAATGGTGTTCACATGATTTGACCAAAATGCTTCTAAGTCATTCATTACTCAATGTAGTGGTCACCTCAAATGGAACAAACAAGAAAACTGTCTTTGACCTCAGACCTCTGATGGGCCCCTTTAAAGAGACAGAACTCTGCTCCAGTTAAAGCTGAATTTAGGTCATAACAGGAAGGGATCGTCACCTACACCTTCTCAAAACCAAAGTTACGAGGAAAATCACGAATTCTTTCTGTGTAAGGAATAAACACCGTACTCAGGAATTCAAGTTGATTGAAAATAAGTGATTTTTATTGACAGGATCAAATAAATTACTAATGTACAGCTTATTGTCAGCAATCAATATTTTTGTGAGTGAAAACATCAACAAAACTCGTACGCGTCCGCACTAATTAATGTCGATAAAACAACTCTAACAGGAACAGCTAAACTTCAGGTTTAAGGTCTTAATAACCAGATGTTTGCAGGTACATAAAACTTATATGGCAAAATTTTAGATAAAGAAAAAGAAAGAAAGAATGTTAGCCCTATGTTTAGCTTATCAATATGTGGAAAAACCAGAACGAACACTTTGGATCTCTGCCGACGCCTCAGCCCAACTCTGGTACACTTGTCAAAACATTCAGTTTCTACCTGTTGGTGTTTCGACCGTCAAGTTAAGCGTGTAGGAAGAATTCACCCAGGATAGTAGGGAGGCCAGGTCAGGTCTCTTACTGCCAGTAAAAACTTCCAAGGTTTTGATTTACAGCATCTCCAGACGTCTGCTTCTGTTCAAATGAGGGAGCCAAGATTCAATTCGGGTTTTTCTTTTAAAATAAAATACTTCTCATCAGAAGTTTTTTTTTTTTTAATAACGGAACTTCAAAGCTGGTTGTTGGGATCACGACTGGTGGTGTCGTGAGCCAATAGGCAAAGATTTGCTCGTTGGCATAAGAGTCAAATCTGATTGCCAAATGCTGATTTCTCCTGTGGAGGAAAAACAGCTCAGGGAGACAGAAAAAAATGGTGTCTTTCTCATCTCTTTTCTTTTCTCTCTCTGTCGAGGGCTTGGTTCCAGACTTATCATCTAAAGAGAAAGAGCTAGGAACGTGACCTCGACTTTTTTGGTTTAGTTCAGGCAGAATGAAAAGTTTAGTCTTGGATATTCGCCATAGCAGAATAACATCTTGCACCTGCTCAGAAAACAATTTGAAACCTTGACAGGGTTACACTAAATGAATATGAACTAAAGTTCAATCAAATGTAAGAGAATTATTTAAACTGAAATAAATCTTTGAAAATATTTGTCAATGATTCAAATGTAAATATCTTTATATAATGTATATTTCATAAAACATAGTGAACTCATAATCACAATGATCAAATTAGTTAAATTGAAAAACAAAAGAAAACACAATCAATTTACTATAAATTAACAGTTGATTAAACAAAGATTTGTGTAAAACAAATAAAGAAACTTTGAAACAATATTCTTTTTGTGTGTGTTTTTTTCTTAAGTATAATGAAAAAAGATAGATTGTCATTATTTTCATTATGTAACTTTCTGTTTTTTAAAGAAAATAAAACGTCTCTTTTAAGATCAGGGTCAAAAACAGGTGGAAATGTCTCTTTTTCTTAATAAGAAAATAAACAAAATAATCTTTTTATTTGATTTATTTTTCTCTTAACTAAGAGTTATTACATATTTAATAATCAGAGACTGTTTATCAGAGGTTACATGGAAAAGCATTGTGCTTCATAATTAAAGATGTATAAAAGAACACACAAAGAATGTTATTACAGTGTTTGTGCTTTGGTGTAAATCACTGCTTTTATTTATCTGTAAACAACAGTGAAATGATTTTGGATTTTTCTTGAAGTAATTTCTCATTTGGTTCAAGTTTTATTATGAAACAATGTTTTATTTGTCTGAATAATCATCACGAAATGTTTTTGAGTTGAAATCAGGTTTTCTGCTCGATACAACAGTAATTCATTCTTTCAGTCATTCTTTAAGTAGCTCAGTAGGTCGACATGTTCTGTTCTGCAGCTGCACAGATAACAACAATTCACTTTTAAATGTGACCCATCATATCGAAATGAGGATTAAGTCAAATTTGGTCAAAATGACCTAATTACATTTTCAGATTCTTGGCTTTAAAAGCTACATTTTGATACCTGGATCATTCCGATATAATTAAATCCATATGTATGACTTAATTTTTCTTGTTGGTTACAATAATACATAACTATTTGGTCTGAATCCTAATTTTATGTCCTTTAATGAGGAGTTTTTGATGTCCTTATAAAGAGGAAACCTCAAATTGTATGTGAATATTGAGATTTCCCAGCTAAAAGAACAAAACTTTGTTAGCTCACAGGGAAAATCTCAAAAATTTAAGGCGTTTTTCCTCAAAAACTGTTTTTTGTCACTACTGCTCAAAAAGTGCTTCAAAATTTTGTTTTATGATTATATTTCAGACAGTTCATTCAAATGATACATTGATAAGGCATTTATTCATTATATTTTGACAAAATAAAATTTTTGTTAACATTTTAGTCAAAACGCTATATTTGCCTGTTTCTCCTTATACCACTTTTGGACTTAATCCTCTTTTCAATGTGATGGCTCACAAATAAGTCTGGCGCCCTGGCGGTCTCTAACTAACAATTGTGAATCTCATGCTCTCATTTACATCTCAAGCTGGTGGGCGGAACTAAAAAGCTTGCTCTTTAGGCACTAACCGGACCGCTCTCAGAGAGACACTTACACATCGACAAACGAAGCAGCATGCCGGGAACACGATAACACCAGTCGTGTTCCAGAAAACACAAGCTTTAAAGCTCTACTAAAGTTTTTGTTTAAACTTCTGTTGAGAAGTATTTTATTTTGAAATCGGTAACCAGAAGTGCTTCGCCTTTTTCCTACAGCTTGATGCGGAACTAGACTGGCGGTGGTGGGAACATGCCGGGAATATGTGCCCACCCACACAGACCAATATTTGCGTTTTGACTTCCACCACCCACTGGAACACAAGTTAGGAGTGACCAGGACTCTGTACCACAGAGCAGACAGTGCCCCTACAAACCCAGGAGCCAGGGAGAAAGAGAAATCACACACACGACAGGCCCTGGAGCAGTGTGGTTATCCTGACTGGGCTTT
>NW_013952465.1:1904979-1906693 GCF_001266775.1 Austrofundulus limnaeus
AGAAGAACCCGTCCAGAAGCCCTAAACAATTTTTATCTTTTTGATTTTTTACCTGGATTACTGAGATGCATCAGGACATGCTGGGAATGTTTAGAACCCAGTAAGCAGCCTGAGGGATTCTTACTGAACTCGTCTTCTTTCCTACTGCTGAACCGTTGATGGATGTCTGACATCATCGTCAAGGTAAAAGCTGGATGTTCTGAGCTTATTCCTGGTTCTGGCCGACACAGAGAGAAGAACGCTTTGCCTCCCTGGTTAAAAGTGCCTGCAAATGTTCTGGTTTATTTAACATCTAAGCCTGATGTTTGCTGTTTCTATTTTAAGTGCCGGATTAATAATTACCGTAATTAAGGTTGAAGTGTGCTYGTTGTTGCTAATTCTTAAACTTTTTATAGGAAGTTAGTTGTTCACAATAAATTGTACAGTCGTGATTTGTTTGATTGTGTAAATAAATGGTCACATTTATTGATGGATCAATTCAAATTCAGAGATACGTCACTTATTGTGCTTTGTCATTCTTTTTGCACGCAAGAGAYATTTCCCTAATATAAGAGAATCCTTGATAATTAATTTCCTTATAAATTTTGTTATAAGAGGTGTAAGTGTCCCTTACATCAACATAAAATGATCTTAGACTGAAACTTTAGCATGGCAGGCCTTTGACTTGAGCTGGTTTTCTGTTTGCTTCCATCATTCTAATCAAGATACATGTTTTTTAAAATGATAATCTGATGCAAACCAGGCATTACAAATCATTCATCTAACAGCTTAAATAATAGAAGTTCTACAAATCTGGTATTCACTCTGAAAACTGTTTTGCTTTTACCTCAACACATCTTACAAAAATGTTTTCCATCAACAGCTGCAAACTCAGACCAACGACTAAAAGCTGTATGTCCACAGATTTCTTTGTACGCCCCTATCTCTGACTCCTCATTCCCTTTAGTTGCATTTGAGTTGATAAATAAATATTTTCTGGGTATCTAGCTCTCTCTCCAGAGGGATTGAAAAATCAATAAAATTAGTTTCATCTGGTGCCCTTTTTTGCTTTCTCCTTGCTAACAGACTCACTGAAAAGTGCAGCAGCAAGATGAAAGTCCGAGTTACATGAAAACATGAACTCCCTTGCTTTTCACTGCATTTGAAAGACATTTCTTGAGAATGCACAATGTTTACCCATCGAGAGTCAYGCTGAGTCATGAATGGAGGCCAGCGGAGGGTTCAGCTCAGAATTCTATGATTAGATACATTTATTTTCTCAGTAGTTGGGTTTTCAGAGCTGGTTTTGATTTATTTAGACAATATGTTTAAAAAAATGTAAAATCAAGCGATACTAAAACTGTCATGATTCTTGTTTTATGGTTCTTTTTGTTAGTATTTTTTCAAACTGTTTCATTGTTTGGTGTTGTTGTGTCTTATTTTCTCATTTCCTGTTAGTGTTCTCTGTTTCCTGTGTCATGTTATCCTCAGTCAGCTTCTCAGCGTTTTTCCAGCCTGCCACCCACATCTGTCCAGGGGTATCATTTATAAAGGATTGCATGGAAACCATACTAAAAGTGAACGTACGGCCAAAAGGCGGAAATGGCGTACGCCAAAAAATTTCAGATTTATAAAACCGTGCGTACGCACGTTTCTGCGCATCTTTCCTTCATAAATCACAGCTGCACGTCAGAGTTTGCGCACGAGGTCCCGCCTCAGGTACTACCCTCTACAC
>NW_013952465.1:1907346-1912405 GCF_001266775.1 Austrofundulus limnaeus
AGTCCATCCCTTTATGACCACAAAACCGTTAATAGCGTGGTGTACCTAATAAAGTGGCCGGTGAGTGTATTTGTTCATTTTAGCAATGTGTTGCACTCAGTGCAACACATTGCTAAAATTATCACAATTTGTTGCACTTATCCAAACATGAGTCAGACTATTGTGTCAAATGAATGCAAATGTCTGATGTTTAAGTGTGAAATAACCTCCATTAATCTTGCATTTATTTTGACAGCAATGGGTGATGTGTGAGAGTATGATTAGATTGGCCACAGGGTCAGTCCTTTTGTGTCATATTTAAGGCTGATTCTTTGTTTATAAAGTTTATTATTTAAAATTGAGCTTTTCAAGGGGTGAGCCTAAATGCAGTTTCAGAAGTGTTATCTGACTTTGACAGCGAGGACAAAACACCAAAGAAAATCTCTGTACAATCTTTGCACTTGACATTAAACTTTGTTCTCAAGCTCTGACATACTGAAATAAAATCTCTAATGCATTTTTTCTGCTGAATTTCTAGCCTTCATCATAATTGAAATCCAGAAGGATTTATGACTCGAGTCACTGCTTTTTCCCCTTGAGGGGAGCCAGTCAGCTAAGTGCTGTATCTGATAAAGGTATCCACATAATTTCTTAAAGAAAAGCATTTTAAGTCAGCTCAGTTAAATAAAAAAGGATAAAATATAAAATATAAGGGTTTAAATGCCCACATGCAGATTTGATTAATTTTTTTAAAACGGTGTCATAAACTGGCCATAGTGCAGTTCTAAGTTATTCTAATAATGAAAGGTGGGTTATCTTATACCTGCCTGTGGTTATGCATGTGTGTTTCTCTGTTAGTATGTTAGTAAAATATCTAATAAATGAAAAAGATTTAAAAAGAAGAAGAAAGGGTGGCACAGTGGCTCAGTTGGTAGAGCTAATGCCTCTCAGCAAGAAGGTTGCCGGATAAAATCTTGGGTAGCAGGTTTTCCTTTCTGGGTAGAGTTTGCATGTTCTCTTCGGGCATGCATGGGTTCTCTCCGGGTACTCCGGCTTCCTCCCACACACCAAAAACATGACTGTTATGTTCATTGGTAACCCTGTCCCTAGGTGTGTGAGAGAGTGAATGGTTGTCTGTCTCGTTTGTTTCTGTGTCCCTGTGATGGACTTGTCCAGGGTGTACCCCGCCCCATGCACTGTGACTGCTGGATACGGGCACCAATGACCCACATGACCCTAGAAAGAAAAAAAAGGATATAGATAACAGATGGAAATTAAAAGATTTAAATAGAAAGTGATCACTGAATGTAGATCTACAATTGATTAACTTTTGATTCAAGTTAGGTTTTATAGAAAAGTCAATTTTGGCAAAGACATACAGGGGTTAGACAATGAAACTGAAACACCTGGTTTTCGTTTCATTGTCTAACCCCTGTATGTCACAATGAAACTGAAACACCTAGTTTTAGACCATAAGATCCCTTTCAGACAGCTTCCTCTTGCTCCACAGTTAATCCTGTTGGATGTGGTTGGTCCTTCTTGGTGGTATGCTGACATTACCCTGGATACTGTGGCTCTTGATCCATCACAAAGACTTGCTGTCTTGGTCAAAGATGATCCAGCAAGATGTGCACCAACAATTTGTTCTCCTTTGAACTCTGGTATGTCACCCATAATGTCGTGTGCATTGCAATATTTCGAGCCAAACTGTGCTCTTAACCTGCTAATTGAACCTTCACACTCTGCTGGTGCAATGTGCAATTAATGAAGATTGGCCACCAGGCTGGTCCAGTTTAGCCATGAAACCTCCCACACTAAAATGATAGGTGTTTCAGTTTCATTGTCTAACCCCTGTATATGGTTATAACTCAGTCATTCTTATGGCTAAATTTTAGTAGAAGAGACTACCAACACCATCAAGAGACTACAAAAAACTACCCAACATTGGGGTGGCTGTGGTGTAATGGTAGGGCAGTCGACTTGGGATCAGAAAGTCACAAGTTCGTCTCCCCACCATGCTCACAAGTCATGGTGTCCTTGAGCAAGACACTCAACCACTAACTGCTCCCTGGGCGGTTACATAGCTGCTCGCTGCTCCACTTGGGTGTTTCTTATGTGTGATGGGTCAAATGCAAAGCATAAATTTTATCATTGTATAGGAACATGAATTGATAACAAATAAACCACATTCATTTATTTACATTGACATATAGTATCAAATTAGGATTAGGAGAATACCTTGATATGCACACAGAACTTTTTTTTCAATTAAGCCCATGAGTTTCATTTTTAAATCAGGATGTATTTTGATTGAAATGATCCCATTTTTATGCAAACTGTTTTTGTCAGGTTGAACAAACGAGGCTGATCGTCAGCCACATGGCCAACCAATCTGAAAATGCACATCATCCAAGCATCCAGTCAGGGGTGGGAAACATCTGCTGGTGAATGATGAAAATGTTAATCATAGTTGTCAAAAACAGACCATGATTCAACAATAAAACAGTGTTCCACAAAAGCTGAAATATATATATTTTTAAATTGGTTTGGTTTGGGTTACTGTGGGACACATTTATTGATATGACTTGCAATGTATCTTACAGGTTTATAAAACAAATTTTAGTCAGTGATTTATTAATGGAAAGCAAATGTTGTATTTTGTGAACAATGGTTGTTCTTTCCTACTTTCCCACATCAGCCTTTGCTTTTTAATCTGTGTGTGGAGAAACATAATTCATAATTTAAAAGTGTGGAAGTTGTCAAGGGAAATTTCCATTGCACTAAAGAAAAAAACATCACCACAACGCAACACCTGTTTGTAGCAAAGGTATTGAAATTTGTCGTTTGCATATTACATTGTAGACCAGGTTGATTAATTTAGCAATGCAGAAGCCTTGTTTGTTTTCGATCTTTAATATATTTCAAYCTTTTGAACTACAGATATACAAAGAGCAAGCAGTCCAAATCATATTGCTTCTTGGATAGAATATTTTCGTCAAAAATACTGTAGCTGTGTATCAGATCAGGGGAGACAGTCCACCTAGACTGCAGCCCATGTAGGCCACAGCCTACATGGGCTGTAGGCCACCCCTATAGGTTGCATAAATTGGCTGTGAAATGAGGCAGTCTAATCACCGGATGGCATATGTTCACATGACCACGCACTTCCTCGTTATCATGGTGTTACATTTTATATCACATGCCTTCATTTGGAAAATGTATTCACACATCATTTCACTGGACATACTATATTTTCACAAAACTTAATGTTATTAATAAAACATTAATCTAAATAAGCCAAAAAATACATTAACAATCATTTGAGTTTTGCTCCAGTATCAACATCCCATTGCAGCAAAAACTTAATCAGCTCACTCTGTCATAAAAAAAAAGGAAAAAGGAAAAGAAAACAAAGCYATCATTGTATTTCTGTTGTTTGCTGATGGTACCAATTCATCCACTCACCTATCCCCCAATCTATCTATTTACCCACCCATCTAACCATCATAAATAAAGGTACATGTAAACCATTATAATATGTTGACAAGTACATTGAACTCAGGGGCGGGGTGGGTTTTAAATTCAGCCCAGGAGCTTGGTTTGGTGAGGCCTTTTATCTAATCGCACGATGAACACAAGCAGAACCATAATTTTAATGGAGATACATCATCTGCTGTATTAAAAAAGCTTTTTCAATAATCAACTACAACAAGCAGTTTATCTGAAATAACATAGCAAATACTGGCAAACAAAAACTAATCTCAAAAGGTATAAAGATCTATCAAAACACATCCATCCATCTCTCCTTTCCGTCATGGGAAAGTTCTGTTTTGGCGTATTTGGCTGCATTTTGCACAAACTTTTTCTTTTTCCCCCCTTAACTTTACTGCTCCATCCATCCATCCACCCATCCATCTTGTGCTGCTTTATCTGCATGAAAAGAAAATTAGTAATGATAAAGATTATAAATAGCTCATTAACACCAAAAAATAAGTCAGAAAGCTACTAGCATAACTTGCACAGGTGGATATAGGCTTAATGTTTTTGTGTGACTGGAGTAGCCTCTTAAGACCAYGCCATTCTAGTCCTAAACTAGTCTTTGTCACACCAACATACGTATACTTTCACTTTCTGTTTCAAGTTGGATCGGGCTGCTCGCATTGAACGTGTAACTATTTCACCGGCTGAGCATCCTCCCGAACTTCCCTATTGCTACYACGCCCCTGATTGAACTAGGCGACAAATGACAAATGTGCAAGTCACAGATGATCACTGTACCCAGGACCTAAACTAATGCAGAGCTTCCCTCACATTAGAAGTAGTAAGCACATTACCATCAYCGAGAGCATCGAGAAAGATGCACATGTACACAAACTGTGCCAAAGTTAACCACTGGTTGATGGTAGTTTGAAAATATGTCAAAGTAAGGCTAGGGTTAGTGCCACTGCTTGAGTGCTGCATGTGTCTGTCAGGCTGTCAGAGAAAGGCCCTGGCATTTAGAGGAGAAGGTAAAAATGACCAAGCGGCAGTTTTGTTTTCATAACACTGTAAGACTTCGGAGATTTTCAATTTGTTCAGTTGAAGCTCTGTTGCAACAACATCCTCCATGTTTATCCCACACTAAGTAGAGAAATGTGCTGGCGTGTTTGGAGAGATCTGCAACAAGACCCATTAAAAAAAAAAAAACTAATTAGGGCTGCAGAGTGATCAGCTTAGCTTGCACACAAACCCCAGGTTTTGGGTGTTTGTGTGTACGATTACTTCTGATTAGATGCATGGAGGTGCCTTCATGCTAAGCATTTGGAAATTGTTTCTTTTTTGTGTTGAAACCTTATTGAATCGTGACCTTTATACTAAAGCTTGTAGTAAACTGTGACATAATATGCGTGTATGACTGGTCTGGAAAATGCAATTTAAATGTGCCCGTGAACGAGTTGTCGTCACAATAAGCAGAAGTCAGACCCAGTCGTGCAGACCAACACGAGGCACTCAAGAAACTAAAGACTTAATGATAATAAAATAAAACAAATCAGCAAAAGAAACCTAAGTAACAATTCTAAAGTAGTGACAACAATAATAC
>NW_013952465.1:1913589-1917480 GCF_001266775.1 Austrofundulus limnaeus
GCTCACTGCTGCCAACTAGTGGTCAGAGGCTGAACTACAACATAAAAATGAATGGCTGACAGGAAAGTTGACATTTTAAACCTCAATAAAAAATCGATACAGGGCTTTAGAATATCGATACAGTATCGGGAAATGAAATATCGCGATATTTCAGTGTATCGATATTTTCTTACACCCCCTAGTGTACAGGTGTCAAAAAAATCTACAGGAAGAAATAAATAAATAAGACTTGAAAGTTGAATGAAGTTTGACAACAAAAGCAAGAGAATGCAACACGCCACAGACCATACAACCCCTCAGGTCAAACGCCTTTCCACTTTGCCCAGTAATACCCTTTAACGTAGTATTATCTAAAGATAATATGTCAGTATGAAAAAGATCAATTAACCCCAGAGTACACCTTTTACACAAAAACACTCATTAAATGCATTATAAAAAATAAATACAGTAAGATAAAATAGCCAACATTTTGAGGCTTTCCCTAAATAACTATGGAACTCTAAAAAACATAATGTGGTCAAAACTGACGAGAGCCTTAAGCGATGTACAGTACATGTCATCGTGAATGTGAGGATACCCTTGAAAGCAAAATGGTTAGAAGCATTTAAGGCTTTATCTCCACAACCTTGACAAAGTGATTGAAATAGGGTGTCATAGAAAAAAGATAACATCTCAGACTTGGCCGCTTGGARACTCATTCTGCTTGGTGCTGTCAAAAGTCAATTCAGGGCCGTTAACAGGTTTTTCTACAAAATAGCCCGTAACACAGAGGGTTCTCTTTCTCTTCTTCCCTCCTTGTGTCCCGACTGCCCTCACGTAGATGTACAAACACATTACTGATAATTAGCTCGTTTATTTTCATTCATTATGATGACTGCTATGTCATAATATAAATTCAGGGGGAGTTATATTTGCATAATTGTGAAAGGAAATGCTGCTGACCCTCAACACTGCATGTTTATGAAGCGTGTCTCAGAGCTGAGAGAGGAAAAAACCTATCTGCCTTAAAACAAAACCTTTAATCTATTAGTGGTGATAATTAAGACTTCCCCATTGAAAGCTTGGGTATTTACAATATTTTACTGTTGTTATTAACAGTGTGTGCGTGTTGAGAACTTGTTAACACAAAGCTTGAACCCATAAAACACAGGATTAAAATGTTTTCTTCTGAAAGCACTGCACATTAATGTAAGACAGTGTCTAAAAGCACATCTATTTCTGTGCTGGTACATTCCCCCATGCACTGACTCAACTTCTCTCCTGCAGCTCTCTGTTTGACCAGGCGTGACCTTCCACTGGAGCAACAACACTATTGATCTGCCATTTACAGACTCTATTACAGTCACTAACTGCTTTGTTTGTAAACGGGCTCAGTGTAAATGGTAGGGCTGATGTGCCATCATTTCGAAACTTTTATCTYTCCCTTCCAAAAACCTCTAATGAATCTGCTTGCACTGTGCAATAAAGGCAGTGAGCTGGAAAAGTGAGGTTGAGACAAAAAGAAGWCTTTAACTCAGAAATTCACAGATTTTATAAACCTTTTTTGCAAGTTGCTTTTTCATTATTAGTTGAGCCACTCTGTGTTTGTTTGAACCTGCAATTTAAATAAAGATCTGAACACATTTTAGGTAATGACTACAACAATCTTCATATTCATTGCTTACCAAAGCAAAAAATGTATTTGCTTGTGTGTATTTTTGTTTTCAAGGTAACGTTATCTTCAAACTGTTTGTGGTTGTGGTATTGAATGTSCAAAATCTGTTCTGCCTTTGTCCTTTTCATAAGACATAGGACAGAATTAAATTGCAGCAACATATGTAGTGATATCAAKAAACACGTATTGTATAYGTCAACCCCTTCAGAYGTTTACTTGTATTAYGATCTTCAAAAATCKTTAATTTTTGCAAAAAATCTGTATTAATCACACGCATGTGGTGACTGCTGCAGTGTAGCCTAAAGCAGGAGGAAATGAGGATGGGAGAACTTATTTCTAATGTCAGAGCAGGTTGGAAGATGGTTATTTGATGTTATTTAATGTACTTTTTTACTTCCTACAGGCTCTGACATGTTCAATACCATATATTTGAAACTGAGTTTTTGAAAAAAAAATCTGTAAAACTTGAAAAAATCCATGAGATTGCTCCATACGTCTGTATATCCAACCCATTCTCACTCCCAAGTCATCACACATTGACGCTTTTCCAAGGTTCCCTCTGCGCCTGGTTTTGACATGTTGGGCACCCCTCTCGCGTAAGTTATTGACGAGATGGGGCGGAATCCATTGTCATAATTTCAGAAAGTGTCGAAAATGCACAAATCTAACCGCCCAAAAGCCTAAAATTACCTTTATTCACTCTAGACATCTTGTCCCTGACCCTGGTGCCTAAAATTAACTGTGAACCCTGATCCCTAAAATTGACCATTTTTAGAAAGTGTAGGAAATTCACGTCAACTACATGTCCCAAACCCTAAATTTACCTAATATTCGCCCTAGACATCATATCCATGACCGCACTACCTAAAATTAACCATGAACCCTGATCCTTAATATTAACCACAGACCCCAACTCAAACACCCTTACATTTTGCGTCCCAACGCGTCAAACCCGTACGCCGAGGGAACCCGGAAATGCCTGGTGCGTCAATAACTGACGCGACGGGTGTACCCGACGCGTCAAAATAAGACGCAGAGGGAACCTTGGAAAAGCGACAATATATGACAAGTCTTACAGAAAGTGTAGAAAATGCACAAAAACTAACTGTTCCAAAGCCTGAAATTATCTTTATTCACTCTAGACATCCTGTCCCAGACCCTGACACCTAAAATTAACCATTTCTAGAAGGTGTAGGAAATTCATGTCAACTACGTGTTCCACAGCCTAAAATTACCTAATATTTGCCCTAGACATCCTATCCCTGACCCCACTACCTAAAATTAACCATCAACCCTGATCCCTAATTTTAACCACAGACCCTTACTCAAAGACTCTTATATTTTGCGTCCCAACGCGTCAAACCCGGACGCCTGGTGCGTCAATAACTGACGCGACGGGTGTATCCGACGCGTCAAAATAAGACGCAGAGGGAACCTTGGAAAAGCGACAATTTGTGACGAGTCGGGAGTGAGAATGTGTTCATATATCTGCAAAATGAGGGAAAAATCTATGTAAATTATGGACAATCCTTACAACTTGATGTGTGACGTGTTAAAACAAAAACAGTGCTTTGTTCTTGAAACACACGGAAGAGAGAAAAAGCTCAGATTCTGATTAGAAAACATGCAGAGGTGCCCTAAAATGATAAGTAAAACTTGTATTTTAGAAAGCTTTTGTGGATTTCTTCCAGCAAGTTCCACTCTTTCAACTCCACAACAACAGTTCAAACAAGGCTTTTTTAATGTGTCGGAAAGCTCATCATCTTTAACGTTTTGTCACACCTTTAATTGGGCTCATCTGTAATCCTCTTGAAACCGGAAATAGTTCAAAGACCCTTTCTCACCTAAGTACTTTGAAATGCCTCATTTCTTGGCATTTACAGATAAAGCCTTTTAAGTGATTTATACTGTATACTCTTTCTGAAGGAGGCCTCTCAGCCTTTTTATTTCAGAGCAACAAGCTTACAGATGGGCCTTGAGTTATTGATGGCCAGCTTAATAAAAACTGGCCTTGCATCGGGACAGCCAGTTGAAGGTTGTTTATGTGTGATGGTCCTTAATCTGCTGGTAATGACTCACAGCAAAAGCCAGGAATGTGGATGCAGGTGCGTGGAACGTTCACAGCTTTATGAAAATGTGTGTATGTGTGTGTGTGTGTGGGCGAGGATAGCCGCAGACCTTGACAACCAGTTGCTGAATCATTCGTGTGTAACAGACCGCAGCTTGAAAGGTATGAT
>NW_013952465.1:1919030-1921102 GCF_001266775.1 Austrofundulus limnaeus
TAATAAAACTGTATCAAGCGAATAATGATGCCATCATTTTCCCTGAATTGTTTAAAATTCATGGAGAAAACTGTGTTTTAAATTAACAATTACAGTATTTGTAGTAAATGCTGCAGCTATCAATTTGGTATACTGGTAGCCATGTTAAAAACTTAATTTGTGTACAAGATCCAGTAAATACTTTTTGAGTGCTTTGACAAAATTCATCTTATGATTTATAAGATTTTTTTTTAACAATCTGGTTGATGCCAACATCTATGGTCAAAGTTAACAAAGATCTTAACCAAGTGTTGGGAATGACTCTCAGCTACTACACCAAATATTAAATTACTATCAAAAAATGGCTGTATTTAGGCCTTTTTGTGTTTGTTAAACGCTGGTYTGTGTAATTCAAATCATATTTCTTGCTGATGCCGATGAGTGACACAAAACTGTGCAATTTCTGTCTGCTGTTCACTCGCCGTGTGCATCGCCCCCAGTCAGAACTGTCCTGCGGACCTTACGGCTCACTGTGTGATTTGTCAGAACTTYGCGGGCGTGTTTGTTCATACGGAGCAGGGCAGCGCTGTGAAGCTGCACTCGGAGCAGTGCGTCCTTCTGCGTGTCATTTTATTGAAGATGATGCATTTCCAGAAGTTGCTAAATTAGTAAGATGCAGAGCTTTGGCGAGCAGCTAGTCTGATTCTAATGAGCACTTGAACTTGCAACAGACATTCCCAACCTTTTTTCCATTTTTGTAGATAACACTTGTCGGACTCCTAACTCCACACTTCTGTGACACAGCAATGAGTGAGAAAAACCATCTCTACCTTGTTATCACTGTTCTTTATATGCTTAGCGCTCTGTGCTATATTGGGAGTGCTCTGTGGGTAGTCCAGGTGAGAAATTATGAAAGTTTATCCTCCGCCACGTCTTCAGCCTGTTCATACTCAGTCAGAAAAAGACACCCGAAATGACGTAATTACCGATCCGCTCGCTCACATCGCATTGAAACATTAAGCAAGCTTAAGGCTGATGAGTGATGACAGCCATCTTGAATTGGGTTAATCCAAAAGTTAATCAGTTGCAGGTGTGCAAACTCTCACATTTCTGACAGAATCATTCAATTCTATGGTTAACAAAATATTTTGCTAAAAGACAAACACATGAGATGGTTATAAAATCCAGTCATTTTTACAGATACTGGACTAAGATTTGTTGTGGTAGAGGCTGAGACTCATCCCCCACAGACAGATTCATAGTGCTACCAAAAGGACTTTGTTTAAAGGGGCAATATCATGTAAAATCAACCTTTTTTTAGTTTAATATCATGTTATAATGTTATACTCTCATGAAAAAAAACATGCCCAAAGCCTTGCTCTGACTCATTCATGCACGTTTGAGAAATCCTGCAGTGTTTTTAGGAAGCCATGCTGAGGAGCAAAACGACAGGTGGGGACCAGAAATGCCCCTGGGACGTGTCTTTAAGCCCAACTTCCTCATGGCAGAGTGCCCCCCTCCCCCTTCCCACACACCCCGCCCATGACTTCTGCAGGCTCTTGGGTGAAATTGAAAGTGAAACTTTACTGTCTGCTTAGCTCTCAACATTAGTTCTCACTCAGTGAAGCTCTTTTCAGATTCAAAATACCTTTGAGGAAATGTATTTTCAGATGCCAAGTAAACTGCATCATAACGCACGCACACACGAGGCCACTCCCCCCTCCCCCCCACCGAGTGGGACGGAACAGAAGCAGAAGGTAGTTCTTAAAGAGACAGAGGCCAATTTCAAGGCGTTTAGAAGAGAAAGTGATGAGAAGAAAAGTTTATTTTCTATTTAAACATAAAAACAGCATTTTAATAACAGCCAAAGGTGACATATATACTTTATTATGGTATAGTATTTAAATATATGCTTGAGAAACACATAATATTGGCCCTTTAAAAAGTGGGCATGAAAGGTTGTCTGCAATATGCATTCCTTAAAAGTATTTACATAAATTCTATGTCCTACAGAGTGGAATACCCAACAAACAAAATAATATGTTAATTTAGAATTGCTACATACACTCACCGGCCACTTTATTAGGTACACC
>NW_013952465.1:1921374-1942299 GCF_001266775.1 Austrofundulus limnaeus
GTTGAATCTATGCCACGAAGAATTGAGGCAGTTCTGAAGGCAAAAGGGGGTCCAACCCGTTACTAGCGTGGTGTACCTAATAAAGTGGCCGGTGAATGGTATGTTTTTATTAGATTCTGCAGAGCATCATGCTTTTGAATATAGATTTGACTGTAAAAAAGAAACAGTTTGGTTTTGCTTTGTGCTGTAGAACAATCTATGAAAATCCAGATGTTTGCAAGCACAGTTAGTGGTGGAAACATCTGCCCTTGGAAAAGAAAAGTCATTTGTATAATGAGAAACAAAACATGTCACTGAATGCAGGATTGTTTTCTTCCACAAAATGTCACAGCTCATATTCATGGGCTTTTTGCAATGGCCCATTAGTTTTTCATTAGTTTTGATATATGCAAATTTCCACATTTTGGCTTCTAAACAACAGATGGTATAAAAAAAGGAGATACGCTTGGAAGTATCCTCCGTTTCGGATGTGAAATTGTTATAAATCAAACACACCTCCACCCTAAAGCTTTATGAAACTATTTCACGCTCCACACAGCTTTCCTCACATGGAACTGCAGCGTCTTCAGCAAAGGAGGACAAACGCACGTACATTTGCATTTTCTTCAGCAGGTAACAGATTCTCTGTCCTTATCTAGAGCAGAGACCATCAGTACATGCTTCACAGTCTATAAGTTCATATATTCTGCGCGTGACACTTTTTAATGCACTCACACATAAATATGGCAAAAAGCAAGACCAAGACCAGAGATTTAGTTTCAGTGGTGGCAGTAATGAAAAGAAATTGCAGATTAAGGTCACTGTTTCTATATGAGACGTTAAGCTGCATTCTTCCCACATTATCCTGTTAAAAGGATGATCCAGCAGCAGGATGGAACATGGAAAATAAATGAATGTGTCAAAGAATTTAAACTCAATATTATGTTGSATATTCCAGTTAGATAGACTGACAGCACAGGTGAAAGGTGAGAAAATGAGGGGAGGGTATTTATTGGTTAAACTACAAAAAAAAACATATTTTCCTTATAAATCCATATTTGAATTGTTTTAACTGATGTGGTATGGCAGAGAAAACCCAGATAATTAGTAGTTTAATTTTGTTATAATTGAAAACTCCAGAATTGACAGTAGAAAATAGTTTTTACTTTGTGTTAATGAAAGTCTGTAATAAAGCTTTAAGTAACCTGCAGGAGAACAATTTGTAATACAAATTAATGTAAATGAGAATAAACTTTTGTAGAAGTCACCAAATTGTACACATTTTCCTATTATTAAAAAAAACATGAATATACAGGACTGAAATTGCAGACACATGTGAAAAAAAAGACGTTGATTTTGCAAAATTTATTTATTTTTTCAAGATACAACTATTTTTTTATTTATTAATCTTTTTTTGTAATTTAGTATTTTTGAGCTCGATCAACATAATTTTTTGGGCTGATTTTTATTGATTTTTTTTATTTTACTTTATTTATTTTTTTTACCAGAGTTGGATCAACAAATGTCTTATAATTGTTTTTCTTACTTTGAAACATTGTAAAAACTATTCATGTTCAACAAGTTACATTTTTTACTTGAAAGATTTAACCAAAAAAAGAAAAGAAAAAAACATCACTTCCCTGAAGGAAGATCAATATATTTTAATTCATTTATATAATAAGCCGTAAACGCCTTGTTGCAGACTAAAATTATTTGACATTGTAAAACAACATAGGTAATTTTGATCARACCTCTAAAATAAATTTTAAAAAATAAAATTATTTTCTAGCTTTTTGTTGGCTAATTTTGATTAACTGTGGTGACCATATTGATTAACCTAAAAAAATATTTTATGAAGATGTGCATATGGTTGTTTTCTAAAAGTTTCAATACAATCAGTCCAATAATTTATAAAATATTTTGCTAACAGTTAATACTGAATATTTAGAGCATGTGTCGGGAATAACGCAGCTATAACCACACCAGATCTCAACATTTGCATTCTGGACACATATTTTGTTATTAATGTCATTTATGTACTAAAAAATGCAGTATTAAGTATTAATTCATCTTTCCACTGATCTTTTATTTWTCCTGTTTGGGTCAGGGGGAGCTGGAGCCTTTCTCCATCGGTCATTGAGCGAAATGCGGGGTGTACCCTGAACAGGTTACAAATCTGAGTGAAAACATTAGGAATGCATTTGCTTCAAGGAGTGAAAGTGTTTTCAATTATTCCTAATAACACATGCCCCTCGCAGTCGTGTTGCGTGATTGATGACGGGGATTAGACGGCGGGTGGTTGAGCTGTTTGGAGTCTTTGCTCACTGATGGCAAGGGGAAACACTGGATTAGGCTTCGAAAATAATAAAAACATGTTAAACACCAAACACAATTATGTTAGCAAATGCTTTTAAATCTGTCCCTGCCAGCAGACAGTGCTTGCACTCTGGGCTCACAAACTTGTTAAAAGCCAGCAAAGCAGAGCCATGCCAGCAAGATCAATATATTTTAATTCATTTTTATAATGAAATGCTGGGGCAAAAAGGTCACAACAAATGAGCGTAATGCAGCTTACATTGTTCATAATGTCACTCGGCTCTAATAGCTGTAAGGTGGAATCTCTGCAGAGCCCCGCTTTGTGCGGTGCACAGAATTCACTAACAGTACACAAGCAGCCCTCTGGCTGTTGAGAGAATGAAAACACACATCATCCTAGAATCCCGTTGGCTTGATTTGGCAGGGAAGGAGAAGTTCAAGGAGCAGGGGAAGTTATTAAGTGCACAACGAGGGTTAGCTGACCATACAAGATGGCAATTAATCATAAACTTTTCAGAAGTAAACAGGCCATCAGCTATCTTGTGCACCAATTATCAGCCTGCAATGACACGATTATCTTTTATTTTTCCTCAAATCGATGTCAGCCACAAATTCAAATCAATCTCCCAGGAACCAATGTGAAAATAAAAGTTACGGGTCACAAACCTCGGCTGGATTTACAGCAAAGCAGAGCTGTTTACCAATTTCCTGTATAACTTTTAATGAGCATGTGTGTGTTTGTGCGTGTGTGTGTGGTTGTGTCCTGTCAATTGCTCACCTCTGCCATAGCAGAAGGTCCTAATGACTCTGCATACTGATATGGTTATCTGTTCTAATATGCCCTGTGGGGTAAACACGAGACAAGTAGCTGACAAGTAGCAAATAGCTAATTGATGGTTGCACCATGAAGCAGAACCAACTGGAGGGTTTCTATAATTCGTACAAAAGGGAATATGTCATATCCCACTTTTTGCCTCTTGTCCTCTTCTCAGATAACCCCAAATTTCTTCTAAATTAATCATGATTTGGTCCAGATTATTACTTCAAAAGATGAAGGAGTGTTTTTGGATGTTTTCAAGAGCAGTGTAACTGTATGAGCTGACTTCCTAAAAGTCATTGTATACGCTATCTTTCTATCCAAAAAGGCTAGAGTGACTTTAAAAAGGTTCTACGCTTTTGAGCCGAACAATAATGCTGTATGATAGAGCATGTGCAAGAAATGCAAAGGATATATCCAACCGAAACTTCCAACTAACACCACAGCACATCAGTTGATATCAACACAAGAAACTAATATTAACTAAACTAATAATTTTCTTTTCTTGATGCAAAAAATACTTTTTTTTTCAAATAAAGGATGAAAAAGAGAAGAAAAACAATAATCAAAACAAAATATAATACAGTACATTGGTAAAAAAGGGGAAAAAAATTGTGGCCCAATTGACAAGGCCATTTCTGTTTAAGAATAAAGACATTTTTACAATCTATCAAATATATAAAGTCAATTCTAACATTGAAAATACCGAATCCACTAATATTGATCATAGCAATAATTGTGACAATAAAGCTAAAATAGCTTTTAACATAAAATAACAGATAAGAATGTAATCATAATATTCAAGGTTGACACCGTGGCCACCTTACAGAGACCCACACAACTCTGCTACAATTGTGAGCGTTTGCGTTTTCCTTTATTGTTTTTCATTTTGTGTTCATGTTACCCACAGGCCTTTTTGCACAGCAAGGACTGGCATAGGTTGGCCTGTGTTAAAAACCAGGTTCAGCATGTCGGCATTAACCCACATGGCCCAGTTTTACCCTGATTTCTCAAACTCTGAAACCTGTGGTTCTTCGTCACACAGATGAGAGTAATTTTACATGCATCATTTGCAGCAACCAACTTTTATTTTCACATGTTTAACTAAACCACAACAGCAGCAAGCTGCCAAACAAAAACAAGCTAACATTAGCTACCATTAGCTTGCCCATCTCTGTCATCCTGCCCCATTCTCTTAAAGGCACAGTGTGTAGGATTTGTTTTTTTCAGCGACATCTAGTGGTTGAGTGGTTGAATCATCCTCCCTGGTCCTCCCCCCACCCCAATCCCCCGCTTCCAAACGCAACGAAGTTGCTACGGTGTCTCTCAGGTGTCAAAAACCTTYGATAATTCCAACTGCGATGTCTACCAGCAGCTTCAGGGCTAGTGATGTTTCAAGTGGTAAGATTATGAGCTTTAATAAGTAAAATTATCCCAGCTACAATGACAGACAACAAATATTACATTTATAGTATTACAACTAAAACCATTTCTGACACCGCCACCGCAGTTTGTCCTTCACGAGCCTTTGTAGACAAGATGGCGGTGCAAGATGGCGGCTGCCTGTAGTGGGGGCCCACGACCATGGAGATATAAACAGCTTTTTATAAGGTAAAAATAATAAAACAAGGTCTTTGTCTGCAATGATTAGACGTGTTTCTTATTATTGTCATTAGTGATTATCTCAATTTCGGCTAAAAGAATTGACAAAATCCTACACACTGTGCCTTTAAGCATCATCCAGTCAAGAAAACATTTTTATTATGATTATGATTCCGCTCACATCGAAGCATCTCTCTGCTCAATGCAAACACAACCAGGACCGGAATATAAAAAGGCTGGGCCGACTGGAGTGGGTGTGGGTCGAGCCAAGTCTAACAATGCAAAAATGCCTTATGAGTCTGTGTTTCTTGCTCCTCTGTGTTCCTCCCCAGCTCCTCCCACAGGTGTTTGTCATCCCAGTTCATAGAGTCTTGTGCATTTTTGTGTCAGTAGGGCAGTTCTGCATTGAATATTGTGAGTACCTGTCTTGGTTTCCTCAAGAGTTTTTGACCGCCATGTCAGTAATTGATTTTTACTAAAACATTTTATATTTTTGATTCCCGTTTCTTTTTATGTTCCGTCTGCAACTTAGATTTCAAAAACAAAGTTAAAATCATAACAAAGCTAAGAGAAAAGCACCAACACATTGACGCAAGAGCTGCATGAATAAGTGAAAAAAAGAACCAAAACCAAGGCAACCCCACACTGGCGTTTGCTATCTCCAACCACCAAGTGAAACAGACCAAAAAGGCAAACCAAAAATGGAATTTCCCAAACAGGATGTTAAAAACTCAAGTAGATTCCAAAAATCCTCAAAACCATGTATGATAGCAATTACAGACAGCTTTACATGCAAATCTTTACATCTCTACAGTGTGCCCCATGGGAGACACTATAAGCCATAAAGATCTTCCACCCCTAGTCTTTAAGAAACTGTCTTGTTTCAACACATCTGAAGTCTACAGGAACGTCTGTTCGTAAATCAAACAGGGAAAAATCTTTAAGATCTCTTCTTCTCATCTGGCAATTTACAGGGACTTTAAAAAGTTAATGTTTCCAAAGAATAAAATGTATTTTCAGGAAATCCAGTCTACTAACTAATGACATGCTTCACAGTATTTCCACACAGCCCGCGTAATGCAACATGGCTCTGCCACACTTCATGGCCAGGATAAATGACACTAAGTCAAGAGTTCAAACCTGAGGTGTGAACATAGATTATAATAAAGGATTAGAACGTTAACAGACAGTGTGACTGAGTGCTAATCAAGGTTAATAAAAATGTCTGATTCACACATTGACTCGACTCAGCAGATCTCTCAGGTCCACCTTTCTCAGATACCTCAAGTCACAGCGTGTTCGCTCATCATTTTGTCACAGTGCTGTAATGTAAGTCTTCTCAAACGTGTAACAACTGTTGAGACAAACGCTACTTGTTATGAATTTTAGGGGATAAGACAGAAAAAGTTATTTTTTTCTTTTCATTGCCTTTTATCTTTTTGTTGACAGGTGTAATTTAGGATCAGGTAATGAGGCCACAACAGGGAACCAGCCCAAATCATGCTGGAATTCATGTTGAGCTGCACAATAATGTTAGAATGCAAAAGTAAAATTGGTTTGTGGAGAAACAAATAATAAATTTGTAGTAAAATCTGACAAAACAAAAATATCATAGGAAACCTACGTGCCTCTTTAAGGCTTTTGGAAAAACCTGTTTTAGGGCACAGTTGTAACCTTGGTGGTTCATGAGTTACACCTGGTCCATTAAAAAATCTTCTATACTTTCAAACAAAASCCTTAAAATGAACCAGAGCTGTTTGAATAAAAATAAAAAATAAAATAAAAATAAAACAAAGCCACAAGGTAACACTTTTCTTCTCATTCAGCACCAAGCAGAACTAAATCTATTTCATACATCAAATCAATTTATGCTTAACAATTTTAAAAAAGAAATCCCAGACATTTTTAAAGATGCTAGAGAACAGAAAAAAGATAGAACATTCATTCCACGTCAGGGGTGAGTTTTTGTATATGGGAGTTTTGTTCATGAGTGATGGTGGAGCAAGAAATGGATTGACGGGTTGGTTCCTAGTCCACAATACACTGCACAAAATAACTTGTAAGATTTATTAGAGAAAATCCTGTAAATGATTTGCACTAACGTTTATTAAGTAAATTTAAATGCTACAAATTCATGTAATATTTACTCTCATCATTATCTAGTAAAAGTTATTAAGAATATAGTTAAAGATTTGTGAATAAATCAGGTAAATTTTACTTAATTTGCTCAATTAAATCTTGTAACATATACTTGATCAAATTAAGATTTACCTGATTTATTCACAAATCTTCAACTATATTCTTAATAACTTTTACTAGATAATGAGTAAATATTACATGAATTTGTAGTATTTAAATTTACTTAACAAAAGTAAGTGCAAATTGTTATGAGGATTTTTTCTAGTAAATCTTACAAGTTCTTTATAACAGTGCACACGCGTCAAGCACAATATTGTAGCATGACACCCCACAGCTACAGAGAGAGGTGTAGCTCTTGTTGTAGTTTTAGACTTCACCACCAGGTGGTGGTTTTGAAGAACATTTATTGGATTCTTCTTCATGAACAACACAAAGTGAAACTCACAGGTCTTATTAATGACAAGGCCTACCACTCTTACTTATGTTTACTTCTGCTGAATGGTTGCAAAACGTATTGCGTAATATCTAATTTGTGTGCTCATTATTTGTTAACTTGTTAACAAATAATGAACACACAAATTGGAGTAACACAACAGACTAATTGCTGAAAGAACAATGTTAACCAATTCCCTAAAATGATTTAACAACAACAAACATGAATCCTACCCACAATCCTCCACTGCAGTCACATGACAAACAGCCAAACACAGCAGAATGCTACAATATGCATTCCCTGATCCCTGACAACTAAATATCACCTACATTATGCCATCAAACTATTGCACACCAACAAATGTATTCAAGCAAAAGAAACCAGACAACTTATGTTTTATTTCGACCATGTCTTGTCCTCTCCTTGAAAAGTGAAGCAAGGGAATGAGGAGCAGCAGCCTTTGTGTGCGCATGCACCCTCGGTTTTAGCCCAGAAGAGTAGAAGTTACTTAATATATTCATGTTTATGTGCTGTCCAGAAAAAGCACTTAAATATTACTGGTAAAATAATATTAGCATTTACATTTTTTGTACAGTAATATTGATATATAATATAATGTGTATTSTTTATTTAGTAAATTCTAGTGGTTTAGAACTGTTGCTTTTTTTTGTAAAATTTAAAAGAATAATTAAATAAATGTTACTACAACCAAAAATCATTTTTTTTTCAGAGTATTGAGGATGTTGCTCTGGTCTCTCATAGTGAAGAATACCTGATCCAAAAGGCAAAGCTCTCATTTTACTGGTCTGTTTATAGCCCAGTTGTGTTTTGGATTCCCCTCCGTGTTTCTGTCTCCATTTCTGACTGGGTACATGCCACATTCAACAGTCTGTCCTGAGACCTGGGATATGTGGCCAAAAAAACCCTACATGTTGATATCCCCACTTTAAGATCAGAGCAGTCCCAACGTCCTTCTGAGCCAACTCAGTCACTCTTAGCACACCACACACGGCAATAATATCTTCTATAATTATCTTCAGAGCCATCCCGATGATCAGAGTGTCCTAAAGATTGTCAAATGGGCAAAATCAGGTCAAAAAYCAGTACAAATATCTTGTTGTATAAACCTGTCAATAGGCAGTTTGAGCATCTGATCTGTCTCCTGGACACCTTCGTCTAGAAGTTTTTACACTTTAGTGGAAGGAGCCTCAGTGCAGAATAGGGATTATATCCTCTCTGTCCAGAGAATGCTTTGGGTTCCCCCAGGAAAAACTGGAGAGTCGGTAATGTATTGATGATGTGACCACATATTAGACACAGAAAATAGATTGAGTTTTTAAAATAATGGACAGAACAGCATTTTTATCTTTTCAAAGACTCATCAACAAGAAAACGTCTCCCCGCGTCTTCACTGTAATTAAAACTGCAGCTGAAATGGACAGAAGCAACTTGACCAAGTGGAAACAGAGAACATTGTCACTGCATTGTACTTAACCCACCCCATCAAACACACACATCAGCTTTAACTAGAGGATGATTTTCTCTTAGTTTAATTTTACAATGTATAAAACATCTAAACCCATCTCAAACACAACTTTCTCTGAAAGAAAGGACAAAAAAAACTGCTCAGATTTGCAACACAGAGTCATTCCTTCAAGGGCTGATATTACGCAAAACTTATTGCATTACAGAAGCATCTTCCTCGTGATTCACTTTTTTAATACTGTGAGCTGCCTGCCGTTCAGGCGAGGATTAAAGAAGCACCAGTAACACAAAGACAAATACAGCGGGACTCGTGTCTCTTGCAGCAACTTTATTGAAAAGCAAGAACACAGAGACTCTTTCATTTAATAATCCCTAATTAAAAGTAAAACTACATGCCTTGTGCAATATTACATCATTTTGAATGGCATGCAGTGCAGAGGTTTGTTGCTTTTAAACAAGAATAAATTCCATTATAAAGGCTTACTTCTTTATTTTTTAGTGATATAAGAAACAGTATATTGTTGAGCTGGCATGTTTTGAGCTACAATATTTAGAACTATATGAGTAAAGGTGAAATAAAAATGTGTTTTGTGTGAATGGGTGCAATAGAGATGTAAAGACTAACCTATTTGAACCAAATATACACATGCATGATGCAAATTGGATTAAAAGAACATGTACTAATATAGTTTTAGTATTACATCTAGATGTTTTGGACTAATATACCTTATTTATTCATGTATAATACGATCTAGGGTATAATACGATCATCCTTTTTTGAGCTTAAAAAGCATTAAAAATTTAAATATCAATAACCTGTGTATAAACACACACACACACACTTACACTTTATGGGTGATTTTTAGGGTTAAATTTCTAGTATCATACATGAATGAATACAGTACTTTTGTTAAGAGATGTAAAAAAAAACTGTATTCCGTAGAATATTAGTTAAAGTTAGTTAAAGGAAGTTTTTTAGCTATTAATTACCTTTTATCGTGTACTTGGAGTCCCTAGGAGTGCAGAAAAGTTTAATTAAAGTTGATTAAGTAATGATCGTCCCTGCCAATATGCAACTGACACTAAAAGGCTGTGAAGGGTTTTCCATTATTTGTTGTTAATATTTTTTTTCATCTGAAAAACTTGCAAAGAGGGGAAAAAAACTGCATTTACACATGTCTGTAAAAGCATTACTAGAAATGTCTTTATTCTCATATTGTTAATTTTTACCAACAGTTTTCAATAATGTTTGACTGTTGTATCTTTACCTGATGTGAAAGTTTCTCCAGTTTATTTTCACATCATTTCCAAGAAAGACACGCTGAACTGTGGAATGAATTCTAAGACTTTAAAATCAATTTTTGAGTTGAAACGACCCACGAGATTTGAGAACAGTCTGAACCTGTAAAAGATTTTACCAGAACATATGCTTAAAGATGTCAGAAAAGGAACAACTGGAGTGCATCAAACTGGAAAATCTTTGCCTTTTAGATATAATAAAAGCACAAGTAGCCACTTAGCAAAAAAATTTAGGCTGAATAGATAATGCTCCTAATCAAATCTGCTCTCATTTAAAATCCTTCGGAAATGAGAGGTCATTGATGTCTGTTTTTTGAAGCCAAGTCTGCTATTGATTCCACAACCATCCCCGTGACATTAACATTTCAATGAACGTTGTACAAAGTGACACGTCAGTAAAAGCTGAAAGGAGGCCATTTTCCATTGAAATGTTCCACCACATGTTCAAATTACCGTGTAAAAGTAGAATGCACTGATAAATTTAAATTGCATGCACTGAGAGGGCACAACAGATGGCTGACAAACAAATGCTTTTATGCTCAAGTGTTATTTTTGCATGCAGGTAAAATACATGAACATTTTAATGGACCGAATTCACAGCTGCAGGATCAAAGCTATCCAGGGTCATTGGGTAGGAAATCATTATGCTAAGTGTTGTGACATTTTTTGGTTTTTCAAACCCTGTTTTCTTGCTGCTGTCATTAAATGCTTTTCCTGTCATTAGCACGCAGTCTATGTGTAGTTCCCTGGAGTATTTTCATTCATCTGTTAAAAAAATTAATTTAGGCCAACAATTACACATTCTATTAGTTGCCTTTTAAAAAAAAAATGCTGTTTTAAAAGGTTAACCCATCCAAGTACACTTCCTGAAATTAAAAATTAAGAAATATGCCATTTAAATTGCTACTTGCCTTAATCTTAGCATTTTTTGAAACTAGAAATAATTATAATCTACCCAAACTATACAACTAAARTAATAAAAGCATTTGGAATACAGTATATATATATATAATATATTAAACACTGCCTTGAAGGTCAAAGTTTTAAAGACCAATGTTGTCTGATTTGTTAACAATCAGAACATGTGATGGGGATGACTCTCAGCTACTACCACATCACATTTTAGCTACACACCTATCAAATCGACTGACTTAAACAGTTCTAGAAGAATTCAGAAAGTAACCATTGCATACAAATCTACAACTGATTTTTGGAGTCAACCCAATATGGCTGCCACAGATAATCCATCTTAGAAAACTCCAAAAATGGGTATAAGACATTCAGAAACAGGCATGTTACATTGTAACACATTCTCACTCCTGACTCATCACATTTTGACACTTTTCCAAGGTTCCCTCTGCGTCTTATTTTGACGCGACAGGTGTACTCGTCGCGTCAGTTATTGACGCACCAGGCGTTCGGGTTTGACGTGTAGGGACACAAAATATAGGGATCTTTGAGTTGGGGTCCGTGGTTATTATTAGGGATCAGGGTTAATGGTTAATTTATGGGGTCAGRGATWGGATGTCTAGGGCAAATATTAGGTAATTTTAGGCTATGGAACACGTAGTTGACGCAAATTTCCAACACTTTCTAGAAATGGTTAATTTTAGGTACCAGGGTYTGGGACATGATGTCTAGAGTGAATAAAGGTAATTTCAGGCTTTGGAACAGTTAGTTTTTGTGCATTTTCWACACTTTCTGAAATTATGACAACGGATTCCGCCCCATCTCGTCAATAACTGACGATAGGGGGGTACCCGACGCGTCAAATTCGGACGCAGAGAGAACCTTGGAAAAGTGTCAATATGTGACGACTTTGGAGTGAGAATGGGTTGACATAGCTGTCCTTCTTTCTTAGAGGCATATGATGAAGAATAGAAACAACATATTTATTAAAACTGGTTAACATGGTGACATGGGTCACTATACACTATAATACATAAATCATGATGCCACAAACCTGTGTGCACATTAATTATTTACCAGTCATGTTGTTTGATAAAATTATAAAAGTATGTATTCAGACAGTAATGACTTTCTGAAAGCTTTAGTTATTTATTTTTTTTCTTGGAAATAAACTTCAGGGTAAATGAAAGTTACAACTATAAAGCCAACATTTTTGAGTGATCTGCTGTGCCGCGCTCCTGTACTCTCTGAAGCCTAATCAAGCAAACCCCATAACTTTGATTCAGAACAGCAATGACTAAAACGTGCATTTGGCTAAATGTTTACATGGTTTCACCTGCCATTGAGCTCTGGGACTAGAGCAGGTTGGAGACAGATGGTGGTTCATTTGGCTGACCTCGCGTGCTTACTGTACACCTGGTAAAGCTAAGGCTGATGATATTATTGTAGTCGTCTGGCTTAGAGACATTGAAGTTTTAGGTTAGTTGACTTTTGGGGACAGATTTCTCATTTATAATGTCTTACAAAAATAAACAAAACTGTAGAAGAAAAAAAATAATTTAATTTTCATTAAGGCWGGTCATTTTACTTGAGATAAATTATGACATGCTGCATGTTAACAACTGTGTGAACACAACTCCTGATGTAGAGCCATGCCWTTGTGACACAAATGGTTAAAGCTCACTTCCCTTCACCAGCAGGCTCGATAAGAGGTGAAATGGGTGCAAGACTTGATTGAAACTTCAATATGTTTCTGCTTTTCTTGAATGGCTAACTGCTGGTGTGGAAATGATGCTTGTGCAGGCAGTTCCATACTGACTATAACAATCAGACGAGCTTTTGAAACCTGAAAGAATGGCAGTAGATGGATGATTCCTTTTTTGTGCATACACAATAGTGTCTAGATTTATGTCACCTTGCTTAAGTGAAGCAAATGTATTCATTATTACTGCCCCTTTAAATGTCTGCATCAGTTTTTAGCCAAGATACAACAAAAGGTTACACACAGGATGACATCTCCAATGTCACACACTGGGTCATGTCCAGTGTGACAAAAATAATCCCGATAATAGCTGTGGATTGTATGAGCAACTGAAAAACACAGAAAATATAACTAAAATAGGGCAGAGCTGCTGTGTTATTAACTACAAACAGATTCCATAAGAACTTGGGTTATAATTTTATAATTTTCAAAAGTAAGGATTGAAAGGATAACTGCTTTCTGAACACTGGTGCATTACTAATCACGGCAAAAAGTTACAGAAATTCATAAACACTATGGGTCTGTTCCATTCATTTTAAGAGGTAAATGGCTATTGTTCATGTTTTTGCAAACTAAAGACTAGATATGTTATTCAGTGATTACCAGTCAGTGTGCTATATCTGCAATGTTAGTGGAAAACATTTAAAGGAGATCAAAAAATCTAGTTCTCCTTTTGATTTCCATTTTGAATCAAAGTGAGATGTTGAATCTAATGTAGATGTTAAGGATAACATTTTTTGATGCAGTAACAKATACTGTGTAAATACCAGGAAGCCAAGCTTCTGATCAAATTTTAATGTCCAAATCTTTTTTTTAGTAAGTTTTAATGATCATGGCCAAAACCAACAAGATGACCAATGACCCTGGATATCTTTGATGCTGCAGTTGTGTAMGATGTTCTTCACTTGTTATACTTAGTCGAACAATTAGTGGCAGCCATGTTGAATATTTCGCCACTATTCTAGCAGCTTTACATCGATCCCAATTTATAACCTCTATTTTCATAAAATTTGATATTATTGACCATTTAACCATTTAACAAATCAATACAACCAATCCAATTTTATACATCAAACAAATGCTCCAAGAAACATTGTTGTCATCTTTAAAAGCCAGTCGTTTTTCTTCCACCACGCACCTTTTAGCAACCACTTTATTCAAAGCATTTAGAGGGCATTCATAGTTTAATTTCTTCCCCAACACTTTAAGCAATAAAAGCTACCTTTCAACAGAAACAAATAAGAAAAAAATATTTAAGGCTTCTGACTTCTTAAGACGTAAAGAGAAAAAATATTTATTAAAAAATGTAATCATTGATTGAAACAAGTCAAATTGTGGTGTTGGTTAGCAAGATTCTTTCTCTACAGCAGGGTTTAAACACATTCTTGACTGCAATCTTGGAACTTGCTGTGAATCTTATATGTGATTCAGGTTGTAACAGATTAGAGTACTGTAGCCACCAATTATTCATGATAGCTCTCCCAACGTCAGACCTTAAAATAATCTCTTCTCAGACATTAAACCACAATTTTTTAATGCTCTGTGGTGCAAATAATATGTAGGCAAACAAGCTCACCAAAGTTTAACCCAATTCAAATCACTTTAAGGCTGTTTTTAAAACACTGCTTTTAAGTTTTGCATGTTTAGTCACTTTAAGTTAATTTGTACAACTCCCAGGTTATCATAAACATGTAAAATGTTTTAGTATAGAACACGTTTATTTCTGGCTACAGTGAAAAGTGGCAGCTCCTTGAAACCTTCCAGCATCCTACTGAAATCAGGACCTTAAAAACATGAAACATTACAGTTGAACAATAGTCATTTTGCTCACAAAGAGCTGCACAAACACTAAATATGTGAAGACATGTGAAGATTATCAATTGTTGAACAAGTACATGCTCAATGCAATAGAATCAATGGAGCAGCTGTACTTTTAGTTTTGATAACACATCTAGATGCTTTGTCTGTTAAGTGTTGGGACTAATTAAATCATGTTCTCTATTTATTTATTGATGTTATTGAACCAGGGCCGTGTACCTGTACTCTTGATACAAAAGTTCCACCTACACCCCCTTCAAACATTTTAACAGGCTGTGTGCTGTCCAGGGGTGGCCATAGCCACCATAGTAAAATGTTTGGCCACCCCAATCACCACTTTGCCAGCAACATTTTGGCAAAGCCATATCTACACACATATTTTTCATCTTAAAGGGGCAATATCATGTATGATCTACTTTTTTAGCTTTATATCATGTTATAATGTTATCCTCTCAACAAAAATGTGTTTTGCTTTGACTCATTCATGCATGTTTGAGAAATCCTGTGGTGTCCTGAGGCAGCCAGGCAGGAGAGCAAAAAAGACTGGTTGGCCCTAGACCCGCCTTTTGGGACCAGCTCCTCCTCTGGGCTGTGTCTCCGAACCCAGCTTCCTCATAACAGAGCACCTCCCCACCCCCGACTCCTGCAGGCTACCGGCAGCAACAACTAGCAAACACCCAGTGAAAAMCGTGTGCAGACAAGGAAACTACTTTGTTCACGTTGTTTGGTCTATRTGTTAAGATTTGAATGAACTGCCGGAAACAAATTCCTTGTGTGTCAACATACTTGGCCAATAAACCTGATTCTGATTCTGATTTGTAACTTATTACCATCAGTATGTGTGTGTCTGTGGTGTGAGCGACTTAAATAATCTTACCAGCTGAAATGTCGTCTCTGTAATCGCTCCTGTTCTTTGGAAAACATAATTTCTGGTCCAACATTAAGGTTCATATTAGGGATGCACGATATATCGGTATCGGCCGATATTGGTCATCTTTTAGAATATCGGTATCGGTCCGATGTGTAAAACGGGGCCGATATTAATATCCGATATTGATTTCCCACTTTTTAGCTTTGTGTTTGTGTTTTGGGAGGTGAGACGGTTGGTTGAGCAGCATCTGTTTGATCGTGATAGTGATCGTGACKCTGCGCAGCCAGGAATAACTGAAGTAGGGAGCCATGTCAGAGGTCTGGTTGTTTATTTACAGTGTCAAAAAAGACCCAAGTGTGTTTGCRTGTATATGTWTAAAATAATTTGTATGTTTGTGTAATATAGGTAAATATCRGTTATCGGCCATAACACCAATAATTACATCGGATATCGATATTGGCTGAAATTTTCATATYGGTGCATCCCTAGTTCATATGTATCCTGAGATGCAATTTTCCAAAACTGATTKTGTATAATGTTGCTGCTTTTTACATTATCATTACAACAAGGCATGCTATGACGCTCCAGGGTGTAAACAGAAGAGAAGCGGCCATGATGACGTGCTGAAATGGGCATGAAGAGATCAGAAGGAGGTTCTTAAAGAGACAGAGGCCAATTTCAAGGCGTTTAGAAASGGAAAAGATGAGAAGTCAAGTTTATTTTTCATTTAAACATAAAAACAGCATTTTAGTAATAACTGAAGGTGACATAGTTACTTTATTATGGTACAGAATTTCAATACATGCCTGGGAAACACATAATATTGCCCCAATAGCTCAAATAGGTTCCCCTCATGATATAATTCTACATGGTAGTCACTAAACATGTAAGTAAATTAATAATAATTGATTTCCCACTATTCAGTCATACGTCCAAGTGTCCCTGGGCAGGACACTGAAACCCCACTGCCTCTGATGTGTCCTATCAGTGTATGAATGTGATTTAAAGCACATATTAATCTATAGAGACTAATCAGTGCTTTAAATCACATTCATACACTGATGTGTCCTATCAGTGTATGAATGTGATTTAAAGCACTGATTAGTCTCTATAGATTAATATGAACATATTAGCTTTGTAGAGAGTAAAGTGCCGTGTTAATGAGAGGACACAGATTGCAATGTAAAGCACCTTGAGTATCCAGGTTGGACAGAAAGGTGCTATACAAGTACAGTTCATTTACTCCTTTGTCATAATTTATTGCATTTAATCTCAACATGKTGAATAAAACCCATACTAAATAGTATTGTATTACAGTTAGACTGAGCTGTATTACATATAGTATTTCTGGCAGTCTGAAATACGTATTRTTTTAACCACTGACTAGAGATAGACAACCCTAACATACACACATAACCAGAGTAACATTATTTATTGTTACTTAAGCTMTAGCATTTTTGAGAAAATACTTTAGGGACTTGATACWRGAATCTGAACCTACCTAAAAGCAAAATACACAATATATCAGTACACACCAATGCATACTGTGTCACTGGACTAAGTATATATGCTGTAAACAGTGTGTGAATCATCGAGTGGTGGCTGACACAACAAGAGGCAAGAGGGCGGCAGGCTGCAGACTGAATAATAAGCTCAGTGTTGTGGTGCATTATGATTAGCAGCGCCTGCTTTGTCCATCTTGTATCAGGRCTCAATGTTGACTTATTACTCATTTGTTCCCAACCTTTAGATGATGTGCTGATRAAGCCAATCAACACAAATAAATCTCCTGCTGTGGCAACATTTGAATGCCAGTGCAGTGGTAGCCGACAGGTTTTACATCATCCGATTCTGACAGGTTTGCGCTGACTGAAGAGGAAAGTGAAGGAGTCGGTGTAAACAGCAATAGAAGAAAATATCTGATAGAATTTGGATCCATGTAAGAAAGGTTGCTGATACTTTTGGTCAAGGAAAAAAAATATGGTAAAACAGATTAGCATCTAAAAATGAAAGCAATTCACTGCAAGGACAAACAATTTATTAAGTTCTACTGCCAGAAGGGGAAGACAAAATATCCACAACGCAGATTTAGCCCAAAAATATTGTGGCTATTAAGTTGGCAAAACTATTATTCTTAGATAAATATATTTGAGATAAGTTATAAAAACAGTGAGCAATAAACAAAGGCCTGGGGAAAATATACTGTTTTCTAACCTTCAGCTTAGACTGTTGTTATAAAGTACATTGCTGTTTTCTCACTGATAGTGTTTAGCAGTGGACAGGCTTTACAAGCATAAATCTTTTGCATTGAGTCCGACTTTGGACAGGAGAAGTAAAAGCAATASTTTATGATGTCATGGTTTTCCTCATGTTCCTCCTTTTCTAGGTACATAACTAGTGTTTTATTTTCTTTTCTTAAATCCGGCAACTAATTTTGGAATACTAATGTCAGAAAGTTTGAGGTTTATTTGCTCTTTAGGATTTACGATTTRAAGTTGTTCTCATCTAATTCTCTAGGGATGAGCAAAGCCATGGAGATTAAAGGTACTTAAGAACTCTTCCCAGTGAATTTTTTTTAGTAATGAGATGCAGTAAGTGAACCCGAAAGACTATATGAACACATGTCACGATGTATTTAAGCAGCAAGATGTTTATCACAGTTATCCAGGGCTTTTTCTTGTAGATTCTACCAATTGGCAGCTAGTCCTTTAGGTGTTGTCGGACACCAATTGACTCTTAATTCACTGTGCTGCCTGTCCAATCCTTTAAATCCTTTGGAGTGCTTTGTGCTGTTGGTTGGGCCAGTTGAGAGTGAAAGACGCCAGCTAATTCAGCGGTATTGTAGCACCTCACATCTCTGTGTGTGGCCGGCTTGTGTGATTTATTATTATCTAACAATGCATTTCGCCACYGTTGGGACCAGAGAGCCAGGTCAGTGGATCAAATGGGATTTGCACTTAGTAAAATGTCAGTCTGATAAAAGAGTTGAGTCCAATCCTTTWGAGTGAAAATAGAACCACACCAAAGGAATGCAAAGGAGCTCACTCTCATTTAACACAGACACACAGCAAGCAGGCAAGCTTGGTTCAGCTGGATTATCAGTCAGATATGGCCTTCTCTACTGGCACAAAACCACAGCAAAAATGTTGTTGCAATGTTTTCAAAACTCTGTTTGTTATATTTTAGTAACTTACCAAGTAAAAATCTAGAATATACTGTATACCAACATTGTTGTTCTTTTGGCTAACCCTTCTGCATGGGTCACCATACTTAGAAAATATTTTTATGCAGGAGGCCATTTCTGTCACAACCTGGGTTTGAACTTGCATGCCTCAGGATTATGAGTACGCAGAACTGACCACTGAGCTACTGCAGCCCCAATGTGTTGTTCCTAACACTATTATATACATTGCAAGGTATCCACAATTCAYGGCAATGTTGTGATGACATTTATTATCCCCTTAATATTCAAGTGCAACGTCAAGGGGAGAAGTTGCATGAAGAGCCACCAACTGTGGAATGRAAGTTTTATGGGCCAAGGTGTTGAGCATGTTGAGAATATTGTTCATTCTTCAAGAAGGACAATGTGACAAATTTAGCTGAGGTCGTAGACAGGAAAAAAGCCCGACTCAGAAAATCCTCGTATGAGTTTGTACGCAAGTACGGAATAGAAGGACAGATTTTGTGAAAAAGAAATCAGAAAGTTTTACAAAGCTGTTTTTTTTTATTTATTTTTTGGGGGTGGGGGGTTATTGTGTCATTTCTAAAAAGATGCAACACTGTTCTGATGTCAGTCAATGTTTCAATAAAACCTCTTTACTGTCCTCAGTTTTTATCCTCTGTTCAAGTGTTTTTCAACCCTGGTCCTCAAGGCACACTACCCTGCATGTTTTAGATCAGGGCTATTCATCTGGTGGCCCGCGGGCCACATCCAGCCTGCGAGTGACCAAAGTTCGGCCCACCAATCGGTTCATTCATCTCTTCAGCCCAAACCCCTGGTTTTCTACTTTAATTAGTTTAAGGCCCTTTAGTTTAATGTATACATGTTTGGTATCTACATAAATGCCAGAATATTGGCTACAAACTGGTAAAAACCATTTCTATGTACACTCAAGACAGTTAAAATTACAAGCAGTTGAATGTAAAATTATGAAACTAAAAATAAAATTGGTTTAAAAATTTGGCAAATCACAGATGTCAAAATAATATTTGCGTCTAGCAGTAGGCATAATATGTTAATTTTGATACTGTTTAATTATCACTACTTTTACAGGGTTCTGTATGTTGTATTTATGATTAAATACAGYGAAATAAACTATTTCAAAGGTAACATATCTTTGTAATACTTGGTTTACAATGCCTTTAATTGCTGGATGCTCGGCCCCTGAGNGGGGGTTATTGTGTCATTTCTAAAAAGATGCAACACTGTTCTGATGTCAGTCAATGTTTCAATAAAACCTCTTTACTGTCCTGAGTTTTTATCGTCTGTTCCAATGTTTTTCAACCCTGGTCCTCAAGGCACACTACCCTGCATGTTTTAGATCAGGGCTATTCAACTGATGGCCCGTGGGCCACATCCGGTCTGCGAGTGACCAAAGTTCGGCCCACCAATTGGTTCATTCGTCTCTTCAGCCCAAACCCCTGGTTTTCTACTTTAATTACTTTAAGGCCCTTTAGTTAAATATATACATGTTTGGTTCTACATAAATGTCAGAATATTGGCTACAAACTGGTAAAAACCATTTCTATGAACACTCAAGACAGTTAAAATTACAAGCAGTTGAATGTAAAATTATGAAACTAAAAATAAAATTGGTTTAAAAATTTGGCAAGTCAGAGATGTCAAAATAATATTTGCGTCTAGCAGTAGGCATAATGTGTTAATTTTGATACTGTTTAATTATCACTACTTTTACAGGGTTCTGTATGTTGTATTTACGATTAAATACAGCGAAATAAACTATTTCAAAGGTAACATATCTTTGTAATACTTGGTTTACAATGCCTTTAATTGCTGGATGCTCGGCCCCTGAGCTGTTGGCCTACAGTAACTGTGGCCCTTGGAGCAATTTAGTTGAATARCCATGTTTTAGATGTTTCCCTGCTTCAACACAACTGATTTCAATTAACAACTGATTAACAGGCTTTTGTTGAACTGCAGTCATCTTAATCAGGTGCTTTAAAGCAGGGAAACTTCTAAAAACATGCAGGGCAGTGTGCCTTGAAGACCAGGGTTGGTCTGTTCTATGGTTACATGCTCAAACGCTCAACTTTTTTTTGAGATTCAGTCCTTTATCTGTATATCCATTCATCCATTCTTCTATACATCTCTCATTCATTGATTTTCTTTACCCACTACTAGGGGTGTCCCGATACCGATACCAGTATCGGTATCAGGTCCGATACCAGCACTCGTACCCCCACTCGTACTCGTAAAAGCCGGCCGATACTCTTAACTGATACCGCTTTTGTCCCCTTTTTTGTTCCTCCTGTGC
>NW_013952465.1:1943664-1953782 GCF_001266775.1 Austrofundulus limnaeus
GGCTTGATTAGCTCTATTGTTCATAGAGGGTCATGTGCCCCCATCAACTGATTTATTAGTTTGAATGCTATGGTTATTTGGTGTCGTGTTACGTGTATGTAGTGAGTGCAAGTGGGGCTCGATGTCCCCTTTTTTTTGTCTCTCTTTCGCTCTTTGTGTTGGGTATCGTTGGGGCCCTGATTCACACCTTTTGCTCACAGGGGGCTGAGTCATACTTGCAATAACAGCATTGTAGGAGGAGGACAACCGGACACGAAAGCCTCCACCTCTGTTTAATGGTGGACGGTTTTTCAAAGCAAAAGGTGTGAATCAGGGCCCCAACGATATCCAACACAAAGAGGGAAAGAGAGACAAAAACAAGGGGACATCGAGCCCCGCTTGCACTTACTACATTCACATAACACGACACCAAATAACCATAGCATCCAWACYAATAAGTCATGTGATGGGGCACATGACCCTCWATGAACAAAAKAGCTAATCAAGCCTATTGTTAGGCGATGGCCCTCTTTTGCATGTAACTAACCTGTTTGTCCACCATGTGGAGGCAGTGCTTATAAGGCTGAGTTCACCTGAAACTCATCAGACTGAAAAAGTCTCTTGGAGAAGAGACAAAATGTTTCACTAAAGAAGAACCCATCCAGAGGACTTACTTATTGTTTTTCTTTTTGATCAAATGACATTATATACATTTATTTAAAGGTACCTTTTGCAACATTTAAAGATAAAAAAAACATTTGATWGCCTCCTTTATTCTACACTTACCTCATACTCCACATACTCCTCCTCCTCCACCTCATAGGAAACGGTTTGAATCTTGACGTGCTCGCCATCCTCTAGAAGTTTGGTTTGAGGATCTTCCGTGGCGGGCGTATCGCCCCCTGCTGTGTTGGACGTCTCTTTTGCCTTCTTCTCTGTGAAGGTCGTCTCACAGCACTCGCTTTTGTATTCCTTCGCCTTGATGCTGCCACTGTCCTCCTTGTACAGGATGAAGTTGGGCCTGTAAAAGGCCTCCACCGCCAAATGCAGCGAGGTGGCATCCAGGAACTGCTGCGATTTCATCTTCCCGTTGGTACTGTATCCTCCTCCGCTCATGACATTGCCATTACTCAGTTTTCCTCCTCCTCCCTCCCCCTCACATCCTCCGCCTCCTCCAGCAAAGTAATTAATAATGTTTTCTTGGTACTGGTTATTGGGGAAGTCGCCGCCATAACCGTTGACCATATGCTTACTGTTTTTGTCCAGCAGCGGGTTCTGGAGTTCGCTAAGGTTCTCCATGGCAACAGGGGTCAAAATGTGGGCGAAAGGACCTTCTTAGTTGCAACGCAGAGAAGGAAGTGCGGTGAGTGAAAGAAGCTCCTCAGCAGTGACTGTTTATGCCGATAAAAGAGTTAATGAAATTAAGCTCTCAGAGATCTATAAAGGAAACAAAAACACAGAGGAGAAAGATGGTTTAGCTTCAACAGAAAGTTTAGAAGAACTTTTATTTGACATTTGCTGGCAGGTAACATTTTACCCTACATTTTGCTCACATCAGATCAAAGTGAAGGTGCCTCTAACTTAGCACCAACAACTTTTACAGCTTGCTGCTTAACAAAAACTGCATATGAAACTGTAAGATTTAATCTGTGACCTTATTTTAGACACATTAGGGAATAATGAAAAAACATTCACCATAGCAGTGACATAAATATCCTGGAATATTCATTAATAAAAAAACTGCCTTGGCTCACTATGAGGGTTATTGTATGCATATTTATTTGTGTATAATACGATCTCATATATAATATGACCCCCTCCCCTGTTTTGAGCTTAAAAAGCTTAAAAAAAATTAATCCTCAAGCTACCTCCAATTTCATACAGACCAAGATTTTTCAGCCTTTGCACTCTTTATACATATCAGTAAAATGATCATTGGACTGTTCATTTTATTTTAACAACATATGTACTAAAAGGTATTTTGACAACAAATATATATCAGCTGTAGCAGCATCATATGAATTCTGGCATTTTACACATAGTCCACCAGAATGCGCCAACACAAAAGTCGGAGACTTCACATGAGATTTGGACCATCTTCTGGGGGAAAAGCAGATTACTTCCTACTCGCGAGCGCCCCCTCTGGTGGGGAAACATTTTTTCAGGGATACAAACTTTTTCAGAACACCGGTAGACAGCAGCCATTACAGTCGGATATGTGTTTGTTGTTCCAGGAGCGGCTCGGTCACACGCTAATGTCATTAGTTCATTATCATTACTAAGGTGCAGGACTGCTTCCCCACCCCCCCACTTTTTTTTCCACATCATGTCGCCTGCTTGGATCTGTTATTATCTCGCTCTGAAGCACAGAGTGTCAGAGGTAAGCTTGCTTCAACTGCTTTTTACGACGCGGTCTCATTTCCAGTCTCAGGCATTTTGTGTCTTATTCCAGTTAAAATACATAAGTAAAAATATTTATCCGAGTATAATACTACCCCCCAACTTTATGGATGATTTTATGGATTAAATTTTATGTATTATACTTGAATAAATATGGTAATTTGATTGTTATCATGGTCTCAGGTGTGATCAGTATATAACAGTTGATCACACCTGGAAAGCTCAGAGGACTGTAATTTTTCATGTGGATCATTCTGTTAGTAGTTCTGCTTTCAGTTTCATTTATCTTGTTAATCTGTCATAAACGTTGGGTTGATGATTGGAAATGAAAAACGCTTATTGCACTTGAATTTTATTATCTTACAAATTTAGAATGAAAATTAATACAAACTGACTTAATAAACAAACAAATATTGCTAAAGCTCACCATTCAATTTTTGAGTTGAATTTTAACTTTGAATCAATTTTATAAATTAAAACAATTAAAGAACATGTTGGTATCATGGCACACAATAATTTTATCTGAAATCATGCATTTCAAATTAAAAAAATACAATTGAAAGATTATTTACATAAGTGTTACAACACTTTAGYGGTTACCTAATTTCAATGAGAATTAATCCATAATAACAAATTTCATATTTTTTCCACATTGTATTTTAGTTGTTCTTGTGAAAATAAGGTATCGGGAAAAATACAAATTAAACTGCTTGAAACAAGCTACTGAGGTTAAATAATTGAACAGTGCGTTATAAATGTAGACAAAAAATGCACAACCCTAAAAATAAATTCTGACAGTAAATAAAAGCACAATAAATACACGTAATACATCCCGCAGCTAGTAAGCGCTTCAGAGCACAAATAAAACATTTTCTACCTAAAATTACACACAAGCCCTCAATTGTTGTCCTCCATCACTAAAACAGATGTAACCTGGTCTGTACAAAAAGCATCCAGACACATATTTTTTTTCACATTGTAAATACAACTCCAAGTTTTCTGTTTTTCAGTTCGCCCTTAACCTTTTTTTTTCTCTGATTATTTTGAAGCTTAGACAGAAATGCCAAAAGCATTTTATTTCTCTGAGTCTGGACTCCAGTCCTGTATGCCTGGCTTCCTGCGTCATTTTCAAATGCTTTAGGGTCATGGACTTCCAGCAGAAGACAACACAATTATACATAATGCAATAAAATGGCATTGCAGTGATGGGATACGTGTAATAGATTGTTGGCTCAAAGATTAATGACTTGTTGCCAAACCCTTTCATACTGACAGAGAATCCTGGGTCTCTCTGTCCTTTGAGTACTTCTGATCCAGAAATTCTGCAGATTCATACCGAATAAAAATGTCATTTTCTCTTTACATTGCACAGTTTGTGTCATGCATTGATTTGTTTGGGATATAACTTTACTGTACTGTTCAAAGAGTCAGTCAACTGGTTGTGAGCCATGTCTGGCAATGATGGCCTTGTTTTTAAGATGGCATGCAACTGGCTAAGTTGTAGTTTGACTAAAGTGGCCCAAATCTATCAATGCCACAAGTGGCATGGTTGGGGTTTGGGATGCGGTGCTGGCCTATGCATTACCAGCATTTCACTTAATTACTTCAGATGATGCAAGCATAAAATTTGGTACCATGGTCAATTTTTAAAAATGTCTGCATGTCCACTCAAAACACCCTCCATTTTTCAAGAAGACCATCAGTCATGGTTTTACAGAATCAGAGTCCATCTGACTGGGATTGGGCAAAAATCGGTGAGAAAAGGAAAAGTATTCTGAACAGCCAACTTCCCCATTGCAAAGAGTTGAGAACAACTCACCAAATGTGGCTGCAAGTCTGGCTCTCGTGGTCGATCCAAATACTACAGCCTTGGGTTTGCATGCACAGCTTTGTATGGCTTCAGATAATTATCCTTTTAAAAATGTTATTTGTTGGCGTTAACTACCGTACTTAATCTCAAAGTGTCAACATCAAGGCCAAAACTCATAT
This sequence comes from Austrofundulus limnaeus, assembly GCF_001266775.1. Taxonomy (NCBI): domain Eukaryota; kingdom Metazoa; phylum Chordata; class Actinopteri; order Cyprinodontiformes; family Rivulidae; genus Austrofundulus; species Austrofundulus limnaeus. The sequence goes on from NW_013952465.1 coordinate 1,948,033, forward strand.
TAAATCCTCTTTCATTTACTTTATTGCAAGATCAATACGTGCATCACAATGGCATAACTGAAAATTTCACATCTTTAGATCTTAGTTGCTGGAAACTGTTTTATGGCAGCCATTTTGCATGCTATGTTGAAATGGTGAACATAATAGTAGTAACTCTGGCAATATATTTAATTAAGACTACTGCCTAGGAAGACAGAATTGTAAGTATTGATATATTTTTTTTCTCCGTTTAAATACTCAACGTGTCAAAAATTGGCACAACTAATGGCCCTCTTGAAAAGTGGCGGTCATCTTGAAATTTTGCGTGGACACCCTGATATTTTCTATAGTTATAGTGCTTGTGCAAAATGCCACACTATCATAAACTGTTTTCTACTTATCTGCTGCACTACAAACCACATATTGGCCACCAAATCATTCTTTCCGTTATCTGGGCCAAGTGTTAGAGCACTGTGCGGACCAGAACTGGGTCAGGAAAATTTTGCTATATGGTAAAAGTACATTTTCCTACTTTATGTCCACCCAATTAAATGCAACATTGGCATGGCATGAATCTAACAAAACCTTCAACTTATACATCCATTATTAGAAAACTGTGTTTGTGATCTGTGTCCCATACATGAAGACATCTTTTTATTTTCCGTTTATACACAGATGCTATATTTGCTTCTTGACAATGTAGTTCCTTGTCAAATATTTTTTGCCTTTTAAAAACGAGCCGTTCTTTGTTTTCCTCTTAGCTTACATGTAAAGACTAGAAGGGTTGAGAGATTAATCTAAATTATTATTTTTTTCTTTTTACAAAATTAATTTAGTAATGTTTTAAAACCAGCACCTGACTAAGAGCTAGTTATTTTTGTTTCATCCACTAAAATGTGCTTCAGCCCAGAAAACATTAACACTGTTCTAGCACCAACTGTTAAGACCAAAGCAAAGAACTGCTTATGTAAGGGGCTGGGGGTGGCATTATAAATATGAACCAGACAAGCAAAGATGTTGTAATTGCCATGTTTAAAAATCCAAATCCAGCGACTGCATGCTTAGGGAACTGAGTTTGGCTTTGCAAAAGCTTCAGTTAGCATGTAAAATAACAGAAGACCACTAATTTAGTGGGAAAAGCAGAGACAGAGGGCTTGATCCAATCAGACTTCCAAAGCTTTTGAAATATTGACTTGTGGTTTGATGAGTTGTCCCACAGTTTACCCTGAATTCATGCTGAGGTTCAGTCTTCAGAGCTCAACTGTTTTCATCAGTTACTGTATCTTTTTTATGTAATCAAACTGCAGGGTTCTAAAGTTTTGATCTGAGCACAGAGTAAGATTTCGAGCCACTGACTGCTGTTGCCAACTCCTCAGTAAGAAAAGTCRTTATTGGCTGCCCTAAGAGCAGTGAAAGACGTCATTGCCTAATTTGCGTATTTGGACATTTGCCAATAATTGGTATGTAGGCTGTAGGAGAGATGTGCATGTACATTGTAGAAAAATAAACTRAGTAAAAACATTAAAGGGGAACATATCATGCAAAATCCACCTTTTTTAGCTGGTAAATACATGTTGTTGTGGACTTGGAGTCTTTAGAGAAGGCAAAAAATTTGAATTTCGTGTTTAGTTCATACTTTTTCAACCTGTTTAATTTTCTCTATTTTCTATTAGGTTTTTCTGAGCTATTACATCCAATTTAGCAATGGAATTGCTAAATTATGTCTGGACTTACCAACTACAATTTCCTCATCTTAATTCTCCTCTGGTTCTGGGTCAGACATGGCTCCAACATGTAAGGTTGAATGKACAAGTTTTCTGTTGTTGACATCTTTAAATTAAATTGTAAATAAATCACTTCTGCGGGCTAGAAAAAGTACCCCCCACCCACCAAACTGGAGTGGATAGGTCTGGAAGTTGGGGGGGTGGGGGTGGCGGTGGTGGCTTGAAGCACCTTAATAATTATATTAGTCATAAAATAAGCTTAAGTAGTTACTGCAGAACTTGACAATTGTTTTTGTCCGATTATTTGATTAATCGTCAAAATACTCAATTACTAAAATAACCATTAGCTGCAGCCCAAGTGTGTTGCAATTTTTTTTTCTCCATTAAAAACAAAAAACTAGTTATGGCAGAAACATTTTCACATCCAGCCCATAACACCAGAGTCTGCTTAGATCCTAAAACTGGTTCAGGATTGACAAGAATCTGATAAAAAAAAAAAAAAAAAAAAATAAAATAAAAAAACATGCAACATTGCCAAATGAAAGGAACTGTCAGATCCTGGCTGGTAAAGTTGCCTTTCATATTGTTTTCCTCCAACAACAGGAGTCTAATCCTCCTTAACATGACAACATTTCACCTTTACAGTACATTAGTGGCAGCTAAGCATGACCGGGTGATAATGGTGTCATTATCTGTCAGTGTTGGAGCAATGTGGGAGGGACGGGCATTATCAGGGTCACCACTCGGTCTAAGGAGAACAGGTCGTTTAGTTTGGGCTGTAGCTGACACATAAGGTGCAACTTTTGTTTAAACTCAGATTCTTAAAGATATGTAGTTTCAAAGATAAAACAAACAAGCCAACTCACCAACAATCTCAAACGCAGTTGCTCAGTGGCTTATAAGAACCTTCACATGTTCATATAATGTATTTGTGTCAATTCTTAAGACAGTAAACTTCCAGATTTTTCTACTTGAATAAGCCACATTTTCACTAAAATACCTAGCATTAAGTGAGACAAAAACTTAACCTTGCTTTAGTTTTCTGGAGAAAATGCAGTCGTTTAGGCCTACACTTTAAATTTGATTGTTTTGAATTTGGATTTTGGATTTATTTGCCTTATAACATCAAGCAATGTCTACTATCTAATTTAATGTGTACAAAAACAGCAATCTTTATCAAAAATGTTGCAGCATTTATTACAAATTGTGTAACAATTACTTCTAGGACTTCACAAGAAAATGAAAAATAATAATCTTTTATTTACTTTGCAGTTATGACTTCCTGAATTACTTATCTCTTCTTACATCAATGACAATTTTCTTTCTGCTGAATTCTCATTTTTTTCCCACAATGCAGATTTTTAATTTTTTTCTTGCTGTGCTTTTCATTATTTCTGCCCCATGAATAAAATACAAACTCCACACTCCAAGACTTTCTAAAGCTCTTGTCAGCCAACAATACTTTTGTGGTTTCTCCCTGTTGGACTTCATGTGTCTGAATGTGCTGACACTGTTGTTCCAGACCAATGCTCCTTTTATCCACGTATGGCTCGGGGGGTCGTACTCTCAAGCGGTTCCTAAATTTGTGAGTACATTGTGTCAAAGGATGAGCAGGTACTGAGGTACTTTTAGTGCTTCTGGTCTTCAAAAACAAATTGCACTCTCTTCTTTCAGCTCTAATATGGTATCTGCCTTGCTATTTTTTTTTTTTATAAAATATTGTATTTTAGACAAATGTATTGGATATCATATATAAACTTAGCACAAAAAGGAAATTTGTGTTTGGTAGATTATTTCTTTGTTGTAACAATGCTCCTTGGCAGTAAATCTTCTAGTTGTAAAGTCTGTTAATTTCCCTTTTAAATGGTGCCACATTTGTAAGGAACATGCATTTGTGGGATGAGCAGTAGAGCTGATGTGGGTTGCACACATGAAAAAATTGTCAAATCTCTGCCAAACAGCTTATATTGTTGTTTCTGTCTACATTTGTTTTGAGCTTATGGTACCCCCAGGTGCTGCCAATCAGATGCCCGCTATAAAATGTATTGCCAAGAAGCATTGTTACAACAAAGAAATAATCTACCAAACACTAACTTCCTTATTTTTTGTTTTAAGTAGGTGTTAGTCAGTGGAGGATGAGGGGATGAGAGACTGACTTTAAAAAAAACTGGGCAAATGAGGTTAGTGAAGACATCTTTGCCAAATACAAAAAAAAAAGGAACAGGTGAGAGAGGGCGTGGCAAGGTGACAGGAAAAACAGAAGAGGACAAAAGCGGGATGGCACAGGGAACATGGAGAAGCTAAGCAGGAAGTAACACAAGTAAATAAATAAGAAAGCAAGCAAGAAAGAAAGACACAAGAACAGCACAACAAAACTAACAATAAAACTCAGGACTGATCTAAGGGAAGAACTGACCTGAAGTAACATAACCAGAAATGATCAAATAAACACAAATCTTTGCTCTGACCCAGCAATGACCAGCAACTTGTTTCCAGGGTTGGAAACAAGTTTTAAGCCATTAATGATTTCTCTTAAAGGTACAATTCTGGTTTTGGTCAATTTTTTTTTCAGATACTGTCCGAAAGAACATCACAACAGAAGCACGACACCATCAAATCAATTGGATGCTACTGACTGATTTATTGCTCGGTGCCTTTCTTCTTTTTCACAAACTGCTGCAGTGGTTCCCAACCCTGGTCCTGGAGGCCCACTATCCTGCATATTTTAGATGTTTCTCTGCTTTGACACAGATGATTTGAAGAATCCGAAGAMCTGCTGAAGAGCAGGGAAAAAACTAAAACATGGGCCTCCAGGACCAGGGTTGGAAACCACTGTGTTGGAGGATACCAGTCACTGAGGCATCATCTTTTAAAGAAGACAGTTTTTTATCAGCCCAAGTGTCATTTTGGAGTTGATTTGCCATTTAGCGAAGGATGCCTTCTGTCTGGACTATTCACAAAGTTCTGACTGGTTGAGTTATGCAGTCTAGTGGATGCATGGATACCAAAGCACTAACTAGACCTGGTGCTAGAGCTGGATTATTAGGGGTTGTACAAAAAATATTTGCCTGATATCAAATTATTTCATGAATCAGTGCACATATGTAATATAACTTTCTGAAGGTACTTGTGGTTTTGTCTTCCATTACTGCTTTTTGTACAGATGAAATGAATGGGAAAACTATCTGCTGACAGGTGTGCATGGTTACCCATCCCACTCCTCTTTGTTGTCATGTATTACCACTTAATATGATGTTCAAGCCATGGAAGTAGCTCTGATACATATGTTTAGTTTTATATTCAGACAAATAACTTCAGGATTCTGGCCAATAAATTTTCAAAAGAGGTAGTATCCAGCACATGAGCCACCTATTGAACAGAGCTGATTTATTTATTTCATTTTTTTTATTTAAAAGGACAAAGTCTGGTTCTCTTGGCAACATAGTTGTGCCAATTTGCCCTTCCAAAAATCTTATAGACACTTCAATTATTGTGATGGCTCTACACATAATCTTAAGAGATGTTCCTGCCGTGTGTGGTGTGTCAAGAGTGATCGAATCTGCTCGGAAGGATGTCAGGACCACTCCAACTGCAAATCAGGGGTATGTTGGGTTATCTTGGCCCAATGCCCATGGGTGTGTGGTGTTCCCCCGAGCTCACAGACTGTTGAATGTGATGTGTAGCCAATCAGAAAGAGAGGTGATGTTAATGGCACAGTGTGTAGGATTTTGACAATACTTTTAGCCGAAATTGAGATAATCACTGATGACAATAATTAAAAAAATGTCTGATCATTGCAGACAAATACCTTGTTTTATTATTTTTACCTTATAAAAAGCTGTTTTTATCTCCATGGTCGCGGGTCGCCACACAGGCAGCCGCCATCTTGCACCGCCATCTTGCACCGCCATCTTGTCTACGAAGGCTCATGAAGGACAAACTGCGGTGGCGGCGTCAAAAACGATTTTCGTTGTAATACTATAAATGTAATATTTGTTGTCTGTCATTGTAGCTGGGATAATTTTACTTATTAAAGCTCATAATCTT
>NW_013952465.1:1953792-1961309 GCF_001266775.1 Austrofundulus limnaeus
GGGGTGGGGGGAGGACCAGGGAGGATGATTCAACCACTCAACCACTAGATGTCGCTGAAAACAACAAATCCTACACACCTTTAATGTCCCGATCCAGTTTTTTTGGCTCCCGATACAATCCCATTTTTTTAATGATTATTCTTTCCGATACCGATCCAATACTGATCCGATAGCTTTATTTCTTTCCAAGTCACAAGGTTGGTAGTATTAAAGCGAGCCCTGCTGTTCCCACCACGAGAAACATCCAGTTTGCAGATTTTGCAAGATGCAGTTTCAGCATCATTGTTTTCCATTAAAGTGTTCTCACACTGTGGACATGGTTGCATACTTGTGTGCGTCTTGACTTCTTAACGGCAGTTGTAAAGCATGATGATGCTGAAAACTGTCGCGAAAACTGGATCGGCCCGATCACATGACTAAATCTGATTCTACCCGATTTTCAAAAAATAGCCATATCTGCCACCGATACCGATACTGAGTATGATTGGGACAGTAAACACGGYGGGTAATCTAAAATACAGAAGACAAAACAGCTGCCATGGAACACTAGAGTCTGATGGACATCCAAGATGTCTTTTTGTCTTCTGTTTTCTCTGTTACAAATAGCCCACAAACTATCACCATCGCTTCTTCCTTGTCAGCCATGTTTATTTACTTTGAACTCACGTTTGATCTAGAGAGGTTTTGCAAGATTTCCCGTCTGCCATCCGAATATTCGTGAGTGAAATTCTTTTGTGTGGTGTGTTGTATTTTGCCGTGTGGCTGTACACCACACACTGTAGGACCAAACCTGTTACATCTATGATTGTTTATCCTCATGTGTGGGGTCTTTAAGGTTTTCAAAATCAACCAACAGTTTGAAAATCTTTCCAGGTGAAACAAACATTAGGTTTTAAAAACTTAACATCTCACAACCTAAATCACTCTGACGCTGTTTAAAGACCACTGGCTCTCATGCAAGCAGCCTGAATAAATGTTCTTGTGAGTTTTTTCCCCCCTCTGCCTCAGCTGCAGTAAAACTTCCCTACACACACAGATACTAAGCCGACAGAGGATTACCTTTCATGTCATTACTTAGCGATGCTCTAAGAAATCTTTATGATGTTGTCATGCTTCTCAAATTTGTTGTTGAGTTGGTGGAGAGGGGAGCTTTTTTTCCCCAGCAAATGGGGAATTAAAGTGTGAATAAGCTTTTTCCCAAGCAAGCTGAGCAATGTAGGACACCTCCGAATCAGTGAGGATGAAAGTGAGAAATAAATAACCTCCTGTTTGTATTTTTGGATTTCATGTGCGCACGTTTATTTAGAGGCTTTTGTATGTTGTGCGCGTGTGATTGTGAGTAAATATACGTGTGTGAGTGGGAGGGTGTTTTCGGCAAAGAAGAAAGTAAAGAAACACAGAGATGGGGGGGGGGGGGATCACAATTATATGTGATTCTCTGGTTGAGTGTGTTTGGGTGCACTGGCAGACAGCAGAGGTATGAAGTGCTGGGAGGTGCGGCTGAAAGTGAATGAGGCTGAGCAATCCGTGTTGCGAGAAAAAAACAATTTGGCATGACAAAGATGACAGGAAGACATGCCTATGTGCTGCGGTGCTGCTGCTTTAAGAGGAATCCAGAAGTGTTCAGCCGGGAGATTAGTGGACACAACCTGTAAATACCTACGTGTAAAAGATTAAACCTACCAAGATGTCAGTCACACTGCTACATCCGTGCAATTCAACCCAATTAGACTCCGGTCAGTGCAGTCTATTTCTCGGTCTCTGCCCCTTGCCACTCAAGCTCGGACCTCTGACCCCGAAGCAGAAAGCGAGTATTATCAACAAGGCCTCGAGACCGGCACGGCAGGATGCAGTGGAATACCAATGTGTCTTATCTGTCTAACGCCTCTACCCGTGCATTTCATCCACAGCCTCGCAGCTTGGATACCACATGTGGGGATCTGCTCGCAGCGCTCAACAACAACAACCCCGTCTCTGCGTAATTTCATTTTAGAAGCAGCGCCTACCGTATAATGGGGATAATAACGCAACACCAGATAGCTATTGATAACCGCAAATCTGGATAATGTGCCAGAGCTCGTCACTCATAATACTAAAACACCGCAGAGCACATTTGTCAATGAAGCTCCCACACAGCCTGGACATGGGAAAGTCCACTTCACTAACTGATAAAAGAAAGTGACAGAAATGTCTTGGCAGAGTAAAGGGCTTACCACCATGTTGACTGATCCCTTTAACAACAATCATCATCAAAGAGGAACTGGACAAAATATCACAGTCTAGTTCTGAGAACAGCAGCAGCTGATCGTCCGTCTCCTTTGTCCTGATGACTATATTTGTGAAGCTGATAAAACATTAATCCCTCAGTCGGCAGACAGGGCCCCTCAGGAGTCCTGTCTGCTTTTGTTTCCATGATGATTTTCATGTTACAAATCTCTTGAACATATGTGTAAATCCACTTTTTTTTCCCCCTGTCACATGTGTTTGTGTGCTTCAGTGGGAGGGTGTTGTCAATAGCAGCCACTTTTGCTGGAGTGGTTTGTTGTTTGCAAGGCTGACTGGCCGGCTATTGATCGTAGATTCCAAGAGGGGATCGCAAATCACCAGAGGATGGATGGATGAATTGATGAATGGGTTTTTCACTACAGAGGAGGTTTTACAAAAGTCCAAAATTAGACAAACAAAGGTGGCTCGAAGGAAAACCATTTTTTATGAGCTCTCCAGGGACTCACTTCCTATTTGTATAAAAAAACAGCCAGTACTCTGTAAATTATTAAATTTTAACGCTAAGGACTGCTTTAGGGTCAAAGCTAGGTTAAGGTGAGTATGTGCTGTAATTTAATAGAGGGCATAACCCTAGGCTGTGTTCATCTATGAATTCTGGCAAAGCCAATAAATCTTTGATGAACCAATTAACAGGGGTATAACCTTTAACAGTAACTTAGTGCTTTTGAAGAATGAGAACAAACATCCTATACCATCTGACAAAACTACCATTTGTTTTAGTTTTTTTTATATMYATMTTTGGTTTTCCGTGTTTTTTTTTAATCCCTTTTTGTCCAAGTAAATGTTCAGACTCATGTCTAGACCCAGAAAAAAATCACTATTGCAGCACAGAGCATACAGAGTGACTTGATAAAAGCATTTTGTTTTTCTAGAAATAACTCACACTAAGGTGCAAACTGTCAGAGTTCTTTATTAACAGCATCCTCCATCACTGAGGGACTCAATGCAATGCGACATGTAGCTATTCCACTTAGTTATATTTATTTATAGGCTAAAGACAAACACGAGGAAAAACCTGTGCATAAAAAAGACTTTTAAATAAGAAATAAACCACTTCTCAGGTTTTTCATCCCAGGAACACGCGCCGGTATGCGCGAACTGCGAGGGAATAAAAGAACAATTAAAGCCATAAACAGATGGATCACTTCCCTACCTGGGAGTTCTTGTCAGTCCAGATTTCAGCATAAAGAAGCAAAGACTCGCTTGGCTTTGTCGGCGCATCGTCGCAGGAATGCTGGCGGGTTCGTCCACGGGAAAAAGACATTTCTCAGACGGAACAYGCCTCGTAATCTCGCGCGGTCTCCTTTAGGAACACGAGGAACTCTCTCCGCGACAAACCATTCTCTGTCTGGATTCCTGCCTTCTTCGTAAACTTAAAAGCTCTGAAACGGAGGGGGGAGGGAGAGAGAGAGAGAGAGAGAGAGAGAGAGATAGAGGCGCGTGCGGAGACGCGGATGGAGAGATGAGTCCAAGTGCGCACAAAGACGGCGGAAAGAAAAGGAACAAAGCAGTCCACCCTTACTTTCCTTTTATCTACTAATCATCCAATAGCTCTTCATCTGGAAAACTAGGCACTGTCTGATTTAAATCAATTATCAACCCACCGAGGCGGCAGAACCCTCACCCCACCCACTCCTTAACTTCCAGGGATGGGATGAGTTAGTAAAGTCCTAAATGGGAGTTCATTGAAGTGACAGGTGAACGCAGTCGTGACTGAGCTGGACTCTTATCCCTCAGAGAAAAGTGCTCCAGGCCAGACGGCTTGCAATCACACAAACTGCATCACAGTGARTACACAGTGGTGGCTTTTGTGAGCTCAGAGATTTGATTAGTTTAAAAGATTTATGTCACTTTTTTTCCCTCACTTCCATTTCGGAGGAGGTTGTTGTGAGGTAATGTTTTAATGCCTTAATAAAAAACAATAAAAAAACCAACATAATTTCTTAATAATCCTTTTTTGTGAGTCAAACTCAAGGCCCGTGGGCCAGATCTGGTCCTCATTACCATTTTACTGGGCCTCATTGGTATAGATTTAAATGGGAATTGGTTTCTAGTTCTCAATTTCTTAGTTGATTTAGTGCATTCTTGTAATGACAGATGGCCAACTTGGATTTTGGTGTGAAAAGACTAACAGAAAACTGACTCTAATTATCTTTTTTTGTGTTCTCTTCATATTTTAACATCATTGGATTTTCAGTTAGGGTCTTTTTATTAACATGATTTGCTGGATTGTGATAAAAGAAAAAAGTTGTGTACATAAAATAAGGCATGAGAAATGACCTAAAGATGTCTAAAGTATRACTTTAATCGTTTTTTTCTTTATACTTTAGGTTATGTACATTGTAAATGCTACATAAAACATAATTTGAAATATGTTTGCAAAATACCTCCAGTACATCTCCAACTCATTAACACTTGAAGTCAGCTCAATTCAAGATGGCCATCTCAGCCAATAGACCTTAGAAAACAAACAAAAAAGTTTGCTTTTTAGTAAAACTCTGAAAATAATCATTTGATGCACATCTTCAGCTGACTTTATTTTTGAGTCAATGGCAGGCACAGCTAATCAACAATATTGGCTAAAATTCCATCAGTTTTACAAATATTGAGCTAAAATTGGATGTGGTAGYTAATAGTCRTATATTGAGTCCACAGACATGAGACTTTGCAATATCTGATGAGATCATGGCTTATGTTTCAAAGGTTTCACTAACTTTATCCAGCATTTTACAATACTCATCTTCATTTAAAACTCTGGCATGAAAGGCAGTGGGTGATATTTATTTATTAATTTTTTTAAGGATTACATTTTAAACTAGAAGCACTCGGAGAGTGCAAACCTCCGCCAAGACCAATTCCCCCCATCCTGTAAGAGTTAATGCGCAAAACAGAGATGGAAACACATTTGCCGAATAAGTTCTGACGTAGCGAACATTTAAGCAGGCAGTATGCACGGAATGTCTTCTCGGTGGAGTCCAGTGAAAAAAAAAGTCAGACTCGTCACCCGACGTTATTCATTGTCAAACTGGTGTTGGATTAAGCTCTTAAGTTTTTATCAGTCACATTTCACCGTGTAAAACGTCTGTTTTATCCCCTTGTATGAGTTTGTAATGGTTTGACTCTCTTTTTAAAGTGCTTCCTGGCTCCCCCCGTCTCCGAACTTTGAGGCCCGGCGGCAGCTCTCTGTTTACAAGCCTAGTAGAGACWAACTGTTTTGATTGGTTGTTTCGGAAATGTGGTGTGTTTGAGGAAATGGGAAAAATAGGTTTCATGGTGCAGTCACGCACTTCCTGGTCACAAAACGCACTGTAAATGTGCATAATATTATGGTAAAAATTATTCATCATTAAATGTGGTTTTAACAATACTTTTATAAAGTTTGAAATCCGTGCTGTCCAATCCAGCTCACTGTTTTTTTTTACAGAAGCCCTGTAAAAGCATCACAGCTTTGCCTATCTCGGAGTTTTAAAAGAAAAAAATTCCTATATCCGCATTGTGATCCGGAACATCACCAAAATTTAAAGGTGTGTTCCTTGGCCCAGTACCCACATGTGGTAAAAATGTCATGACAATCTGTCCACAAGTTTTTGAGTAATGTTGTCCACAGACAGAACGACAGACAGACAGACAGACATATGCGACCAAAAACATTACCTCACCCTTGGCGGAGGTAATGACTAAACTAATTTGTGTAGTTKTCTTAATAAATTAGCAACCAACCAACTATCCATTATTATTTTTCCCACTTCTCTTTYCCTGGCCCATCTCCAGCAGTCATTRTACGAGATGTGAGGAACACACCCTACAACTTACTTGCTGTGAGACGACAGCACTAACCACTGCTTTTTTGGAAGGTGTTGCAGGCATGAAATTTAAATTGAGTGAATATTTGCCAAAATAAAAAAAGTTTCAGTTTGAACATTAAATATCATGTCTTTGTAGTGTATTCAATTGAATATAGTTTGAAAAGGACTAGCAAACATYGTATTTGTTTATATATTTATCTTACACAATGCCCAACTTTATTGGAATTGTTGTTGTAAATATGATTCCAAGTGATGATTAATAAAACCCAATAGCACAAATCCACATTGTATTATCAAGATACCATTCCTGTATAATAAATATTGATATATTCTTAAAAAGGGTGAGTGGTAGGATGATCTAATCAATTTTTTAATAATTTTCTCCACTTGATCTTTTTGTGTCTCTGTGATCACTGTCAATCAAACCAACATCCAGTGCACTGCGATGATACAAAATGCACAAATTCAGTAATAATACAAGACGCCATGCTGTGATGGGACTGCAATAGTAGGGACTTCAATGAGCTTTTGGACCACATGCAAATGGCCCTAGATGCCCACATGCATATGTATAAGACATTTAAAAATGGAAGAGCAAAGCAATCCAAGCCAGCAGTTGTTATCAGCATGCTGGAAGGCTTCAGTACACCTGTATTAACTTGGTCTCAGTGATTTTACCAGGTAGCCTGGCTGCCTGATATCTGCAAAAACACCAAAGTGAATGTTGATATGACCACTCATACACACCGTTTATTAGAAAATGTCTTCAAAATCTAGTTGTTTTCATGTGGGAAATAATATAATTTACAACAAAACTCAAATCTTTGTCAAGAAGTGTTAAATAGACACTCACACTCAAAAAAAGATGTAGTGTCTTTACTTTAAAAAAAAAAATTATGTCAACTGGTTCCACTCAATTGAATTGAGTAACAGGTACTGTAAGTAAGTAACTGTACTACATCTGATTTTTAAGTGCATTTTTTTCCCTGCTGGAAAATCTGTTCATTAAAAATTTTAGAATCCTGGCAGCTCTTCCTTGTTTTAGAAATCTAACATTAACGATTAAAGGGATCCCCGATGAGTTGTAACATTAGACTTTATTTGATAAACATATATTTTAACTGTAAAATAAAGACTGTAAAAATACTGTAGGCTGTTAAATTTTGTATTTTTTTAAAATATAATTTAACGGACGGAGCCATTTTATTTACATGCAAAGCATTCTGGGTAAATGATGACGTGGGTAGCTCATCTGTGCGAGGCTGCTAGCCAGTCTGAAGTTTAATCTTGGACAATATCTGACAATTGGCTCTTTTAAATGAAACCAGAGTGTTGACAGAGAGAAGGTAGAAATGACTCAGCCTGCAACTGAAAATATAGATGGAGGACAACAGAGCTGCTTCATGGAAGAAGAACCTCAGCTTA
>NW_013952465.1:1963359-1965011 GCF_001266775.1 Austrofundulus limnaeus
AATAATAATAATAATGTCTCTTAAACTCAAATAAGAAATCAGTCAAGTCATGTGTCATGTCAAAACATAACAGACAGAAGCACAAACTAAAAATCCATTTTAAGTTCAACACTGTTACAGCAAAAAAGACGTGTTCCCTTTTTTCAGTTGAATTGGCTGAGTTGGGTTTACAATTGAATTTGTATTTTAATACTGAAAGAAATTTTTCAAAGTACAAGTCCAAATTATGTGCAGGAAACCAATTCAGTTATGGACTTGAAAAATAATGTTCACATGCAAGTAAAACTCTTTAGGTGGACCATCCACTCAAAGCCTTCCTCTGACCTGAGCAAAATGGTCCCAAGTTGAGTGTCACAATGGGTTTTCTATTAGAGTCAAGTCCCACCCCTGGAAATTTGTGAAAATAAGGAAGTTTTCAGACATCAGTTCCTGCAACGCTTAGATCTGAAAACATTAGGTGTGTGTTTGATGTTTGGTGCGAGGCATGTATTAACTACATAGAACTTCCAAAAAGCACAGTAAATACAAAAAAAATGCACATTAAAGAGGAACTTACCCCAAAATAAACATTTTTTAGCTGATAAACTGTCTAGAATGTGTCTAAAATATTATATAGTACTGTTTCTGTGCTAATTTTGATGTTTTGTGTGTATTTGTTCAAATCTGTAATATTTGGTCTAAAAAACGTATTTTTGCTGCTCAAATGGGTAGAGCAGTGGTACTGCAGGCTAATTTGCATGTTGGTTAACGGCTCTCCACAATGACTCATGTTCGCCATGGTTTCGTCACAGCGGCTGTGTTCTGGTATAAAAGCCTCTCTCTAAGACACGCCCCTGCAGCAGTCAGGGGTTGAAACTGTTAGCATAGCATGATCGTCTGGTCTGTTGACTCTCCTTCAGCCTCCCTCAGTCTCGGGTGGGGAGAGGACGGGGGGCTTACTGCTGCGCTGCTCTCACACACACACACACACACACACACACACACACACACAGACATGCATACCCCAGCCCGCTGTTCGTCCTGCAGAAACAGGTAAACAAGAAGGAGGAAAAAAAGGGCAGAGAGCGGCGCAGCACAGCAGCTGCATGTCGGCGATCAGCTCGTCATTGTGAAATACAAAGCAGCTCGAAAGGGACCCGAACTTCAGTCAAACAAGACCCAACACTTTTATTTCTGATCTAAAACAGTGATCTTGTGAGCAGCTGCAGCGTAGGTTTTATTTTTTTTCTGTCAGGCTGTCGGGGTGCTCCACCTCCTCTGTCCAGGGCTGGTGTGATGTGGGGTGGACAGAGCTCAGCCGAGGTTGCGGTAAAGAGCTCCATGTCCTGATCCAGGGAGACAACACGAGTCAATCCCAGACTGAGCTGACTTGATCATTTTAAATGAAATATGTCATGAATCGTGTGTGTCATGAAACTTTACTTTTTACAAAACATAATTTGTTTAGAACGATCAGAAATGTTAGCTTGTCAAAACTCCTGTAATGTCCACTATAGGCATTTTTTTTTTAAAATTTTGCCTTGGGGAGGAGTTAACCTTTCACGAGGGGGGCTAAGATACACTTTAATTATAAATTAAAAATCAAGAATAAATACTGTATATGTTTGTCAAGTGCATTTAAAACTCAAAATAAATCACATATATATATATAT
>NW_013952465.1:1965086-1968064 GCF_001266775.1 Austrofundulus limnaeus
TATATATATATATATTACAATACCAACAAGGTGATTCTTAAAAAGCTATTAGATGAAACTTTGACAAAAAGACATGATGATCAAGGGAAGGCATTTCTTAGTTCCTATTTTAGCTCTTTGCTGACGTTTTTCCTGTATCTATGACTTTCAGATACTGCATATACGTAGGCAAGAAATTACCCTCTATTTTCGCTCAGCCTACACAGTAAAAGTCTGATGCTAATTTTAGTAACATTTACGAAAGCCAAACATCCACCAACAGAGAGCATAAATAGACATGATCTATGTCTTTTTTGTCTTATTTGTTATATAAATGCCTTAATTTTGTATTTAAAGGTTAACGCGAGCTTAATGGAAGTGAACACATCTCTGTGGATGTATGTATCATTATCTGTGATCTAAAGCTGCAGTTACAGATCTGACCTTACTTGTGGTTTTGATCTTTAAAGTAAAAGTTCCCACATTTGCACCGAGAGATTTTCTTTATTGACATTTCCTTCCTTTCATGTACAACATTCTATTTTATGCATTTGACATTTAGACCTGCGGACTATGGCGGAAACTAACAAAATGGGTCAAGAAGTAGCCAGAAAGTCTGCGTGGGTCAAAAATAGTCTCCATCATCACTGAGGCTGTCCAAGGGATGGACAACATGGATGAGAAAAGAGGGCAGGCACAGAGGGAGGTGGTTCTGACAGGCAGTGTAATAGCCTGAGTGTTCTGAAACATTGATCATACCTCCATGTCAACAATTTCCTCAGACCACCCACTGTTCTTACTCTGCGCTATCACTTTAGTTTTTTTTTAGATTTGTCATCCACTGACTTCGTTTTTTTTTCTTTTTTCAAACTCTGAATCATCATCATCATCATTTCTGACAAAGAGGATCAGATCCACTGGTCAGTTGCACTCAGGACCTCATCAGACTCCCATCAATCACACAGATTTTCCTCCCTTCACTCGTTTTTTATTTTTTATTTTTAAACATAAAAGCTTGACCATGTGAGGAGCTGTCACATTGTGAAATTTGGTCATGCTCCCCTCCGCTTTTCAGAGGAGCTCATTCGTCTCATACCTCGCAGGCATGTCTCGCAATGCAGAGGAGCTGTAAGATCCAATTTGTTTGTTTGGAGATAACTCCAATGCCTTTTGCCACAGAACATTAGGGCTGCAAATTAATATCCCTGAGCTCCACGGCTCACAGGTCTGTAGAGGCAGGAGGCTGGCATTCGGGCAGGAATGGCAACAACACGGAGAGAATTCTTTAAAAATCAAGGTACATTGTCTGGATAAATCCCTTCTCTCCCCCTCACGTCCCCGTTCTCTTGCCTTCCCCTTATGGTGTCATTTGTCACCTTTACAGACCTTTTCACAAATGAGAGTAGAAGGCAGAGGGCTCATCGACAGCATCGTGCTCAAATCCAACCTCTACCTCTCTGTCACTTTCTGCAGACACTCGCAGGGAGGAACAGAAAGGAATACAAATGAGCAGCAATGTTTTGAGAGATGAACCCTTTCACATAGCCGAGCTCGATGTTGATGCTTACAAATTCTGGAGCTAATTGCTGTGTGCCAACCTTTATATTATATGTAAGTGTTTACATAACACTTGAGATAATTTAGCAAAATCTGCATACACTTGCTGCCGAGGTGTATCTAACTGCTTCAGATAGTTGATTACAAACCGTTAGTGTAATTTATGCAGACAACGCTAAAGTGGGCATGCTCTTTTATGCATATATAAAAATTGTACAGGTTTGTATTTTATTGCTATTTCTCTGAGACATTTTGAACTTGTCCAGAGAGGAAAAACTCTGACAAATGGAATTGCAATGTCTCACGTTCTGCTTCAGTGACTTGCGGCAGAAAACAATCAAGATTTGGTCCCAAGCTGAGCACTTTTCATTCCTCCAGTGAGTTGATAAACCTTTGAAATGTTCTAAAACGCCATGTGACTCGGGACTAAAAGGCCCAGAAAAAGAAAAATCTTCCTCACAAGACTGCAGAGTGCCACAGAACAGCGGAGAAATTGAAGAATTCACGTTATGTAGAGTAGAATGAGACAAACTTATTGGAATGCAGCCAATGTTCACCATATAAAGAGAGGTTTTTCTGTAGCACTCTGTGGTAKGTTTTATGCTCACTGATTAAAAGTTAGCTTGAGCTGGAAAGTTGGTCAGCATCAATAGTTTTGTTACGTATCCTGGTTTCCATTGCTGTTGTTTAACTATTTTTATTCAATAAAAGGAGCAAAGGTGAGCGGAATCTAAAAGATTGTAGAGTGATTTTGGTTCATTTTATAAAAGTAAAGCATGAAAGGCATCAGGCTGTAAGAAAATTCGTATTCAATAAACTGAAGTCGATATTAAAACCACCATTGTTAAATAAAAGGATTTGTAGAAGGAATCAAACCATAAAACACCAGAACTCTGGATCTGAGTGAGGTTTATTGTCACTCAAGCTGACAGGAAACCAACACTCCCAGAAAACCAGGAAGTTCATATACTGTATATACTATATATACACCTTCTTCAATGCCTGTGTTCGCC
This sequence comes from Austrofundulus limnaeus, assembly GCF_001266775.1. Lineage (NCBI taxonomy): Eukaryota > Metazoa > Chordata > Actinopteri > Cyprinodontiformes > Rivulidae > Austrofundulus > Austrofundulus limnaeus. The sequence goes on from NW_013952465.1 coordinate 1,967,636, forward strand.
TCCTACTGATCTACGGCTGAAACACAGACATTTAGACAAAATCCTCAGCTATTGTCGTCACAGCATTTGATTATGTGTTGCCACATATTTCGGACATGTAACTGAACTTATTTCAATCAAAACATAATAGATTAAACACTGTTAACATTACAAAAAGGAAAACCCAAGAATGTAGTGTTGTGCTTTTAACATCAGTACTAACCTCTAATAACTTTAAATTTCTTCAAGGTGACATGGAAACAACTTTACAAAGCCCTTTTGATAAAGTCAAATTTAAAATAAGAGCAGCAGCTTTGAACCAAGCATTCGATAAACTCACATACAGGTGCTGGTCATAAAATTAGAATATCATGAAAAAGTAGATTTATTTCAGTAATTCCATTTAAAAAGTGAAACTTGTATATTATATTCATTCATTACATACAAACT
>NW_013952465.1:1968489-1977888 GCF_001266775.1 Austrofundulus limnaeus
CCTTATGGGTCATTTTTGACCCGTGAATTATAAAAGCATTTAAACACAGGAAAAAGTTCAAAAGCCACATACAAACTCACGTTTGTTTTTATATTCCTGTAGGGAACATTGACTTCCATTTACTTTCTGGTGATTTTGTATCCTAACCCTGACCATTTTCTCTAAAACTAACCTAAACTCAATTCACACCTTGGTCCTAAACCTAACCTCCCATGCAAAATTAGCATCCGTACGTACATCGTGGGGACTGGGCATCGGTCCCTACAAGGCTAACTTTGACGAGGCTAACAACCATGATGTAGCAAAAATGTGCTCACCTACACAAACACAACCACACATCAAAGAAACTGGAACTTGCCTTTGACCTGCACCTGTACTCTTGATACGCAGCTAACCCCTTGCATCACACACGCTCCCAAACAAAACAAACAACAACAACAAAATCTATCTCGGAAATTATAAAAACAAATTCAGTATAGAGGATAAAAAGGTGCCCTGAATCAAAGTACTCCTAGTTGGTTCCTTGCTGAAGCCATGAGTAGATGTTTCAATGCCAAACAGGACCTGGATGAGATATTTTCAGGAGCTCAGGAGGAACAAGAGTATGAAGATGGATCTGAAGAAGAAGATGGGGAGGAATGCAACCCAGAGGATGATGCATGATGAAGAAGAGGACATTGTTCAGACAGAGACATTTTTTTTGTAAAAGAACCACAMAATTTGCATGGTCCTCATCAAATTCAAACTGCAACCAGGGAAGAACAGCATCAAACATCATAAGGATGATGTCAGAGCGAACAAAGTATTCAGCTGCCCATGTCCAGGACATTTCATCCACATTTCTCTCGATCATCAGCCTTTGGGAAAAAATCATCCTGGAGAATACGAATTTGGAGGGTTTCTGGAAATATGGATAAAACTGGAAAAATATGGTTGAGATTGACGGAGTGGCTACATAGGGTTTTTGATATTAGCAGGTATATATAGGTCCCATATGACATATGTCATATGTATGACAGCGTCATGACAGTCTTATGCACACCCCTTCTAATAAAGTGTTACCAAAATATCAGTCCAACAATAAATGAAGAACAAATGTTGATGTTAACACACTAATTACTGGACTGTAAAAAAAGGGTGAGGACAATGAAGAAGGGGAGACAGCTGGGATCATGGCTGGGATAGAAGTGTTGGTTTCAGCAGTATGGGATAGAAGTGTTGGTTTCAGCAGTAGTCACCCTACACAGTGATTTTGGAGCATTTCTGATACTGCTGGACATTTGGCATAGGTCAGCTTAGGTTTGACACTAGCTGCTAAAMCGGCTGTCAGTGAGCTGACCATACTGAAAAACCAGCCTCAACCTCATCACCACTTATTTTCTTAAGAATTTTTGTTCGAGGTGTCAGGAGGTTAGGGGTTGGTCCTGTAAACTGTGGGTTGCCGGTTCCATCCCCTGCTCCATCCATCTCAATCGYTGTGTCCTTGGGCTAGACATTTCTGCTGGTGGTACTCAGAAGGCCCGGTGGTGCCAGGGCATGGCAGCCCCAACTCTGTCAATGTGCTCCAGGGCAGCTGTGGCTACAATGTAGCTCACCACCCTCAGTGTATGAATGTAAGGTAAAGTAAATTTTATTTATATAGCACTTTTCAGCAGCAAGGCAATACAAAAAGCTCATCATGTTGAAGAAATTTGTTTAGTCATTTAGAAACTGATTTTAAAAGCACCACAACTTATTTATAGTTGTCCTTTATAATTATTTATTCTTATAATCTATTGTTTAACTATTGTTATGTCTTGATTAAAATACATGCCCGAAACAACATTACAGCATATAGAAAAACCGTTAATCAAACATGAGGATAGGATGTCTGTACGAGTGTCTGCGATTCAGCCGTAGGCCTGTTGTGGGCGTACCAGGCACTGAAGAACCGCGTACTTATAGACCGGGACTTCCGGTTTTCATTCAGCATTGTTTTCATGCCTGCCTTGAGAGCATTAAAACACCATTCATTCCAGTCACTGGTGTTGTATGGTCCTTCCCTTCACATTTTAATCTGTTCAACATTCAGGTGGTTTCGTCACGATTTCAGTTAACAAACACTAAATTTTCTTACAATGTTATAATGTCATTCCCTCATCAAAAATATACCAAGAGTGTTGCTTTGACTCATTCGTGCATGTTTAAGACATCCTTGAATCTCCCATGGTAGCCATGTGGAACTGCCTATGCTTACTGGTACACAGCACCGCCTGTTTGCACCAAGCTCCTCCCTCAGTCTGCAGCCAAGCTCCCGCCCAAAAAGCACCCCTCCCCAAAGCACTGTTTGAAAATGTGCTGAAGTGGGCATGTCCAAAGTGATAGGAGGTTCTTAAAGAGACAGAGGCCAATTTCAGTGCATTTAATCAAATGTCAATTTTGATATACAACATTTTCATAACAACTGAAAGTAACATACTGTAGTTGATTGTGGTATTGAAATGAATGATGTGCTTGGAAAATACACAATACCGCCCCTTTAAAGATATGCACTTATAGCTTTGCAAAAATATTTTTGTACCTCAGACTATTGTTGCAGAATAAATAAATTCTTCGTAACAAGTGGAAAACTATTTTCTTTCCAGCTTGTTTGATTTCTGCTTTAAAGTCTGCAGCTCAGCATTAGAGCTGTKATTTTTGTTGGCAGCAACTTACTTGATACCACTCCACTCCACGCTGGGGTAAAATTATGTCTTTGGTGATTGTTTTCATTGAGTGGACGAAATTCCATTTTGTTTGTTTGTTTAGGGAATTTTGTGCAGTGAGGAGATGCAGTTGCTGACTACATGTCATCAACAAACCATCGTCTTTCCTCTGAACAYGGAACACAGAAGAAAAAACTGAAGGAATTTTATTATTATTATTTTTTAAATTGCTGGATTCATCTCTTGACGTCTTTGTTTTTAGCCAGCCTTTTTTCCCTCTCATGCTAATTTAAATAGAATCCAATTTGTTTTAGAGGTTACCCTTTCTTTGTTTACGCATTCATTGGATTTTATAATCAGAAGAAGAGCAGATCACAACTTCTTTAAAAAAGGAAGCTCTGTGTTCTTGCCAMCAAACAAAACAGAAATAAATTAAAGGGAGCAAAAAAACAAAAAAAAACAAAATGTAAGTAATCAAGCTAGAAGACGAGCCATCCCTGGTGTTGAACGAGCAGCACTTTGAAAGGCCGTTGAAGTTCTTTCATCAATTCCCTTCTTGTTTGAATAAGAGGAAAGCAGCCGTAGCACATTATGGGCAGAAGCACTGACGCTGTCCGGCCAGATGGTGTTTAGAAACAATCCCTCTACGTTTTTTTTTTCCCTTCTCTTTTTATGTTCTAAACCACAGCTTGAGTTGAAGGTGAATCTTCATTAAAGCTTCATAAATGTGCAGTTTGCCCAACCCCATGTAAAATTGTACATACTTTTATGCTTTCAAGTACCCATCTGTTTAGAAATATTTATTTGATAATAACCTTCACTTGGAAACTATCAGAATTCTCATTTCTATGTTTTAATTTTGTCCTTATATTAACTTTCAGTCTCTTAAACAAAATTGTAAATACACTGCAAAAATTAGCCATCTAAAAATAAGTTTAAAAAATACTAAGTGTGAATCTTCTCAAATCAAGTGAAATGATTCGCCAGTGCAGTTAGATAATTGCACTTGGCAAGACGTCTTGAAATAAGAAATATTTCCAGGCTAACAYGATTAGTAATTAACACATTCTGTTCTTGCTTGGGATATCGGTCTCAAAACAAGATTAAAACTACTTTTTGTCTGGATAAAAGATTGTAAGGCTTGATTAGATGGACAATTTTTGCAGTGCAAAAGTTTGAGGTTAATTTGCTATGTTTAAAATGTATAAAAAATAAATTTTCTGCATTGATAAAATAGTTTTTAATTGAGCTCCATTTTCCCTTATAGCCCTGGCAGCTCTTCCTAAATTTACGACTCGTATTATTTTACCCCTTTTTTGTCAAGATGAGCAAAATCTGTTCCACAAAAAATAAAAATGCAGCAGAAAACTCAGTTCATCCCTGTAAGCTGACTAACACTAATTATTTTGTTATATTGTTTGCTTTGTTCATCAGTACACAAATCATTTTAACCTTCAGTACTAACATGAGAGATATCAAATGTCGGATTTATTCATTGGATATAAACCGTTGTATTCATGTCTTTATGAAGTTTCTCAATGTTTTTACTGCCTATTTGGAAAATGATTCAAAGGCATGAACAACCAATCAGAGTTTGAATGACTGAGAAACCATTAGTGATGGAAAGTAGAAGAAAAATAGGTCAAAGCTGACCTGCCTGTGAAGCGAGGAGGCTCTTGGTATGGCCTGGAGCTTCCTTCTGTGKGTTTCTGACAGTGTGTATTTGTGCAAGCGCCTACACATGTAAAGCGTATAAGAAAAGCTGTGACTGTGTACTCCTACACTTCTGCCACACAGTGAAACAGGCCTGCWTCTACTCTTTACATAACACAGGTCTGGGAACCTGCAGGGGACTTGCCTGTCAGGGGAACTGAGGTTTCTAAGGTAGTTCAACAACTCTGTAGCAGTACGACTACACGAGTGGATGAAATTCACCCTCAAGTTCCTCAGAGGCTCTGGGTGTTGTTGGTTGAGGTGTGTTGTTTGGCTTGCCTGTGGAACGTTGTGAAAGGTCAGGGACAATGTCTTTGAACGTGTTGCTTTCCACTGCAGGGGTCCCCACAGTGAGGGGGTACACATAAAAGATTTGGTGATTGTCTTACTGATACAATCTGATATTGAACCAGGATTACAAGACCATTTGTAAAGCTTATCAAAGCACCAGAACTCCAGGGTATGTTCTAACGTAGTAGAACCAAACTGCTCAGATGTTGGAGAAGAGGGGAATCAGACAACTAAACCTCAAATTCAGTGAAACCTTAAATTAGTGTTTTTCCTACTTTTTACTCTCACAGTGGTGTTTGTGAGTGTTTGCCCAACCAGTCTTCATGTGTTTTTAATGACTTGGAGAGTTGTAAAGTAACTAAGTACAAATACGTTGTTACTATACTTAAGTAGACATTTTGGTTACCTACTTGAGTAATTATTTTTCTGCGTACTTTTTACTTTTACTCATTACATTTTTACACAATTATCTGTACTTTCTACTCACTACATTTTTTAAAAAGGTAAGAAGTAGAAAGTCGTTACTCCTATTTTATTCCAAGTTATTATTACTTAAGAAAGATACTATCCTGAAAAATTGTGCCTCCTGGATAGAGTGAATTTAATTGTGGTTGTATGAGAAGTATAAATATATACCATTCTGACACCCTATTAGCTTGTGCACAACCCATCACAGCTGCATGCCTTTAGAAAAAAATATTTTTGGAGAAGTCACCTTCCAATAAATGTCATTTTAGAAAATCTAACTGCTCACTTTTACTCAGTACTTTTACTTTTAATACTTAAGTAGATTTTGTGTCAGAAATTTACTTTTGATGCTTAAATTCAAAAGATATCAGATACTTTAGGACTTTTACTCAAGTAATATTTTTAGAGACTACTTCAACTTTTACCAAAGTATTTTTATGATAAGATACTTGTACTTTTACTGAAGTATCACTTTGAGGTACTTTATACAACACTGATGACTTGGAGAAGATTTACAACCATGCTCCTGGTGTACCATGGTGGATCCTTTAGGACACGTGTAAAACTCAAGGCCTGTGGACCAAATGTGGCCCACAGGTGACTTCTGTTTGGCCGCCAAAGGTCCCTCCTCCAAAAAAAAACATTATTTCACATGAAAATAGTTTATGTCAATGATAAACTTTACATTTATGATTCAAGCCTGTTTCTGGTAAGTGTTGGACTCAGAGTGTACTTTTGTTGTAGAATCTGTTCATATAGTTTATGATGGTGTTTGGTCTTTTAATTTTTTGTGAATGACGTGGTCCTGTTGGCCTTATCAAGACAGGACCAGGAATGGTCAAGCAGACTGGATCAAGATCATCACCTCCAAACCTGAGGCCAAAACAGTGGATTGTTGATTCCATGTTGAGTGTTCTGTAGAGGCCAAAAGACAAAGCCGTTATTTTACCAATTAATCTGCCTTCTAACACTTATTTGGCCACAGATTACAAGTACTTCAGGGCCACCGTAAAGTACTGACCAAAAAAATACGTGACCTCAAACACAAGCAGCTGAAATGAGGTTCCATTGCAGAATGGTGTGGTATATTTAAGAAATGGAAGTAATCTAGGGATTTGTATTTACTATGGTGAGCAAGATATATTATCAATCTTTCTGTTTTTTTTAATTGTACCACCTGCTTGCACTATGGGCACTTGTATAAATTTAAAACGCAGACCTCTCAGTATGAGTGTTTTGCTTGAGACAAAGTGATCTGTTTGTGTTTTAAACAAATATATCAACAAATTCTGCAATGTGCAGCATGATGCCTACATGATATTTATTTATTTATATTTTACTCACTTTAATCATTCAAATTAGTTAATGACATCTGGCTTTTATGTATCTTCTCCTTTTTATTAAATGATGCGCTGTTGCTTATTTGAGAAAAAATATTTTGCTGATAAATAATCACATCTGATATGTAATCAAACTTAATTTTTTTTATTTTTCACTTGAAATGTAATCATAAAAAATCTATCTTTGTGAATGCTAGGCCTAATTTCACTGTCTTTAGTGCTTAGCCAAGCCTGCTGTGTCGGTGACTGAGCTGAGAAGATCTTAGATCCATGATTGGCAACTGTTTAATGAGGGCCCCCGTACCTTTGATTACCAGGTCTAATGAACAGCATGTCGGCTGTACCCTATTAGTCGAGAATACTGTCCTGGCTACCCTGGCTAATCAGTAAGAGCAGCATGTCCAAATGCCAGTCAAAGGGCACTCTTGATATTTCGTGCAGCTCCCTGTAGAAAATATGAATAATCAATTCCCACTTTCAAATCTGTTTTTTTCCCCTCTGGGGTGATGTCATCTTCTCTATGTGAGCGGCTAATCAAATTCAAACACACTGTAAAAGTAGGACTGCATGGACCTGTCAATATTTATCATACACTTCAACAGTTTCAAAGACTTTTAATCTGTCCCTGATTAGAATTTACAGCTAAAACTGACAAAAAAGACTTCAGGTAACATAAGAGCATAAAAACTGGATTGAGTACTCAAAGGAGGGATGAACATTGCATTCTAATGCAATGAATAGGTGATCACTGCTGAGTCTGTTCAGTAGTTCTTACATGGCAGGCATTCAGATTTGCTCTTCAAGACTAATTTTAGTCTCGTATGCAGATGATACCATGCTCAGTAGTTGTAATGACTGCTTGAACCAGAACATTTTTACTCTTTATGTCTGAGCATCAAAGTCTGTGTGCTGCTCTTCTGCCTGTTTGATAGACCTGGGCTGTCTTTCAAGCTAAAATTTTCAATTACAACTTCTCCATTTGTACTATCCAGCACGTTAACAGGGTTACGTTGTCTTTTAATATAACTATTGCTTTTATTGAACTTATTTGTTCTACTCTGAACTTATTTCTCATGCATGTTGAATAACTTGTCATTTCAGACACTTCACCGGCCTTGCCTGATGGTCAGAGGATCCAGTGGTGGTCAGTGCGCCCCACGGCAGCTCAGTGAGTGAATGTGTGTGAATGGGTGAATATTGGAATTGTAAAGTGTTTTGGGGTCCATATTTACTTGATAAGGTATAACAGGGCTATTCAACTGGCAGTCCACGGGCCAGGCTGACCAAAGTTCGGCCAACCAATTGGTTCATTCATCTCTTAATCCCAAGCCCCCAGTTTTCTACTTTAATTATTCTGTTATTTTAGTTAAACATAGACTTGTTTGGTGTCTACAGAAACATCAGAATATTGGCTACAACCTGGTAAAACCATTTATATGAACATCCAAGACAGTTAAAACTACAAACAGTTGAAGATAAAACTATGAAAGTGAAAATAAAACTGGTTTAAAAAGTTGGCAAGTCAGCGATGTCAAAATATTATTTGTGGTAAATATGAGGCAGAATGTGTTCTTTTTGTTTTGATAATATTTAATTATCACTACTTTTATGGGGTTCTGTATGTTGTATTCATCATTAAATGCAGCAAAATAAACTATATGACAAGTAACAGATTTTTGTAATGCTTGATTTATTGATCGGTTCCGGCATGAAGCTGATCAGTTTTTTAGTGAATGTTTGTGTGTTTTCTGCATAAAATACAGGATCAAAGCTCTTTTTTTAAACTCTGCAGACAGTTTAAAACACAATGTCAAATGACAAACACAATGTTTGTCATGTTTGTGTGTTTCTCCGGACAGATTTTCTAAACTGCGTTTTGTTCTGCACTGCATCTTGATGTTGTGTGTGAATGACAATAAAATGCTTCTGATTCTGATTCTGATTTACATAATAACTTTAACTGCTGGATGTTCGGCCCCTGAGCTGTTGACCTGCAGTAACTGTGGCCCCCGGGGTGTTTAGTTGTATAGCCCTGCTACATAAGTTCAGTCAATTTACCCCATAAATGAATTGTTTTACCAGGATTTTACACTCAGAAAATAATCTAAAAATTGAAAATGTGTTAGGGACTTTTTTGGCACCCCAAAGCATACTTCCTGCAGAGTGAAACAAAATGTTAAAATAAATCCACCATAACATGTAAACCTATTTATTCTTTTAAAAATGAGGCATTCTAACAAAGTAAAAGTAAGTAAAACATTAATCAGCTTTGACATTAAGATATTCTGAATAATGGTGATGTCCTCCTTTTGAATCAGCCTTGATCTATGGAGACATGGCCTTTGATAAAACCTCTTAATGTTTCCTATAGCTTTCTGTGCCAAGCTATCAATATATTATTTTTTTTTAATCTTGTACATTTCCAGGATGGAACATATCTGAATTAATTTAGAGGCCATCATCTGAAAGTCATTGTTGTGTTCTTCCATCCAGCACTGATGAATTATTGTTGCAGCCTGAAAAAGGCTCTTTATCATGCCAAATAAATAAATAAATAAATAAATAAATAAATAAATAAAATGAAAGTTTATCATCAAGAATGGGCGAGACCATAAGGGCTGGTAGAGGGACCACCCTCTTAAAAAAAAGTTTAGCCAAGTTAAGTTCATTTCGGAGCCATATTTATCTGTAGCAATGCTGCCGTTATTCTTACAGTAGTCACACATCACATGATTTACATCTATTTTACATCCATAAAACAGACTATGTAGTTCCTGTAGTGGCTACTTTTGTATAATTCTGAATTTACACTGACAAAATTGCCTCAATTATTGAGTTATCATTAGCAAAAAAAAAAGGAAAGAAAGAAAGAAAGAAAGAAAGAAAGAAAGAAAGAAAGAAAG
>NW_013952465.1:1977993-1979617 GCF_001266775.1 Austrofundulus limnaeus
AGAAAGAAAGAAAGAAAGAAAGAAAGAAAGAAAGAAAGAAAGAAAGAAAGAAAGAAAGAAAGAAAAATAACTAATTAAATGTTTTTCAGGAGGTCTGGGGTTGAAGAAAAGTAAAGCTTTCTCTGGCATGTGAACCTGTGTTGCCTGAGCAAACAGTTGGTTATTGAAGTCACCTTCATAGTGGGCAGACATCCGAAGAATCTTTAGATGAGTCAGAATTTGCAATGAGCGACTGCAGGAAGAAAATTCACAGCTGTGTGCTGAAGGAGACAAGGGAGTCTAATCACCAGCCAAGAAAAAGTTCTGAATCACAAAAAAAAAAAGACACACAGGCAGACAGACACACCTGGAGAGACCAGGATTACATCAAAACAAGGCACAGAGTCAGGATTATGTTTCAGTAGTTTTTGTGCTAAAAATCTTTATGGCTTTTGGCACTTTTATATAAAATGTATTTGTAGTTGGGGAGAATATTCTGTTTTATGTTTTGAAGCAAAACAATTCCATGTTAAATGATTTTTTTTCGTCATTGTTTGCCATTCTTTAAAGTATTTTCTCCCAGAATGAATGGGCCTACCTCCTGGATCTGGATGTGGGCTGCCTTCCGTCAGGGTCGGGTGCATGTCCTGGACCTGGGGGGTATAGAGTATGTATGGGGAGCATGATTGGAGTATTGCGTCCATTTTGTGTGTCTTTGAATGAGTGGGTGTGAGGATGAGAGTGGAATTGTGTGATTGTGTCTGTGTATGATTGGAYATGTGTCAGGCTGGGTCTTGGGTTGCCCCCTCCTCTGGTTCACTTGGGGGCCCACTGCTGGTGGTGGGCTTTGTCCCCCTACCACTCTGCCCTCTGGTGGGTTGTTGCCTCTACCCACTGGTGCACTGCACTATAAAACAATTGACAAATCTACTCAACAAGTTACTTTGCTAGTGGCCTCTGCAGATGTGAGTAGGCAAAAAATATATCAATCTTTCCATCACTTTCCTTTGTTGACTGATTATTTTGTGAAACATTAGATTTTCTTTTTTTCTTTTATTCACTGGCAGGTTGTCTAAAAAAATTGTAATTTACATGTCATTCGCCTATTAAATGTTACCTTTCTAACTGTTGTTTCTTTGTTTACAGACCAATAATGAGATGCTTTTTTTCCCACAGTGTAAACTGAAACATTCCAATGCTCATTTGAATGAAACAGAAGAATCTAACAAGTTTGGTGATGGACTGGAGACCTGTCCAGGGTCCCCCCATTGACTGCTGGTGATAGACACAAACCCACTGTGACTGAACTGTTTCTGATTCAACCTGATCTCAGACCAGCAGTCTCAGGATTACTAGACTGTGGCACTGACYACCAAGCTACCGCAGTGCAAAATACTAGACATTTGCACCTAAAATATTCTGACTTTGCTTAAAAACTGCRTCACCCAGCAGCCACAACTGAAAGCCTCAATCAGAGGTGGTTACTGGAAACAGAGCCGGCTCTTGGCATAGGCGAACTAGGCGGTCGCCTAGAGCGCCATCTGGAGGGCGTGCAGAACTGCAGAAGAAAAAAAAATTTAATCCCTGGTTGTAACTCTGCTCAGTGCCCCTTTCAATTAGCTTTGTCTTAAAAAAACAATAATGA
>NW_013952465.1:1982388-1991015 GCF_001266775.1 Austrofundulus limnaeus
GATTTATTTGCTTTCTGGGAAAGCAAATAAATCTAAGTTTACCATAGTGTCTTACACTTTGAAACTTGTTTTTAGGGGTTCAAATTGAGGTGGGTGGGACATGGTTCGGGGGGGCTTCAACTCGTCTAGGGCACCAAAATGGCTAGAGCCAGCACTGACTGGAAATATAACTTTATTCAGAGTTATTAAGAAAATGTGGCTTTCAAGGTCTGTCCTTTGTGAATTCAATTAAAATGTCACTTACTGTTTCTCCATGCATAACACTGGAATGTGTTTTTTATTTGTTTGCTGTTACTAAGGAGCAATGCAGCCAGCTGGGAAGGTCAGAGAGTCAACTGGCAAGTTTTTCCTTTAATCACTTTTCCTATTAAACAACTTGGAACAAAAACCTCAAAAATYGGAAACTGCTTCATAAGACTGGGTCAGAGCCATTTGGATTTTTGCGAAGGATATTAAAAGTGTTCTTAGATATTTTGTTGTTTGCTAATATCCAAATTATTCAAGACATAACATTTTATAATTATTTAATGAAATAAATCTGTCCTTTTACTCATGTTTGATTCACTACGATTTCTGCTGACCTGAAATGAAAATGGCAAARCATGTGCCACATGGACGCCAGGAGAATCAGGGCTGCGATTATGAACAGGAGTTTTGAAAACTAGCAATTATATTAGAGGGGAACACAACAAAACAAGCAACATTCGGCTGCCAACAACTGAAAAAGTAGATCTGCATGCCAACAGTGATTTATTCTACAACATTATGGATGTTAGAGTGTAACAAATTGTTATCTACTCAGCCATACAATTTGAGACACTATAGAAGAGGCTTCTTTCTACAACAGCTGTGCAGGGCTTTAATGAAACCTCAAAATCTGGAATCAATCTATCTATCCATCTATCTATCCATCTATCCATCTATCCATCCATCCATCCATCCATCCATCCATCCATCCATCTTTTTGTTTGTTAGATATTATGGTTCACCATATTTGAATTAGGCAAATATTGCACTCATATATTTCTCTTTGTATTAATTATTTGGATCAGCGGGTAGGAAATCAAAACAAAGTTATATACATAAACATTTTTCAATATGCCATTTTTTTACAGATGAAAACTGATAAATTTCGGAGCCAAAACTATTAGCCCTGTGATTGGGTAGAGGTATTCATCCGTGTTTTCCATTCTTTTTTTTTTTTCAATAATAAAAGGCTGGTATTATTATTCCAGCTTTTCTCTGCTATTGCTGTGTTGTTAATATGGTCAGTCAGATGGTTTTGAGTGCACCAGTGTTTTTCTGGAAATACATTCAGGAAGTGAGTCACAATATGACTAATGTTCTGTTAGAGAAAACAGGATGCACAAATAAGACATTAAGTCTGAGGTAACAAAGGACTGTTTTATTTTTATTTTTTTAAGTTTTGGACTAATGCAATGTCTTATTTGCTCATCAGAAAATGTTGACAGTTTCGTTGCCAAAACCTTCCTCCGATATTAAAGGAATGTGCTGTCTGAAAGAGCTTTCTGACAGGTTCTTCTGACAGGCRGCCCCAGAAAACTCTCATTACAGGTTTGGGTCTATTGGGTCTGTCCAGCATCTCCTGCCATCTGATCCAATTCATCACCAGGTGGGGATCAGATGACAGCTCTACCCCTTTTTTTTTACTTGAGTGTCCCAAACATACAGTTTAAATGACACATCTACAAAGTCTATTATCGATCTGCAGCCTYGTGTCTTGGTGCCATGTGCTACTAGACACCCTTATTTTCGAGCATGGTGTTCGTTATGGATAAAACCTAGACTGGCACAGAAGTCCAATAACAGAACACCACTCAATTTCAGATCAAAGAGGGTGTTTCTCCCAATCACATCCCTCCAAGTTAGCCTGGCCCTTGCCTTCCTACGCAGTTCCGCTCAATTCTAGTTTCCCTTCTCTGCGCCGTCTGGGACTTCTCCCATAGACAAGGATTTCGCTGGCAGATTTTTTGCCGAACAAATCAGAGAACAGAACATTGATTTTCTGCACAGTGTCTGCTTGTAGTTCATTTTACCTGGRCCRATCAGCAAACAGAAGGTGGAGTTTTGAACGACATTGATTTTCTGTGCAGTTTCTGCTAGTTATTTAGCAATGACAGTGGAGGAAGTGAATGAAGCCAGTCTGTGTTGATAAGGCTTCCAAATTAAAATAAATTTGTCTGACAAAGCAGCAGCTCTCATTTACAGTCGTCTTGTTCGTCTCGGTACTTCTCTCCTCTCAGTAGGGTTGTTTGCAGCGCACGTGATTTCTGGTTAGCTTCTTAGCTTAGCCTCCTTCACAGCGACATACACACACACACACTTCAGCAGAGGCCACGCCTCCTGCAAGAATCGCTTCTCTATAGCAGTGAGTCCAGACCCTCGTACGAAGCAAAGTGAAGGACAAGGGTCTGGTTTTTACCAGGCTACCTCCAAGTTACTGTTACTGCCTATGTGGGCTTTGAAGTGTTGATGATAGATTCTCCAGCAGAGCACCTTCCAGCACCTCCTCCACAGACTCCAAGAAGGTAGGGGAGTGTTGTTCGGTGCATTGGTACAAACAACATTTAAAGCCTTTACCACCACCAGAAGGCGCAGGGAAACTACCCTCTCATCTACCAGGGAAAACTCCAATTTGCAGGCGTCAAGCCGGGGGGCTGTAGGTAAGCCCTCAACAACCCAAAACCTCTCATCATGGGCAGTGCAGGAATGAAATAAGACCCAGCTATTCTTAATGACATTGAGTTCAACTCCCACACTGTGCATTGAGGAGCACCCTGATATATCCGGTTGGTAGCTCACAACCTCGCACAAACTCAGGCTTATCCTTACCAGTGGGTGAACTCCCATTTCCCATGAGCTAGCTTCAATAAACTAGGGGTCAGAGCATCAAGGACCCTTCTTTAAGCCACTGTCCATAGCACTATGCACCTGACCCATAYGGCCCCTCCTGCAGGTGATGGGCATACACAAAAAGAACCAGATCAAACAAGAGGAACAGAAGCAACATTTATAGACAAGTGGAGTAAAAGTTAAYTAAAGAGGAAAATGAAACTGAGTATTCAAGTGTATGGGGGGAGTAATGACGTATTTAAGGGATAAAGCCCCCTGCTGATACTTTTGCACCTTGCATTTGACACATTTACTTGCACATTAAGTCCATTTTACCGCACTCGTAAAATAAACAGCAATGACCCCATGTGATTCAGAAATATATAGTTGCCATGGCAACTCATTCTTGCTTGAAGATACGACCTTGCTGCTTGTTTGCCCGCTTCTCTGGTAGTTTTGTTTGTTTGTGTCGGCTTTTAAAAATCCAAACGTTTTCCCAATTCGAAAAGATCGATGAAAGTCAAAGTGAACAATTAAAACTTATGTTTTAACAAGTTTTAGTAACATCAGAGATACTTACTAGTGTAAATCAATTTGTGTTTTGTTAGTGCCTTTAAAAAGTATTCACTCTCTTCAATGTTTTATGCTTTTATTGCTGTCAAATCATGGTCAAAAGAAACTGACACCCAAGACACCTGTCAATCACTCTGAAGGTGTTACAAGCTTCAGTAGCTGAAATGGGTGAAACTGTGGTTCTTTTATTTATTTATTTTTTCAAAATAAAACAAGAAATAACAAAAAATCAGGTGTTGCAAACATAAAAAATATTTTTTTTTTGTTTAGTCATTTTAATGGTTACAGAAAAGACAAGCTTTCTATTTCATTACTGCACTGGTGGAACCAGAAATCATGGTCTGAACTCCTGGAGCATTACGTTTGCACTTAGCACTTTAGAAATGGCCAAAGTCTCACAGGGGAGTTGACGCATCTCATTGAGAGGTGAGGATCTTACCGTGAACAAATTTTTTTTTAATAATCCAAGTCATGCAGAATTGGGTTCCAATACAGCCCGTGACACTAGTTTTAGGAATGGTTTCTATTTTTAAGAAATCATCCAGGCCAGCAGCCATTATAAACTCTTCTTCTCTGGTGACTTCCTGGTATAATGAAACAACAGCAGTTCACTTTAGATTTAGATAGCCGAGGCAAAAATCAAACCCTGGATTTTTAAATCAGTTCATTTTGAAATTTTGACATTTAGGTTTAAAAAACAACAAATAAAAGAAACAATTGTTTTATCTTTTCGATTTTATTTTTGAAACAGAAAAAAGTGAAACAGATTGATTATTCTGCAGTGAAATAATTATTTTGGGGTCTGTTTGTTAATCTCTGGATTTGAAGCACTATCTATTGAAATGCTTTTTGTTCTTGAATATAAACTGCAGCATTTATGCACTTTTTCTTTGACTTTACTGGAACCAACAAATTACACTTATCTTGAGTCTATATCTCTTATCGATACAACTAAAAAAATATAAATCAACAACAAATCTCAAACCTATGAATTGTTATWTGAATTATTATATCAGCAGCTTTTGACAGTCATGCTAATCTAATCTGTAGTTGGTAATATTGTCTTTGTTTTATGCCTAGAGTGGACAGATGGATGGACAGATGAATCCCACTAAAGTCCTAAATCTAGTTTATGCTCTTCTTTGGAAACAGTGGAAATTAAAAATGTTATTTTTTTATACTACACACACAACACGTCTATCGTCATTTGTGTCTGTCTGCAGTTGGCTTCATTTTTCTCAAGCAGGAGCCAAACTTTGAATAAACTCCCTCTTAGCTGTTCCACCACATGTTCAGTGTTTGGTAAAATCAAGTAGTTCAGGCTGTCTGAGCACGCCTGCCATAGTYTCAGACCTTAGAGTTATAAATCATACTTTCTGAAAAATCAGCTCATTGCTGACGATGAGAAATAATGTCACGACTTCCCTACTCAGGCTTCCAAAGAGAGAAGGAAAAAAAAACAACCTCGTCCCTGAGCAGAGAGACAATTTTTGTCTCATTATGCTGCAGGAGGCTGAGCAGGCTAAATGAACAAGCCAAGCCATTTAGGAGGCTTTACAGGCATGGCTATTTTTAAAACAACCCTACATTGTGAGGCAAATTGACTGTTTAAATCATCATGTTGTCTTTTCTCCCTGTTTTTCCACCAGTGCTTATCTACGCTGCAAAAAAAAAAATCCCTGCGGGTTTGGAGAAGGTGTTGCTTTTGCCTCAAATGATGTGTTTATGTGAGCGCGTAAATGGAGCCTTTTTCTGAGTGACAGATGGAGATTGACAGCATCTGTTAGGGTCTGGTTTGAAAATGATCCTTTGAAAAACAGCGTTTTCTTTTTTTTCTTTTTTTTTTTTTGGCATCAGATTTCTGATTTCTTTTGTTTTCATGTCGCTCCCTCTCGTCTAGAGGTTTGCGCCTTTGCAGAGCCAGCCCTCTTTTTTGTTTCTAAAACACGCTTTTGCACTGCACACATTTCACTCAGGGGTTACTTCTGATGCAAGCTGTTTGAATACTCTTTCACCCGACTACACTGTCAAAAGTCTTTTTGKTTGTTCTTGCTTTCTTCTTCACAAYAACTAGTCTGCACAATGCACATCAGTGATATGTAATAGTATTAATTTAGATGCATAAATAAACACTAAGCAGTAGTTGGCATGGAACAAGTGTGCAGTTGAATTCAAAGTAGTCAGGGGCGTGCTTCAAAAATGGTAATTTAGGCAATAAATCAAAGATAATTGCAGCAATAAAAGATCTGTTGTGTTGCGGATTCCATTGCAGTTGTCAAGAGACTCAAATTTGTTGTGGAGTGTGTAGAGTCTTGTCATCGCACAAGAAACACCATTCATTTTAATTACCACTACTGATTTCCTGCTAAACAGATGTTTGGTTTTCTTTGAATACAATTTTGGAAATCAATCTTTCCTAAAAGATAATCAAGGGGCTAAACATGAAAACCATACAGACTTATACACCTAAATAACTAATCATCGAACTCAACCTTCTGGTAGGAATCTTGATGTATGGAAGATATTTTTTGGTCTGATATGTTTTTCTCTATCTAAAAATAAACCTTCGTTTCAAATTAAAAGCCCAGCATTGCTACTAAATAAATAATAATAAATTTVGCTAGCTACCTAAATAGTTAAGTTGCAACCTACTAGGTAGCAAGCTGAATATTTAAGTTTCAAGCTACATATTTAGCTCAAAACTAAATATTTAAGTCAGAAGTTAAATATTTAGCTTGTTAACTAAATATTTAATTTGTAAGTTAAATATTTAGTTTATAAACTATGACATTTATAAATGTATGAATCATATGGTGAAAAACTGACTTTTAAAAATAAATCTGTTCTTTTTATCTTATAAAAGGCTAAAATAAAACAAAAATATTGGTGGTAATTTTTCACCGTGTAACTTTACAAGCGGCACCCCATAGACCATCCTTTGTTGAAATAATCCTTATTTTTTGAAAATTTTTATTAAAATCTGTTAATCGCCAGCTGTTCGTCATGAGATATTTTGCTAACAGCTTCATAAAAACATTCCTAATCTTTCTCATTCTTACTCACTCTTTCCCTCTTTTCTCTGTCTTTCAGTGGGCACTAACAAAGGAAGCGTTTCTGAAATACCTCGTCCATCGTGTGGCCTTTCAGCGGAGTCACACAGTGCATGTTGCGGGACATGACAGACTTCTGCTGATATGAACGAGCCTCTGGTGTTCTAGTATCTCTGTGCAGGGAGATAAATTTAGAGAAAGCGAAAATGTCAACTTCTGTTGTGTTTTCGATTTGAAACACACCAGTGACGTGAGAGTCAGGCTGGAGCAGAAGTGCACAAGAAAGCAGGAAAAAAAAGAAACAACGTTTTACAAAGATTTTCTGCAGTTTCTTGTTCCCTGGTTGTGTTGTGCGAGACAGACACGTAAACCTTTTCAGCTGATCAGTCTTTTAAAATACCACAACAGTTTTTTTTCTCTCCACTTGGCTTTAACAAAAGAAGACAGAAGCCTGCAGTTACCAAATTTATTTGAACCACAACTTAGATTTGACATGTTAATCACCATAGCAACATGTTAAATTATTTTTGTAGCAAGCTGCTTGCACTAAATACACCCTGCTAATCACTTTAATGGATTTTAGCACAAAGATGACAGCAACGTCCCAGAAAAAAAAAATTGTGCTATAAATTACACAAATAGGTTTTCTCTTTAGAGTTTAACATTACGTTTTCACTGTATTTATGAGTGTATTAAAGGAAAACAAAAATAGACATTTGAGATCATAGGATGATAATAGGAGGCTTTTAAAGTGATAGTTCAGACCTTTTGAAAAGGGGATCTATGGGAGAAGTTATGTCACTTATGTAGCACTTTAAACAATCTTGCTTTGAAAAATGTGTTAATTTTGACCGGACTGACAAACTTAGGCCAAGTTTGAGTAACATGAAAACTGTTATATTTCTGCCAGAATAAACGTATAATGATACATTGGCTTTTATGTACTATTTCATGAAAATTATACATATGCAACCCACATAATCACCTCTACTGCTCATCCCACAAATGCATGTTCCTTACAAATGTGGCACCATTTAAAAGGGAGATCAATAGGCTTTCCAACGGTACACGATTTATTGCCAAAAAGCATTGTTTCAACAAAGAATTAATTTAAACATACACTTTTTTTTTACTTTTGTGCAGTTTTATATACATACATACATACRTACTTTCAACAGATTAATTGGCAATTTCATCCATTAGATCAAAATGAAACATTTTTTCTCCAAACAGAAGTTTTTTAAAAGCCACATCTGCTACAGGTAGGATATTATTTGTCTATAATAATGTTATAGAAGCTCTTTAAAAAAAAGAAAAAAAGAAGCTTTTTTCAAAAATGTCAATAGCTTTGTTTAGATTAGCAAAATTCTTTGATTGGACTGAAATGTATTCAGATTATATAAACCGAATGCATTGTTTATGAAATGAATGAAAAATGWATTAATCYGATCATGATGAGCATTCACATGCACTGGGCTTTWATTCAGAATAGAAATAATGACATTCRCAGAGTTTTTATTTTTAGTCTGACTGGCCTTTTATTCCGATTACTAATGTCCATTTAAACATTGGTTTATATAGACACATATCAGGTTTTATACTTAGAAACTTTGATATTTTTCATGTAATTACAAACATTTCCTTGCCTGTTTGTTCATCTGTGGATCAATTGAAAAGAGCATCCACAAAATCCTCCCACTGCATCTCTAATATAACCAAAGGCAATTTATGTCTGCATGTGCAGAAATCAGGACGAACTCATCATACAAATAATTTATCATGAATCACAGTGTTTTCATACCTACCTACCCCCCATTCAGCTTTTTAATGTATTCTTTAAAAAAGAATAACTTTATAACATGCTTTCTTGTTTTTTTTTTCCAGACCTCATATCTTCCTCTCTGTCAAAACTGTCTGATACAAGACGCAAACAAAATGCAACAAAACCATGTGATGTTCTTTTTTATGATTTCTAGCCAATTATTCTCTGGAAACACAGACCTTTAAAGCTTTTAGAAGCTTTGATGAACTGTTTGACAGGCCAGCACATACTAAAAACAAAACATTGGGCCTCATGCAAGAACATGTTCGTATTATTATCCTAAATTTCTCTTACTTTTGTTCGTACAAAGGGTTCATACGAACATGTCA
>NW_013952465.1:1991147-1993164 GCF_001266775.1 Austrofundulus limnaeus
TCAGCTGTGGAATAAAAAGAGCTGCTAAAAGTATAAACAACTGTGTTAAATCATTTTCATTTATTCAGAACACACACTCTTGCGCACCGTACTGCKTAAAATATACGACAGGTCTGGACCACTCGTGAATTTTGTTCGTATCTGAAAAAAAATCATAGAATACGAAAACATTGGTGAATGCCACAAATTCTTCTAAATCACTCGTACGCACAACTTAAGAACAAATCTGTGAGTACGAACGGTTCTTGCATGAGGCCCAATGTTTACAAAATGGATTGGTTTCCTTTTGCTTATGAGCCTGTTTGCATCTTCACAAAACCAAACTGCCTTATAGATAAAGCTATCAGTCCCCTTATGTTCAACACAGTTTTAACACAAAAAYAAACCCAACGTAAATCAAGCTGACATAATAAAAACAGACACATGATAACCATAATTTTCCACAAGTGAGTAAAGCGTGCCTCACCTGTGGAAGCCTCCGMCTGCCTTTAGATGGAGCTTTTTATATCATTGTTCTAAACTCGTAGAACAAGGTGAGCTGAGTAATTTGTCATACACAGAAAATGCATTGGCACATGAGCAGTGACCTTCCAGAAACACCCAAACATGCCCGATCATTCCACTCAAGCATTCAGGTGACATTGCTCAACACGTATTCCCTTGTTGGTAAATATACAGCAACACGTTTCTTGATTTTAGTTTTTTTTTTATTTTCCCCCTCCAAGAGCTGTTATTTCAAGAACTACAGATGAACAGATTGGCATGTGGTGAATTGGTGTGTTGACAAAGCATTTGTTGCGTGAGGTTTTGTTATCTTAACTTTTGGTGCATTTTAACCAGGCAGAGGGGAGAAACAGAATTCTCCTCTCTGTCTCTGATAACGGTGCATTCTCTTTTAGATGCTGTACTGATCACACCATCAAAGAAAATGATCATCAGTGCTGCACACTTCATTTGCTTCCTCATTTCTCTTTCCTTCYATTCTCTWTTTCTGCACACCCTCTGGGTTCAGATACATTTTCCATTTTTCCCCCTTTTTCTTTAGTATCAAACCTTATTGCAGCTGCAGCAGTGCCAGTCTAATCTGTGTGGCAGGGTGGAATGGGATGTTCAATGGCTTTTTCTCGTCTCCAGGCTGAGAGGRCTGTGTAATGTGCTAATGGACTCTGCGGCAGCTGCCTGACCCCCCTCATGGTAAAGCATGCAGAGTCGGAGCTCACGGCTGTGGCTCCCACCTCACTAGTTTTTCATCCAAACAAGTGTAGCTTCAGTGAAATCTTTTTATAGTAGCAGAGAATCAGGCCAACCACTTCTAAGGTCATTAGGGCCTCTCATGTGAAGGGTCTGAACTCTCGTTGCTCCTCTTCATGTGCGCCGTGGCAGTAATAGTTTGRGATATAAACTCACTTTGGCTGAAAAATGCTAAAGTCCTCCAACAATATTAGCTGTCATGAGGGGTTATGGATATTTTTATCMTGTTTTGAAAAACATGTTTAATGGTGGGTGGGGAGAAAATGGTAGCATGATTTGATACAGCCCTGGGATTATGCTGAGTACTTACTGGTTTTAAAGCGAGGGCTGAGATGCAGTTTGACCACAGCTGCTGCACCTCTCCATGCACAGCACAGCTCCGACCTGCCCGGGACTTCATACATGTCAACCCCTTCAGATGGTTACTTATGCGATGAGCATCAAATATCTGTAATTTGTGCAAAAAAATCTGTATTAATCACACGCAGGTGGAGCGGAGGTGCAGGCGGACCACAGCAGCACGGAGTGGGGGTCTTTTAAAGACGTGTCTATATTTGACTTGTTTTTTTTTTCTAAAATCACAGAGTTGTCTGAGTCAGCTTCAGATGTTTGTAGCTAATCATATCTTTTAAATTTAACCAGGTGTTTCAATGCCTTTAAATTACACAATCATTTTACTGGAGAATCGCATGGACATCGAGGGCAGTCCCCCTGGATTGGCAGACTGGGGTGGTGGTCCCCCTGTTTAAAAAGGGGGACCGGAGGG
>NW_013952465.1:1993326-1996861 GCF_001266775.1 Austrofundulus limnaeus
GTAATATATTTACTGAGAAAAATGGTGACGTGTTCAATACTTATTTTACCTGCTGTATCTTACTAAAGTAGTGATAAACAAACATCCAGACCCAAACACATCATCCTCCTGGCAGATAGTCAATACAGATCTTATGTTTAGCATTGTGCAACTGTGGTTACCACAACCAAACAAGGGGAAAATAAATACACATCTTTTTGCGCAGGCCTAAATTGGACCTGGACTGTTCATTTTTATTTTTGCAAACTTGCTCACTGTGAGACATTCTAAGTGTTTTGTTACTTTTATAGCCCTCACTCCACCTGCAAAAAGCCGGGGGAAACTATCGCCACAGTTCAGAGATGCATTTCCACCTGACTCTTTGTAACCCTGGAACGTCTCATCCACAGATTTAAGAGCACCTGGACCGGTGCTGATGCAAGTACAACATCCTTTTTATAGTTCTTTGACTGCTCAGAAAAGTGTCCACTCTATTTGAGCTTTCTCATAAAGCCTCTCTTTTGGCTGCATGCAGCTCAGAGACAGAAATGGTGAGTTGGCAGCCAGGGGCAGTGTGACATTTTAATCTAAATACACCTTGTAACTAAATCAGGAGGTTTTTATTTCCCCTTTTGGGTTTTTTTTTTCACACGCAATTGAAAATTGAGCAACTGGGTGTCTTTGATACTATACGTTTTTTTTTTTTTTTGTGACAACTTGTTTCACAGGCCGTTTTGCATGAAATAAGAAAATAATATTGGCATAGTGGAAAATAACCTTTTTTCTTGTTCTAATAAAAACTTCAGCAATGAAGAAAGAATCAATCATTTAGCTACATATTCTCTCCAGAAAAAAAAAAAAAAACGCATAAGTTGGATTCCATTTAATTTTTACATTTTATACACTCACTGACAAACAATGGTTGTGCACCYAGAGGGGATGATTCGAATTGGAAATAATTTGGTACACATCAGTAACAGTATGTAAATGATCTGAATTGCAAAGAGCTGACATGTCTGTATTGGGAAGCAGTTGAGACATCATGAGTGAAGTGATAGTGTTATCAGGCAGTTGCTGGAGTAACCAACAGTCAGTGAGTGAAGGACACCGGACATGGTTGATGTTACAGAACAAATTTACCAGCATTGAGCTCTCAAGGTCAGCCATGACCCCTCATTTTTTTCCAATTAATGGCTGTAGTACTACTCTGGCTCACTGCTTGTAGGGAAGTGGATTAATTTTTTATCTTGCACCAATATCAAATCTGACAGTGAATTCATTTTTTTTTAAATAACACAGACAAAAAAAAATATTTTCTCAAGTTTTCAGGAAGTTATGGATGTTTTTCTACAGGTTATAACTGAACTAACAAGGCTTTGTGACCATTTTGCCTTGAATTTTTTTTTATTTTTGCTTATAACTTCCTTAATGTTCAGGCCATGAAATGTTCAGAAATGTGTGAGGTTGTAAGCAGAATGACCCAGGGCGCAGGCAAAATCCAAAATGCAAAAAAAGTTTATTTTAACCAAAGAAGGCTGGCAAAGCAGCTACAAAAAAACTATCTTCACAAGGAGAACTCACGAGGAACAAGGAGAACAACTACACTGACTGCAAGACAGTACAACGAACAGACACAGACTGAGGACAAAACACCAAATATAAAGGCAAACAAATTAAGAGACAATCGGAAACACCTGGGGAGACACAAGAGGGATCAGGTGTGTGTGTGTGGCGTTGTAGGGCAGAGCAACACAGGGGAACATTGAAAACACTAGAAAGTTAAAGAAAATAAACACAGACAGACCATGACAGAAATTATCCACCTTCTGCTTTTTTTCAGAAGCATCTTGYATCCTAAAAACAAAAKTACACTACAAAATCCAGTAAAAATAGCAAAAAAAATGTATAAAATAACGTTAAACACCAAATCAACTTCATGTGTCTTGGAAATCCATAAAATAAATACCATTTAAAAATCACCTGCACATTTGTTTTATAAATAAAGCCCCTCGACCAATGACAGCATGTAAAATATGTCAAGTGACGACGAGTGTTATGAAGCTCTAAAGCATTTTCACCAGTTCCGTGGAGGAAAAACATCCTTTGATCCGACATTTCATATCATAATAAAATAAGGAACTAAGGCAGATAAAATAATATTCTTCATGTAAGCTTGCCTGTAAGAGGTCACTAGAAAAAAAATGGATGATTTATCCATGTTGAATGAGCAGGGTTTCCTGGAATTTGTTGAAATAACAAAACAGAAGCAATTATTAGCAAAGTCAACCTCGGGGCAGCATTATGCACTCTAATAGTTATTGTAATATATGACCTTCCAACATGTGCAGTTTAGTTTAATTTTTATTATTTCAATTGAATGATTACATTTTTCTTTATCAATGACTGCATTGAAGGTGTTTGGGGCTCAAATTATTTTTGACATTTTAATAGTGACCTGTGCTTTTCTCCCAAGAATCAGCTGAGGAAATCAAACTGATACTGTGTTTTCTAATATCTGTAAAGACCTTTTTCATTCCTAGTTTTCGTCATTTAGTGGAGCACCCAGAGTACTCCCTGTCCACAAAAATCACCTGCTCCCTTGGGTACAGAGGCGTTGTAGATGGAGAAGAAGGATTGTAGGAAACTGATCTCATTCTGTCTCAGAAATTTGCCCTCTTCTACAAACCTGAGCTTGCTGAGCTTCATTAATTTATGAATTCTGGTCTACATCTAGAGACTTTCATGGCTACAAGTTTTTAAAGAAGGAGACAAATTTTTTTGCACTTGATCCCTTCTCAGCTTTTCCTGACCTGTTTTCAGGCAGTTTAGATTGATGTAACAGAGATCATAGCTGCATACAATGATTTATGTTTCACCTTAAACACCTTTCATTTTTACACTAGCATAATAGAAAATACACATTTCTTGAAATACAAAAGGAAACTAGACAAATGTGAGCATTGAAGATGTGATTTATTTAAATATAACTAGCTTATCTTCTTGAAAGTGACAGTTCAGGGGTTGGATTTATAAAGCTTGGGTACGCACAAAACGAGACAGAAACTTGCGTACGCCACTTTTCACACAAAGGTTGTGATTTATAAAATCCAAACTTGACGTGAAAATGTGCGGTGCCTCACGCCAGCTCTGATCCATGCGTGCGCTCATTTTGGAGATGGGAAGCTGCGACACAGATGGTGAAGTGAGGAATTAGAGCCACACTGTGTAATGATGACTGTCAGATATTTAATTTCACTTCATAATCAGACTTAGATTTTAGATAGACTTTAGCTTTCTTAGCAGAAATATTTACGCTTCTGCTGCTGAGCCATTAGGATCTTTGAAATAAAAAACTTAAATCTTAAATAAAAGTTCACACAACTCCATGCATCTCCTTCCTCCTCACAACCCTGACCTACAGACCCCTCCCCGACAAGAGACATTTCAGAGAAGCACGACAGCAAAAAGTTCGGTTATGGTCACACTTTGAGTGTGTGTGCCCTCACCAGTGTGGATGTGTTATAAAAGATTCACTTTTTAATGTCCGTATTTCTCA
>NW_013952465.1:2004215-2006838 GCF_001266775.1 Austrofundulus limnaeus
TCCTGCAGGCTCTGAGAGAAAATTAATTTGAAGCTGAGTTTTTGATAAAAATCGTTAGATTGCTCTAATTGCCAGTAAAACTGCAAAATGAGGGAAAATCGGTCAATTGCAGACAATCTGTTCATGTAAAGCAGTTGTCAGTCAGCACCTGTCATCCTCCAGACACGACGGAGAGCATGTCTGAGGCAGCCAATCACCTTTTTTGACATTGATCAGCTGACTGATTTAAATACACCTTAACATTCATGAGCTACTTTGCATTGGCTGTTTATGGTTGAGTGTGGGCGTGTAGAGGGTAGAACTTGAGGCGGGACCTTGTGCGCAAACTCTGAGGTGTGGCAGCGATTTATAAAAGAAAGGTGAGCAGAAACGTGCGTACGCACGGTTTTATAAATCAGATTTTTTTTTTTTTTTTGGTGTACGTCATTTTCGCGTTTTGGCCGTACGTTCACTTTTAGAATGGTTTCCATGCAATCCTTTATAAATCTGACCCCAGGTCTGTTGAAATGGAGTTCTATGAAAATAATATCATACCTGTCATAGATAGGCCTTCTGAAGAAATAAAGTTTAATTCGACTGAACTGACACCTAGTCTGATCCAGAGCCAAGACCTTATTTGATTGCTACCATCTTAAAATGGTTAAATCTCTATCTTTCTGTAAACTTTGGCCAGTAATTCATGAGACTGAAGGGATGTATTTGTGATCAATAAATGGAAGTCTGAATAATATAGCAGAAAACCAGCTGAGTATTTTCCGAGAAGGCTTTATTCTCATTTCTCTCCAATCAGCCCCAGCAGCACACACAGCTCTCAGCAGGCCTCAGAGTAAAAGTGGCCTTAGTCTTATCTGAAACCAAAACAAAACAGCCCAGTCTTTCTCAGGCTGAATCTAAGACAGAGACTCCCCAAAAAGTTCTAAACTTCCCCTAATATATCAATTCAACCTTTTTAACATACACATCTACCTGGTTACACCCCTTTAATGTCAGATGTTAGCATAACCGACATTTGTTTATGCAGACAGCGAGAACACATTGATAAACCACACCAACTCTCATTCTCTGTTTTAAACCTTATGGCTCAAAGCATAAAAAATACAATACTGGATATAAAATTTTACTAAATTTCCTTCAAGACATTTTGCTAAAAGATGCAGTTGACTTCAATAGATGAACTCAAAGTGTTAAACACTGATCTGGCACAATTACCAAGTACTTAAGAGTAGAAGTTGATCAGTTTTAGCTTTAACTCATCAAATTCTAGCTTAATATTTAAAAAATTAAGCTACAGCAATTTTTTGTGTTTTATAAGGTTAGGTTAGGGTTAGCTACTACAGCCATCTGGAGTTGGCTTGTCTCCAAAGGTTAGCTTTAAATGTCAATCCACTGATTACTTTCTGAAAGTCTCAATAAAATCCATTCAGTGGGTTATGAGGTGATTAATGGTACTGGCAAACCAACACACACACAAGTTTATATTTCTAGCCTCATTACAGAAATGATCCTAAATGGTGACACATACAAGTACACACACATGTATGTACCGTTGTGCTGTTTATGAAAGCTTGATTTAATTTTTAAATCAAACAAACACTTTAAAAAAGTGTATTTGTATTTTTGACACAAGTTTTAAAGACATCAAAAAAGTCTATAAACAAAATGTTGATACAGACTCATGTTGAAAGAAACAATATAGAGCTTTATTTTTATTCAAAGATGGTGGATGAGAATGTGTGGCAGCCGAGAGTTGCAGTAAACACTCCATTCCACAAAGCAGCTTTGAAGAAGTCTTCCACTCCCCGTCTTTCTTCTGCTGTCACACAGTTTTCTCCCAGCTTTGATGAGGCATCATCACTCCGATCATTCATCTCCACTTCATGCCATCTCGCTGCGCACATTGAGGATGACACCTCAGGAGTAGCGGGTGGTGGGAACTAGTTTTTTTCGGAGGAGAAAATGGAATTCATGCAAACCAGCAGTCATTTAAATTCTCAGAGGATCAGAACAGCAAGACTTTAGGTGAGAACTTTTGTTGCCACACAATACATCAGTGAGGACCTTATATCGGCGTAAGTAGTTCAAAACTTGCAAGAAAATAATTTAAATTTCTAAATTGAAACAAAAAAAGTAGTTTGATTCCTCTCAGAATGTGTTTTTGATGAATTACAGAAATCTTAAGAAGTTGTAGTGGAAATGAACTTTACTTTTTATTGGTTTAACCAACCAGGACATGATGAAATAACCGTGTGGGTAAACAACACAATGTAAACTAAAATAAAAAAAGGTGGGAAAAACTCTCTCTTTATTAGAYCCTAGAAGACCTGTACATTTTTAGTTTGCCATGACTCATAAACCAAATATCTAATATAACCGGTGGTTGCGATTAATATATCCGCAACTTCATCATCATCATGTTCTGCTTTTATTTATGATTTAAAAATTGGAATTAAGGTTGTATTGGATAGTCCTTTTTATAAAGTTTGGTGACATTTGGAATGAAAATAGCAGCATGTTTTCTGTTCTGTATTTTACATTTCCTTTTATCATTGTCAAGAAGGCTTTTATTCAGTTATTACGGTTTGGACTGTCGGGATTAGGTAATCCAGTGATTCAGTCAACAAAC
>NW_013952465.1:2007741-2011351 GCF_001266775.1 Austrofundulus limnaeus
AACGCAATATAAACTAGATACCGCATAGCGGTAACATAATGACCCCCGCACGCACGAATGCACCAGAACTCAAAAGTCTTTATTCCTAATAAATGTCTTAGGTGCATCCTAGCCTGGCCCTTGCCTTCCTACGCAGCTCCGCTCAATTCTAGTTTCCCTTCTCTGCTCCGTCTGGGATTTCTCCTATAGAGAATGATTTCGCCGGCAGATTTTTAGCCGGGCCAATCAGAGAAAAGATTTTCTGTGCAGTGTCAGCTTGTAGTTTATTTTACCTGGACCAATCAGCAAACAGAAGGCAGAGTTTTGAATGATGTCGATGTTCTGCGGCGTGTCTGCTATTTTAGCTTACGGCAGTGGAGGAAGTGAATGAAGCCAGTCCGTGTTCATAAGGCTTCCAAATTAAAATAAATTTGTCTGACAAAGCAGCAGCTCTCATTTACAGTCGTCTCGTTCAGCTCGGTACTTCTCTCCTCTCAGCAAGGTTGTTTTTAGCACACGCGATTTCCGGTTAGCTTCTTAGCTTAGCCTCCGTCACAGCGACATACGGATCCAATCATTTTAAGGTGTAACTTACCCCAAAATCAAAATTTTTTAAACAAATAAACTGTCTAAATTGTGTCTTAAGGGTAATACCTTGCTATTTTGACCTAATTTTAACATTTTCATCTAAAATAGTTTAAATCTTCAATATTTGTTCAAAAAAACGTCTTGGTGCTGCCCCCTATGGGTTCAAATTTTGACTATTATATTTGAAGTAACGTGATGTGCTGTACCGTRTGACGTGTCACAGTACTGTGTTCAGTATAAAAGMCTCTCTGTAGAGACACGCCCTGCAGAGATTCAGGAGTTAGTCATAGCATTGTTGATTGTAGCTGTGGTAGAAGCTGCCTTCTCCTCACCTACAGTGAAAACATGGAGTCTATCAGTCATAAAACAAACTGTACGGTGTGCAGCGCTGCCGCTTCTGAGTAAATGAAAATAATTTAACACCGCTGTTTATGCTTTAAGCAGCTCTTTTTATTCCACAGCTGACCTGCTAAAAATGACAGATTTTCTTTTCTGGATCTCTGACAGACGGACTTCAATCTCTGAACTCGTAAAGTTTTTCTTTTTAGTTTTCGCTGTCATTTTCATGAATGGACACCCTGATATCTGAGGCAGGAAACATAGCCTTATATGGTGTTTTTGGGGTGGTAATTATGCTAATCTCCTCTCGCGTGCACGAGCAGCTGGATGCGAACAGGTGGAATTTACGCAGCTCATTTACACACTTTTCCTGAAGATAGAGTTGGTTGAATCTGACGTGGCATGTTCTTACGAACCCTTCGTACGAACAAAAGTAAGAGAAATTTAGGATAAGAATACGAACATGTTCTTGCATGAGGCCCATTGTCCCCACATGTGCGACAAAACACACACACACACACACACACACACACACACACACACACACACACGCGGCTATTATTATGATTGTTATAGATCAYAGCCACAGCCTTACTGTGTTCAGGAAAGAATAAAATAAWTGAAGCTTAGCGGCTCGCTCTGCCGTATGTCCCCTTAAGTGCACATAGACCAGAACATGTGCCTCTGCTGTTGAGGGGTTTTACACATCAGGATGTCTGGACACCTGCAGCAGGCAGCGGGATGACAGAAACTTACCTCGAGGCAGTGATGGAAAAAAATTAACGTGGATGTCCATGATCGGTTCCTCAAATTGCTCCTGAAAAATTTTCAAGCAAGTCCTGGTACGGATCGGTCCGAACAGAAGTTACAGAACCGGACAGCTGACTGCTCCGTGCGGTCCTGCTGTCACCGAACCGGACCCTCGCTGACACTCACCGCTGCTCCAGGTTGCAACTTGCTCTGTGTCAGAACATCCCGGAACATCCACAGGTATTTTCCCCACGAAGACCAAAAATGCCGAGGTCTTTATAAACTTAGGAACATTTTAAAGCTGTCGGATCGCCGTAGCGTTTTTATTTTTTTGTTTGTTTGTTTTGTTTTTGTTTTTTTAGTCCTGATCTAAACTCTACGTGAAACAGCAACAATTTTATTTGTTTAAAATATATATTTAACCGCAAAGAGAAGTTAATTAAGTTTGTTTTATGATGCCTCGCGCTGCAGGTGAACTGAGAGCAGAGGGGTTTTCACATCAGGCCACCCGAACACCTCTGCTGCCGGGGGGAGTTGACGCTTCTGTCCGGGCTGGAGTGGTGTGTTGGAGGGAGGGAGTGCAGTTGGCTGCAGTGTCCAGAATGATCCGGGGGATAGAACACTGGTCAGGCCCAGACTGAGCTGTATTGTGAATTTTAATTCACAATTACAAACATGGGCGGGGCATGAGTATCATATTTGTAATGACTTTCGTTACAGAGGGGTTGGTCAGCTTCCTGTAGCAGGACCCAGGAAGTAGGAGGAAGGTCTTGCTTCTGACCTGAGTAACAGTAGGTCAGAACGGGTGGTGAGTGGCCATGCGTATGTTGATCCAACTGAAATATGTCATTATTGCAAGGCCAGGGGTCATTGGAAACGTGAATGTCCTAAACAAAGTCCTCATGTTAAAACTGCTGCTTTTGTTGTCTCTGAAAAACATGTTGGTTCTGTTGTTTCCTCTTCTGAACAGGTGGAACCAGASCGGAGGTGCACCTTGGACCAGGTTGATTTTTCAGCTTTTGTCTTAGACGGCCGAGTGTCCTTGAAGGGAAGTGAGGCTACGGTGCCGGTAAAAATTTTGCTACTGATTTTTGATACAGGGGCTTTTAATTCATATATTGTAAGCTCTGTATTGCCCTTTTCTGAGGAAACTAACACTGGGGATTATGTCTTGATGTGGGGAATGGGGTTAACAGTGCTTACAGTTCCACTGCATAAGTTGACATTAAACTGTGGGTTGGTTTGTGGGGAGGTTATCATGGGGGTGTGTCCTGCACTTCCCCTGGAGGGGGTGGATGTTATTCTTGGCAATGATCTTGCTGGAAGCYGGGTGTGGGCTGATAGTCCACCGCCTTCACCCATAGTAACATCTTTTCCTGTGACAGAGAAACCAGATGAGAGTGCTCAGTGCTTCTCCTGGATTTTTACAGCTTGTGTGGTAACACGAGCTATGTGTTGTGCTGAGACAGAGTCTACTCCTGACCCTGAAGGTGGGGGAGCAGAGAAGGGTGAGTTTTCCCCTATGGATATTCCTGTTTCTTTTTTGTCTATTCCTCACAGTGACTTGATGGCAGAGCAGAGAGCTGACCCTTCTGATCGCCATCTATATGATCAGGTTCTCACTGATGAGGAGAGTGTTGCAACTGGATACGTGTTAAAGGATGGAATGCTGGTGAGAAAATGATTGGCWCATGGGGTGTTAGGATTTGGCTTCGGTGTGTTTGTGTGTCTCTTACCTTGTCCTGCAGAGTCTGAGAGTTGGTGGGCGGAGCTTCAATTACTCACCTGTCCTGGATGATGGCTGATGAGCTGGGCTGACTATTTAAGCTTCTGGGAGAGATCCATTCCTCGCCGGATTATTCAGTAACATTGGTACTGTTTAAGACATAGGCCTCAGTTAATTCTTGTGTGAAACTTTCTAGTAATTAGTCTCCTGTGTTTTCTATAAGGAATC
>NW_013952465.1:2012590-2015770 GCF_001266775.1 Austrofundulus limnaeus
CATCTTGCCTCTCCTTCCAAGTCTGCCTCCACCTCCTAACCTGTAAGAAAACAAACTAAACATTATCTTCTACAACAACTCTTCTGTGGACCCATTGTAACTACTTCCCCTTACCTTTCAGGAAAATCTCTGGAACAAACCCACTGTAAATAAACTCACTTATCTTCTTACCCTGTCTCCAAGTATTGTCTGGTATTGCTTGAAATTGAGTACTAAACTTTACATCAAAACCTGATATGGGGAAGGTTTTGTGGGTGATCCACTTTGGCAGATCGTTGTTCCAAGTTTCGCAGTGAAGTGTTGGGAGCTGCCCATGATCAGTCTGGGCATATGGGGGTCCATAAAACTTATAATTACATCCTGCATTACTTTTTCTGGCCTCTGTTAAAAAGAGATGTGTCAGAATATATTAGAACCTGCCATACATGCCAGATGACAGGGAAGCCAAACCAGAGCATTAAACCAGTTCCTTTGTATCCAATCCCAGTAATTATGCAACCTTTTGAACACCTCATCATTGACTGCGTCGGTCCTTTGCCACATTCTAAAGCTGGAAATAACTATTTGTTAACAATAATATGTCAAACTACAAGATACCCAGATGCGTATCCGCTTCGTACTGTTACTGCTGGATCTGTGGTGAAGGCTCTGACACAGTTCATTTCTATTTTTGGTATTCCAAAGGTGATCCAGTCTGATCAGGGTTCAATTTTTTCTTCTCATTTGTTTGCCCAGGTTCTGAAACAGTTGCATGTAAAACATAATCAGGCTTCTGCATATCATGCCCAGAGTCAAGGTGCTTTAGAGAGATTTCACCAGACCTTGAAATCRTTGTTGCGTAGTTATTGTGTGGAGTAACATCAGGATTGGGAGGAGGGCTTGCCATGGCTTTTGTTGGCGGCTCATGAGGTGGTGCAAGAAAGCACTGGGTTTAGCCCAAACGAGCTTGTCTTTGGACATACAGTCCATGGGCCACTTAAATTGCTACATGATGGTGTAGGGCATTCACAACCTCCAAGTAATCTAATTGACTATGTCAATGGATTTAGGTATCGGTTGTATGTAGGGGGTGAAATGGCTAGGAAAATGTTGACTTCTTCCCAGGTGAAAATGAAGCGTCTGTATGACCGAAAGGTTGAACAACGACACTTTAGTCCTGGTGATCAAGTACTTGCCTTATTGCCAATTGTCAGTTCTCCTTTCCAGGCTAAATTTACAGGTCCGTTTACAATCCTACGTCAACTGATGGATCAAAATTATCTGTTGTCAACCCCAGGGCGCAGGAAGTCAACCCAACTCTGTCATGTAAATCTATTAAAACCTTATTAAATTCAGGAGTTACAGATTCCTACAAGTGAAGGGGTGAGAAGCAGGCAGAAAAGGCCACTTCTGTAGCTACTGCAGTGGGTGGTTTGGGTTTTTTGTCCACCCAGGATAATGATGGTGTTGTTTCACCAAAGGACAGCACATTGAGTGGCAGGTTAAAAAATTCTGATACCCTGCAGAATTTGGACTCATTGTTTGGACATTTGTCACAGGAAGAAGGGGCTGAGTTGGCTGCATTGATTGATGAATATTCTTTTTTGTTTGGTGATGTGCCAAGCCGAACCCCACTGATTGAACATGATATTGATGTAGGTGGAGTGCAGCCAATCTGCCAGCGTTTTTATAGAATATCTGCAGAGAAGCAGAAGTTGATGGATGGGGAAATACAGTACATGCTTGACAATGGTATTGCAGAACCCTCTGCATCTGGCTGGGCATCACCTTGTCTGCTGGTGGAAAAGTCTGACAAAAGTTTTAGGTTTTGTACAGATTACCGGAAATTGAATATGGTATTACAAATGGTACATATGGTATATACAAAGCCAGATGCTTATCCTTTACCACGCATGGAAGGCTGTGTCGATCAGGTTGGTTCAGCTCAGTTTGTGAGTAAGTTTGATCTGCTGAAGGGGTATTGGCAAGTTCCATTGTCTGAGAGAGCTAGGGAAATTTCTGCTTTTATCACTCCCTCTGATCTGTTCTCTTATTTTGTTATGAGTTTTGGATTGCGAAATGCACCAGCAACATTCCAGCAACTCATGAACATGGTTGTGTCTGGATTAGAGGGTTGCGCCATACATCTTGATGATGTTGTGGTCTTCAGTGATACGTGGAAAGAACATTTGGAGCATATCRGCAAGCTGTTTGGATGATTAGCTGAAGGACGCTTGACCATTAATTTGACCAAGTGTGAGTTTGCCAAGGCCACAGTTACCTATTTAGGTAAGGTGGTGGGACAAGGGAAAGTTCGACCAGTGGAAGCCAAGGTGACTGCAATTGCACAGTATCCTGTGCCAGCAACAAAAAAAGAACTCCAGTGGTGTTTAGGCCTTGTGGGTTATTACCACAGTTTCTGTAAAAACTTTTCTACTGTGGTCGGTCCTTTGACAGAGCTGATGAAACATAGGGTGAAGTACATCTGGTCACCCTCTTGTCAGAAAGCTTTTGATGATGTTAAATCTGTTCTCTATTCTCTTCCAGTCCTTTCAGTTCCACGCATGGATCATCATTTTAACCTGCATGTGGATGCTAGTGATGTAGGCGCTGGTGTGGTGCTATTTCAGAGTGATGATTGTGGGCTCGATCGACCTGTGAGTTTTTACTCCAAAAAATTCAACAACTTTCAGTTGAATTACTCTGTTATTGTAAAAGAGACGCTTGCACTCATCTGGACTCTACAGCATTTTGAAGTGTACCTGGATTCAGGTAGCATTCCCCTGGTGGTCTATACAGATCACAATCCGTTAACGTTCTTGCATTCAGTGCAGTGTCCAAATCGCAGATTGATGCGGTGGATGTTGTTTTTGCAGTCCTATTGCTTGGAAATCCACCATATTAAAGGCTMTGATAATATTGTGGCAGATGCATTATCCAGAGGCCCTTGTTTTTAGATTTATCATGTGTTATGTTTTTTTTCTCTTCCCCAATGCATTTCTGTAACTGTTTTCTAGGGGCTGATATTGCTGAACTGGACATACAAAATTGCTTGGGTATTGGGGTAAGATGATAAAGTGGGCTAGTATTAACTGGTGTYGTTCTTAATTGATGTACACCTGATTTGTACGGATAAATTGCAGAATGTAGTGTGGTGTTTTTTTTAGAGTTATAGTTATAGTTAGAACTCTATTCTTAATG
>NW_013952465.1:2015910-2036918 GCF_001266775.1 Austrofundulus limnaeus
CAATAATACATATCAAATAAAACTCAAAGGTAGCAGAAAGAAGAAAAAAATCTTATATCTGCCCCTATTTTAAAAATATATTAACAACAATAAAAATAGTTTCAATCAATAACAATGTTCAAACAATGACAAAACAAAAACTTCAGCTCCTAAACAGCAGCTCTTATAAATACAAATTATAGTTATATACTTAGACCACTCATCAATATTTTTAAACTTTAAAAAAGTGGTGCTTATCAAACTTTTAAACATTTTTATCCCACATAAGTATAGARTTTAGGGAAAGTTAAGTACAAATTTGCCATTAAACCATGAATATCATCAATTTATACATAGAGTGCAGTGCAGTCCTTTCTGCGAATTTACGTTAAAGTCCGCACGTAATTTTTTTTTTATTTCGGTGTTGATTAACTGTGCAGATGTGATTTGTGCTGCTTGCACAGAACAGAGTGCTCATGTCTTTTAATCACCTAGCTGAAATTGATTGCTCTCTGATGATGTGCCTTGACTGCTGGAACGCCCTGAACACCTGTCCTAGCCAGAACAAATCTGCCCACATGCTGCTTGGCAACTACAAATTAGCTTCAGAACACTTGCTGTAGAGCAAAATGGATTTACAAAATGCATTTTTTTTATTCCTACATGGGTGTGCAAAGTGAAGTAGAGCAAAGATGCCACACCATGTAACTGTTGTCAAAATGAGGAGATTTTTTAAATTTTTGTTTTACTTGAATTTTACTGTACAGATGATTTCTCCACAGTAAATAATAATCTTTTCTGTGGGACTGTTCCCTCAGTTCTCTCCCAGCTGTATGATGGACAGCCTAACAAGTTGAAAAATAAAGCACACAGAACTTTAGTTTTATTTTTTTTTATTTTTCAGCATTCTGGCAAACAATAGAAAGAGGAGGCTGCAGATCACTGTGTACAGGGAGACTTGGGTTGGGGAGAAGTAGGACCCAACCGCCCACTAGCTCTTGTCAAAGGGAGGGAGGAACAGATGTTCCCAACAGAGGGTCTGTGTAACGGCTCGTCCTCATTTTGCTGGATGATTTCACCATGCAATAAAAAGAACAACAGTCCTAACTGAAAATACTTGTTTTTAATGTTTCAAAACCTTTAAACTTGGAATAATTGTATAGATTTATTAAATTCAAAAAATTAACTAAAAAATGACCTGCAAAAAAGCAGTGTGTCATTAGTGCTGAACAACTTTGCTGAGAGAGATTGAAGATACAGTAAATAGTAAATGGACTGAACTTGTAAAGCGCTTTATCAAGCCCCATTGGACCCCAAAGCGCTTTACACTTACAGTCATTCACCCATTCACACACACTGATGATGGTAAGCTACATTGTAGCCACAGCTGTCCTGGGGCACACTGACAGAGGCCATGCTCTGTGCCTGATTCAGTCATTGAATTAACTCTTCCAAGTTTCTGCAGAAGCTGATTAATCACCCATTCATTCAAATCAGGTGTGGTGGAGCAGAGAAACAAGTAAAACATGCAGGGCTGCGACCGTTGAGGACCAGGATTGCCCATCCCCGAGCTAGCTGAGTGAACAAAGTCAGCATTTGCACAATTAATTATTTTGCTCTCATTTAACGGTGAATGTCCTTAAGTGTTAAAGGAGACCAATTATGGGCCCTAGAAATGTTTATGGTATGTCTGTGGGCTATCCAGACCATGTTCATTCAATTTAATGCACAAAATAATTCTCAGATAATAAAATTTCCCATTTTCTAGTTCTGCCTGCTCTGACTTCCGTTCAGAAGAGCTGTTTATGTTAATGAGCTCTGTTGGTAACGCCCTCCAAAAATCTGTTGAYATTAACTCCGCCCTCCAAAGTCAGCATTTACGTTAGCATGGCTAATAATAGCAGAAGCTCCATTGTACAACCATATGAGACCCAGAGGCAGTCGTGGTCGCAGCTTCTTCTTTTTTTCTCCCCCTCCTCTGCTCTGCGCTCACTCTGCATGCTGTTACCAGAGCAGGGAGCAGCAGCGGTCAAMATRCCTCAGAAACTCGAACAAATAGGCTTTAACAAGGCTTTAATAAGCTAAACAATAGAGGTACATGAGAAAACGTGTTCATAACTAATGAAAATAAATAATAAAATTGTGTCCGTGCCAGTTTCAAACCCTGGTCTTCTGCTCTCTGGTCCAACACTCTACCCATTGCCCTATTGGAGGCTTGTTGAAAATGAGCTGCGCATTGCACAACAACAACCATGACAGCTCTTTATACTRAGGAGGWGGAGCTTCACCCGGGGGTTGCAAGGTAAGGGGCTGAACGCAGGTTCCAGTGGGTTGTCGTACGGCTTGTGACATCACAAAATGATGGAAGTATAAAACCTGTCATTAATACACATTAAAAATACATTTACTTACAGTAAATATGCCCCTGGGTGCATTTTTTTTTGGTCCTAGGACTGTTCTTTTTTAAGAAATGCATACCCAAAGTTGAGTAAAAAAAACTAAA
This sequence comes from Austrofundulus limnaeus, assembly GCF_001266775.1. NCBI lineage: Eukaryota > Metazoa > Chordata > Actinopteri > Cyprinodontiformes > Rivulidae > Austrofundulus > Austrofundulus limnaeus. The sequence continues at coordinate 2,018,393 of NW_013952465.1, forward strand.
AAGTGAATTTTGCATAATAGGTCCCCTTTAAGCATGTACAAGTGATAATGTTAATACAACTGTGCGCCCTAAGCAGTTCAAGCTAGTAAGTACATGTCATGGGTTATCATTAGAAAGGACACAGATACTGACAGACAGGTTCAGGATTCAGTAACACTTTATTGATCACACTGACCCACGGGGGATTCATAGCTAAGAGAAAAAGAAGTAAAAAAACACAAAGAATAACTGCTGGAATTTATTTACACTTGAGTAGTTTTAAAAGGGCAACAATCTGTGTTAGCCTGCCACTGCTAGAACTAGCCATTGTCAACCTGATTAGAATTAAACAATTTTTTCGAATTGAAACTGTTCTTTTATTTATTTATTTATTTATTTATTTATTTATTTATTTATTTATTTATTTATTTATTTATCGTTATTTTACCAGGCAAGTCCCATCGAGATCTCAGATCTCTTTTTCAAGGGAGGCCTGGGCCTGAAGGCAACCTGTTGTACATGTTTTTGTGGGGTGGGGGAAACAGGAGTACCTGGAGAAAACCCACGCAAGCACAAGGAGAACATGCAAACTTCGCACAGAAAGACCTCAGGTCCGAACCGGGGATCAAACCCAGGACCTTCTTGCTGTGGGGCGTCAGTGCTAACCAATGAGCCATCGTGCTGCTTCTAAGAGCTATCTACAGGATACAGTACTCAGTTTTCTTTAACTTTTCCACAGAACTCTGCTTGAAAATTTCAGAATTGATGCTTTAATTTGGATAACATAACTTTTCAATTGTAATCATTAAATAACACAGTCAAGAATGTGTTGTATATGGGTGCTAGTACTGTGTGTGTCCAAGTTGAACACAACGCCATGCCTCACCATGCTGTCAGCTGGTTCACGTGTACTTGGTTTATTTTCTCCAACATGGGAGCCAGTTATAAGTGATTTTGGGAAACAATCATAAACAGGACACAAGGGCCSTCATGCCTTTGTTTAACAAGCAAAAGGCTGGAATGGCTGCCTGCCGCGATCTGTCTAAACTGGCACTCAGATAYGCACCTGCAGAGCTCCTCCACACCCACAGTTCTCACATCAATGCACGCCAGATGGATGCTGGAAAACAAGCAAAAAAAAAGGTGCAAGTATGATCCTGAGGTTCAGCCACCTAGAAGAGTTTTCCTTTGACAAGCCTGACAGCAGATCACAGCCCCAGGATACCTGCTGGCTGAAGCAAAATGTGCCGTATGATCAGAAGCTTTGCATATCTAATCAGATAAACGTATAGTAAGGCCATTATCCAGCAGCTGCAGAAGGGCTTTAGAAGATTCCTAGCAGAGATACAGATGCTTTCTGAAGCTCCAGGCCAGGCTGAAGAAGCTGATTGTCCAGGGGTAAAAATTAAATAAAATAATAATAATAATAAAAACATTTCATGTCTAAACCATGAGCTTCCCTTCAACCTGGCAAAGAGAGTCATACGCGCATCTCTGTTCCTGCATTAAAATGAAGTACCGGTAATCTGGTGAACTGGAACAAGAGCAGGGCATCCATCATTGTCTGAATGCTGCGTGTCTGCCCAAAATTGAATCATTAAAAGATAAATGAGTAAAAACAACAGGCAGACATTCAACTTTTTGACAGATTTGGTGAATGCACCTTTAATGTCATAAAAAAGATCTGACGAGAAGCAGGAAAAATGGCAAGGGGAAGGAACATTTTATCTTTAAAGCCTTGAAAATACTCATGGATCCTCCTGACATTAAGGCTAGAACATTTACAGCTTCTTTTGTAGAATATAGGTATGCTATTTCATTCTGCACAATAACTTGGGTAACTTAAAAAGTTTGGGTTCAGACTTTTAGTACAGTGAAGCCCCGTAAAGTTGTGTTTCAAAGTTTGCAGACTCGGTTTACAATTTTTTTTTCATAGATCCTAACTACTTTTAGTTTGCAAGCAACAGTGTAGCCAACTTAGCAACTTTGACATTAAATTTATTGAATTTTTCATACCCCTCCAAAAAAAATTCCCCAAAAAGTTACCTATGACATAGCCACTTTTTTCCTGTTATTGGAGACTTTTGGAGGCTTTGGTAAGTGCAATTTATTCAGTGAGCAGTGCCATGAGCTCATCACCCTTTCCAAAGCACTGACAAGCGGTACAACGGCTCAGTGGTTAGCACCGACGCCTCACAGCAAGAAGGTCTTTGGTTCGATTTCCAGTTTGGACCTGGGGTCTTTCTGTGTGGAGTTTGCATGTTCTCCTCATGCTTATGTGGGTTTTCTCTGGGTACTCTGGTTTCCCCGGCACCCCTAAAAACATGTACAATAGGTTGCCTTCAGGCCTCCATTGAAAAAGAGATCTCTCAACGGGACTTGCCTGGTTAAATAACAATAAAGAAGCGTTCTGACTCTCTAGCTGTTTTCATCAATGATTTTTTTACGCACATTTTGAAGTATCATATTAGAAAATGTGAATGAAAAAAGCATGATTCAAAAAAACTTCCACTATTTCACAAAAAAACTTTTATGCTTGCTTGAGGTAGATTTGGGATTTTTTGAAAAAGTGTTAATGCTCTAAAGGGGAGATGGAAACCCATTTGCCAAAGTTCTTACGTAGCGAATATTAACTTCACAGGATTGCTCATCTGTTCCCGTTGGCTGTTTGGTACCGGCACCAGCTTTTTCGACTTCTCCAGACAGCGTGTAACATCACCAAAACTAGTTGATATGACAGAATAATTACAACTTTCCCGATAGTAGCAGTACATGCCTGATTTGATTTATTTGATTTGATTTATTGATTAGGATCCCCATTAGTTTCCACCAAGATGGTTACTAATCTTCCTGGGGTCCAACACAATATTTATACAACACATAAAATATACACAAGATTAGTCAAATTCCACATCTTACAAAATTACAAACATAAGCCTAGTTAAATACAAAACAAATAATAATATTTACCATTATTTTACCAGGCAAATCCCATTGAGATCGCAGATCTCTTTTTTCAAGGGAGGCCTGGGCCTGAAGGCAACCTATTGTACATGYTTTTGGTGGTGGAGGAAACCGGAGTACCCAGAGAAAACCCACACAAGCATGAGGAGAACATGCAAACTCTGCACAGAAAGACCACAGGTCCGAACAGGGAATCGAACCCAGGACCTTCTTGCTTTGAAGCGTCAGTGCTAACTACTGATCCATCGTGCTGCCATTATTAACTATAATAATGACAAAATAAGATTTAATACAAATAAGATTTCAGTGCTCTTTTAAAAGAAAATGTGCTTTTTAAATATCTAATGTTTTTAGGTAATTTATTCCATTCCTGAATAGCTCTATAGACTACTGATTTTTGTAAATCATAACTTTGTTTATAACTGTAAGTAAATTGTACTGCACCCTAACCTTCAATAAWGGCCACAGTAAAATGTGGTGCATATTTATAATGCTTGCATGAAATGGACATCTTAACACTAAGCGAACAGCCTTATTTTGGACTACCTGCAACYTTAGTAAATCTGATTACTTCTGTCCATTGCCCTAAGATGTGTGGAACCTTCAAGTTTGCGACTTCTACTTCCTGTTTACTACAGCCATGCCAACGTCTGACATAATTACTTTGTGTAGCCTGGTTGATTTTCTCCAAGACAGCTGATTTTCTTAAAAAAATAATGTATGTATTGTGGATCTAACCTAAGCATTAAAATGATACAATTATTTCTTTACTTTTTTTTTGCAGATCTAATCATATTTAATGCTAGGACTTCACTGTATATAGTAAACTATAATGAGAATGTCACAGGGTGAACAAATTGAAATCAAAATGCAAGAAAGTTCACAACACAAGCAGCCAGGATTTATTATAGCTCTTTAACAGGAAAACTACAAAACTCCTGGAACCAAATAAGGACATAATTTTTTGATCTGACAAATAAAAATAAATAATTCTGTGGTCATTTAAGGGCAAAAAGGAGCAACACTTCTGTGGTGCAAACTACACAGCATCCACACTGTAAAAAATGAAATGTTGGATTTACTTAACCATGTTATGTGACCTGGTTCCACTTAACTGAGTTGAGTAAATTCAAAGTAATATCTACCAGTTTTTTAACCAAAGAACATGAGCATGTTGCTTTGAATTTACTCAACTCAGTTAAGTGGAACCAGGTCACATAACATGGTTAAGTAAATCCAACATTTCATTTTTAGAGTGTAGTAACATGCTTTCTGCTGAAATAATGTGACATTTACAGCAATACCACATTTTATAAGATTGTGTTAAACAGCAATGACATATTTGAGCTTAAATTAGTTTAAAATGTGAGCAACCTACCTTGTTTTTCTTGTCAGAAAGAATCCCACTTTCTTCAAACTGAGGTTATTATAAGGTATAATTTGGTGATAATTTGGCATTTTAATCATTTATTTTATTTGACAGTGTTTCCTGTGGCACAACCTTTAACCCTGTTTAATATTCACCACCATATGTAAAGGTAGCACTCTATAGTTTATTTTTTGCACAACATTCCTCCGACATTTACTGACAGAGATCTGCACTGAGGGCTGTACAGTTCCTCTGAAAATAGCTTTAATCCTGAGACAGTTCATATTGCCTCTGTGGGTGGTGGGAAATGGATGTTCGCATTAACTAAGTAAAGAGACAGCATGTGGTGCAAATATCTGGAGGGCGTGCAGATTATAATATTAAAGTACACTCTGACAGAGGTGGGATGAAGTGAAGCTGACTGGAGCTTTAAAATGTAAACACTGCGACTCCGGCAGTGATTAAAGATGATTTCATATCGACAACATCATCAAGGTAGAGCACATTATAGTTCTTAATTAGCTTGGCTTTGAAGGAAAGTGGCAATATCGGCCTGAACTTCAGTTATTTGTCATATCAAAGGGAAGTTCAGGACAGTACGTTATAGTTATTTTTAATTAGTCAAATAAATCATTGCTTAGGACACACTGTAAATAATATGTTAAGCCTGTGTTGACATTAAGATGTGTCAGTTTCCTAGCAACAGAACATGTTCATCATTTCTTCTGTCTTAGCTTTTTTTTATTTACTTATGTTTTTATACATAATAAGAGCTAATGACAACAGGATTGAAAATTAACTCAATAAAACCAGATTGAACCTCTGACCAAAATTAACGCCTAATAATTCACCAAGCCAATACGTGTTATAGGTTAAAATATTATTATCCATTTCTCCTCATCAGTTTGGTCATTCCATGAAAATGTACAGATTAATTTGTAAATATTTAAGACTACACAAAAAAAATGAAAATTATCATTTAAGCTGCAGCCAGTTAACTTTTTTGAAAGTATGGGGTTGGGAGAGTACTTACAAAACACACCATTTAGCATTTCTGGCAGTCAGACAGTCAGAACAATCCTGGAGGATGTTGGCTTTACAGAACACCTGCAGCATCTTTTCAGAAGCCAGTTTTATGTGGCTGCATTTTATCTCTTCCTTTTATGCACAGCTGAGTTACATGTATAAAAAATAACTGCTGTTAGGGACAAGAAAAAAATCTGCACATTTAGTTTACAGTGAATTAACGGGGAGTTGCTAAACCAGGTAATATTAATGTTGGTTTTTACATCTGCAATGTAGCACATTCATAGTGTGTGTATGTGAGAAAAACACAATCATAATCACAAGTTTGCATTCATGAAGGTAAACACACGAGCTGTGTTTCTTTTCGAGAACTCCAGAACACGAGGTTTGTTGTGTGCAATGGGTCTTTTTCACTTTCTAAAACAATTTTGCACACAGAACAATATGGAGTTTAAAATATTGTCTTATGTGAGTGTGAAAACTCACACTAAAGTATTTGCTTGAGTTGCCAGAAATATTCGATTTTTTTTTACTCGTTTCACATTGTTTTTTGCCCTTTTAGCACCTGCTTTTCATGTTTTGTACATGAATGTGTTTGGTAGACAAATAACTCACGAACCACTGGAAATTCTCGGACTCAACCTGATTCAAGATGACGCCACAGCTAATCAACCTTGGTCCGTGATGCAGTCTAGCTTTTGAAAGTGGGCATACTGTGACCTGTCGAGTCACAACCATGGCAAATCTTAAAGATTTTAAAGTGGTTATACATATACCCACGTGTCACATGGACTACCTTAGCAAAAATAAATAAATAAATAAACTGTTGTACGTCAGTAAACWTTACAGATGTTGAGCTGTGGCAGGAGCTGAGTGTCCCCAAGTTACTAACTAAAACACTAAGTAATTGCTAAAAAAATGCCTTTTTTACACAGGTCAAACCTACATGTTTGTTAGCAAAATATGTAATGAACTGGACAGATGTTAGTGAAGTGTGCAAGAAATTTTGCATAAGTTAATTTACAAGATCGGACTAAAACAACTGTAACTCCATCCTCTCTAGAGCTAAATCTTAAGCGCTTAAAATTCACAAGTCTATCTTTTTTCTTTCTTTCTTGTTGCACAAGTTTACGATTTTGATTTTCAGTATTCATTGTGCTCTTTTTCTCATTCTTTGCATACKCTTACCCTAATGTTTTATTTTTCTCTGTGGATTTATTCATTTATTTTATTTTTTAATTTTTTTTGTATTGGACCTCAATGGAAATAAGTGTGTCACTTTCTTATGCCATCCTAGTACTAGTAATGGATTTTGTATGTACATGCAATAGTGTTGCTAAATAAAAAAAAAAAATCATCATAAGGTTTTAGGGTAAATCTTTGTAATAAAAAGTCGTGGGCAGCATGAATTCATTCAAGAAATGCTTGGCCTTTAATTTAACCTTTTCTTTTTCTATTTAAATATTTTATGATTAATATGGCAGCAAAACTTCTGAATGTTGACGGAGTATAAAAAATTTGCACAATTGCACTTAAAAATATATGTTTCTTTAAAATAGCATAGTTTTCTCCATTGTGAAATACTTTCCCCTATACCCTTAAAAGTACTATTGTACATAAACTTTCTAGCACTACTTTTTGTAAAAAGATGAGACACTTTTTGACAACGGAATGCAAAAAGAAAAAAAAGGGCAAAAAACATGCAGCCTACAGCTATATTTTAATCAGCCAATAATTTATCATGCAGACATTAAAACTGTAACAGAAAGCGGGTGTTCTAAAAAAAATCTGCAGATTTTGTTTCCAGATTTTTTTCAACTTGCCTTTGACATCTTTCAGACTTCTTGCGTATTCTTTAAAAACATCTTCAAAACCATCAAAAATCACATTTTTACTCACCCACTTTGCCTATAAACTTCACGGAAGTACATAGACATGCATCTATTATGGATGTAAATTATATTGTTTTAGTCTGCCAGGTGACAACCACCTGATTTCCATAGCAACCACCAATTCTGGAAGAGTGGGATTTGGGATAAGACACTCAGTTTCACCTCGCCTGCCATCTGTCTCTCGAACATAAAGGCATTTTCTTTCCTTTTTTTTTAATAAACGAAAAAAAAAAAAAACCTTTGAGGTAGAAGTAGAAAAGGAGAAGGTTGGCAGAGCACCAGACAAATCCCCTCCACTTGTTTATGTGAATTATTCATGGTCGTGATGCATTATGCATCTGGTATGACACACAAGCAAATCAAGCAGTACTGTTTCATGTTTTGTCTTCATGTGAAAGGTGGTAATTTGGCAGAGCCACAGTCATTTACCAGCTACTCTTGGTTCTGAGCCTGACTGCAACTTCCATTTAACTGGATGAAAAATATAGATATTTTTTCTGTTGTCTACATCTCAGCAAAAGTATAGATTTTGTTGATTTAAATACACTGAATTTATGTTGTATCTTCCACTACCTAAAGAACAAGAGTGAGTGAAAGTTTAAAATATGAAACATCTAAGTCAAATAGGGTGTAAATGTTAATAAAAGATCCTGAACCTGAACTTTTTCTTCACCCCAGGAAAAAAATAAAAAAATAAACAAAAACATACATAAAAAACACATTATTTACATATTTTTACATTTGTTTTATCCCTGTTCCTTCAGCTATCTATTTTTATCTTGACCTTCCACAGTTTACTGCACCCACAGTCATAAAAACAATATCAGGAACATAACAGATTGGGATAAAATCAATCCCATTTCAATGCTGTACTTATTGTTCTCGACAATGACACTGAAATAAAATACATATGAGTGCTGAGGATCCAAATGCATCAGGAAGTGCATAAATAACTTTTATTACCAAATCAGAAGAGACGTTGGGAAAGAAAAATGAAAGAAGTAAAAAAAAAAACTGACACAAGACAACTAAAAACCAAGAAATGCTGATGAAGTTGAAGGATACAACATAATTCATTCCATTCAGTATATTTATATAGCAACAAGTCACAACATACGTTGTCTCAGGACACTGTACATGAAAAGATAAGATAAGATAATATAAAACTTTATTGATCCCACAGTGGGGAAATTTGCACATTACTGCAGCTCAATACAGGAGAGGGTGAGAATAATAAAGAAAGATAAATCAAAGAAAACAAACAAAAAAATACAATGTACACATGTGATATAATGTACATATACCAATTTATACACATACACATATACATAAACAGAAATGCATTAGAGGTGCAACGATACAGAAAATTCACAATTCAGTTCAGTTCGATACTTTAGTCTCACATTCGATATTTTTTCGATTCAAAAAAGAAAAATGTCCAGGCCCCCTTTAACTTGTAGTTTATTTAAATTAATTATGAACATTTGTTTAATCTCAAAAGTACAGTTTTTAAATTAAATGTTGCTGAAACAGCAAGTTTCTCAGTGGATCTGCGCTCAAAAATGCAGCCTATGAGTTGTCTAACACAGATCCACTGATCCTTTAACACAGAGCATCTCAGAAGACAAGTTGATAAAGTCAATTTTAAAAATCTGTATTTTTCGGTACAGGTGTGTATTGAACCTAAAGCACTGTTAGATACGGGTACATTTTTTGTTGCACCCCTAATACATATATACCGTATAGTACAGTAAAAAAAAGAACAATCTAAAGAAGAAGCCAGCAGATTATGATGAATCATCACAGTCTCCCATCCTGAGCAAACGGTGGAGAGGAAAAACTCCCTATTAACAGGAAGAACTCTCATTAAACCTCAAGAAACATAGCAAGGTGGTAAACAGAATTTCAGAGCAGCTGCCTGTTTTACCCACATTATGTGTTGCAACTCTATGTTAGCATCTTATATTTACATTTAATAGGAACGTATGATTTTAAACCCTTCCTTTTTACATTTGAATCATTAGTTGGGGTTTATATGAAGTGAAACTGCAATGCTTTGGTCAGAATTCCTTTTGATTTTAGCCCCTCTTTCACCTCTTGTTCTGAGGTGGGTCTGAGAGCAACTCGTTTAGGTGCTGTCTCTTTAAATGCAAATAAGGTACTTCACACACACTTGTGTGCCATCATGTCCTTTCAGTATGCATGTTTAACCTCCCTGTTCTAAAGAGATTTTACAAAAAGGAGACATTTAGCTTAACCAGATTTTTGGTTTAAATCCACACTGATAGTTCAAATAAGAAGTGTCATAAAAGTATTTTCACACACTCTTTTTACAGTGAAAAATTACATGCTAAAGACACCAGCTTTCAGACAAAAAAAAATACCACTTCTGTTCAGGAAAAAAGTGAGGACAGTTTCTGGTCTCTAATTCATCAGACTGTCCAAACACAATTGCACAGCTGGCCTCAGATCAAGCACGCCATTTATTAACTTTAATCTCTTGGTGTCAGACACCATACCTCATTCATCCTATAGCCTGCTGATCCTGGGGGCCCTTTACTCCCAAACTAGTGAATACAGGTCCTTCTCAAAAAATTAGCGTACTGTTATAAAGTTTATTATTTTCTGTAATGTACTCATAAACATTAAACTTTCATATACTTTAGATTCATTGCACACCAACTGAAGTAGTTCAAGCCTTTTCTTGTTGTAATATTGATAATTTTGGCAAAAAAGTAAAGAAAAATCAAAAATCCCTATCTCAAAAAATTAGCAAATTTCATCCGACCAATAAAAGTGTTTTTAATACAAAAAAAGTCAACCTTCAAATAATTATGTTCATTTATGCACTCAATACTTGGTGGGGAATCCTTTTGCAGAAATGACTGCTTCAATACAGCGTGGCRTGGAGACAATCAGCCTGTGGCTCTGCTGAGGTGTTATCGAGGCCCAGGATGCTTCGATAGTGGCCTTAAGCTCATCCAGAGTGTTGGGTCTTGTGTCTTAAGCTCATCCAGAGTGTTGGGTCTTGTGTCTCTCAACTTTCTCTTCACAATATCCCACAGATTCTCCCTGGGGTTCACATCAGGAGAGTTGGCAGGCCAATTGAGCCCGGTAATACCATGGTCAGTAAACCATTTACCAGTGGTTTTGGCACTGTGAGCAGGTGCCAGGTCGTGCTGAAAAATGAAATCTTCATCTCCATAAAGCTTTTCAGCATGAAGTGCTCCAAAATCTGAAAGCTAGCTGCATTGACCCTGGCCTTGATAAAACACAGTGGACCAACACCAGCAGCTGACATGGCACCCMAGACCATCACTGACTGTGGGTACTTGACACTGGACTTCAGGCATTTTGGCATATCCTTCTCCCCAGTCTTCCTCCAGACTCTGGATCCTTGATTTCTRAATGAMATGCAAAATTTGCTTTCATCCGAAAAAAGTACTTTGGACCACTGAGCAACAGTCCAGTGCTGCTTCTCTGTAGCCCAGGTCAGGCGCATCTGCTGTTTCTGGTTCAAAAGTGGCTTGACCTGGGGAATGAGGCACCTGTAGCCCGTTTCCTGCACACTCCTGTGCACGGTGGCTCTGGAAGTTTGTACTCCAGACTCAGTCCACCGCTTCCGCAGGTCCCCCAAGGTCTGGAATCAGTCCTTCTCCACAATCTTCCTCAGGGTCCGGTCACCTCTTCTCGTTGTGCAGCGTTTTCTGCCACACTTTTTCCTTCCCACAGACTTCCCACTGAGGTGCCTTGATACAGCACTCTGGGAACAGCCTACTGGTTCAGAAATGTCTTTCTGTGTCTTCAGTGATGGCCTTCTGGACAGCAGTCAGGTCAGCAGTCTBACCCATGATTGTGGTTTTGAGTAATGAACCAGACTGGGAGTTTTTAAAAGCCTCAGGAATCTTTTGCAGGTGTTTAGAGTTAATTCGTTGATTCAGATCATTTGGTTAATAAGTCATTTAGAGAACGTTTTCATGATATGCTAATTTTTTGAGACAGGGATTTTTGGTTTTTCTTAACTTTTTTAGMCAAAATCAACAATATTAAAACAAGAAAAGGCTTGAACTACTTCAGTTGGTGTGCAATGAATCTAAAATATATGAAAGTTTAATGTTTATCAGTACATTACAGAAAATAATGAACTTTATCACAGTGTGCTAATTTTTTTAGATTGACCTGTATATCCTCCAGTTCAGAACCTGTGAGTGTCTGACACATAAATTGCAGCAGCTTTTGTTTCAGGCCTTTCTTTACTACAAAACTGCATGAGACCTTTCACTTAYTTTAAACTTTTTTTGTCCTGGAAACAAACTGTAAAATAGATTGGGAAATTTTACACTTGGGCCATTTGCAAAATTGGGTTTGGATAATGATGCAAAATTATAACTCAAACAGTTTTCAACTGGTCAGCATGCCTGAACACAAATGTCTGCATCAATTAGTTAACACAGACTGCTTTTTATGAAATCATGTGAACAGAACAGGTTACTGTACAAATATGAGGCTTGATTACAAAAGTTGACTCTGGGTCTTTCTTTTGGTCTATTTTTTTTTTCGTCACTAGCCACAAAGTTTGAGTAGTGATCAAAAGAGCAAGATTGTGGATACAAGCGTCAAAATATGTTTTCTTTGCAGTCTTTCATCCAGCCTGGGAATACCAGAAAAATGGATGGATTGATGTTTTTGATTCACCCCATACATCTTATACAAAAAGGTAGCATTCCATAAAAGACTCGGTATCTCCCACTACATTGCATGCCACAATGATCTTGRCTAACCCAGTTGTGTGTTGAATTTGTGTAATGCATCACGTTTGGTTAGTATGGAGCTAAATCGGGGTCATAAGTTTTGTTCAAAATAAAACGTTTTTGAGACGGAAAAAAAGAGATTTGAAACAGAAAAAAATWGAAACAAAAAAATGAAACTGAATAAAAATTTTTGAAACAAAAAAAATGTAAGAATCTGGAAAAGTTTCAAACATCTTGTCTTTTCAGTTTCAACTATTTTTTTCAGTTTCAAACTTTTTATTCTCAGTTTCAAGATTATTTTGTTTGTTTCAAAAAATTGTTTTAGTTTTCAAATCTCCTTTTTTTCAGTTTCAAAACCTTTTTTTTTWTTTGAAAAAAAAAATGTATGACCCCAATTTAGCTCCATAGTATTGGAGTAGTGGCTGAGTCCAAATTCAGGGTCTGGGTCCTTCGAAGGACCTGGCCTACCCAGTCTAGGTGGGACAAGTCCTTGGTAGACTGCAAAGACCGGAAAAAAAATTGGTTGTCAATTTGGATGATCTAGCTTTCTGCTTTATTTCTGCCCTTGTGGGCTGCATTGGAGGAGTCTTCGAATTCGGACAGCCTCATGACGTAAACAGCTAAGTTTGGCCTTTGGAAGAAGCAGGCTTTGAATTTGAACACAGTCCATGCTAGACTGCTTCCACAGTACATAACTGTTGTGTATAATCTTTCTAGTTCCTATGTCATCAGTTTTTCACAGAATGGTTCCTACCCTCTTGCTTCCAAGCTTGACTTAACAGGTGGTGACTGAGATGTACAAATGCACTTGAAGACTCATGACACATAAACCATCTCCTATCTCGACTGAATAGTAAAATTGCCCAAACTCACAATGAAACACGAGAAAACCAAACAAAGAGTTGTCCAAACTAGAACTTAATACAAACGCCTCTGCACAATGACATTTCCTAGTTCTTATGTGAGAAAATGGCTAATCCTTTACAAATGAACCTCATTAAAACCTCAGCCAGTAGGTCAAATTTTTACAACAAAACCACCTACTATATACAGTACTACTAAATTAATGTGTTAGAATGAAAATCAAGTCACCACAACAGCTGTAATCCGTTTTACTTAGACTGGATTTGCCGTCTTGAAATTTTTAAGATGTTAAGAGGTTATTTTTTTCTACCCCGCAAGTCAATAATCATTGCAAATAAAAAAAAAAAAAAAAAACGACTTGTGGTTTTCAAAAACCTTTCTCAGTTAATTGATGTCAGACTGTTGGGTTTTTAACTTCTTATCGGTTTTTGTATATTGACACTAGCATTTGGTTTATGGATTTGCACGTCATCTCATGTTTGTCCAAACACATAATTATTTGATCACTGGGGGCCAGATGAAGAAGCAGAGAGATGTTTTCCCTATTACTCATTGGTTTCGTCTTCAAAAAGCAATACGTTCACGGCTATTGCTTCACAGATGTRTGCAGAGTGTCAGTATAGCTTGTTGTTGTGGTTGTCAACATGTAATACTGATGAAATGTTTTGACAAATAGGCTTCACTGTGATTTGAATAAAGAAACATCTTGTCTGTCCCTTTGATGAAAGCTGAGAGTATCACATTTTGTCAGAAATACTAGGGGCAGAAAAGAAAACAATGTTTTCAATCTGCTTTATTATTTTTTTCAATGCTAATGAAGACAGCAGACAAGGAAAAAGCACATAGGGCACAAGTGTTGTTTCACGTTGTTCCTCCATTCGTGGGCATCTTGTGTCACTGAGAACATTGGAAGGGTATAATGAAGAGGAATTGTTGCTGTCGACTTGCATTAGCCCACACGCTGTTAAATGCAAGCTGTGAAATCCATCATTTTGTGTGGGGTAATTATGCATGGATAATTGCATCATGTACAAAGCATTCCTGCAAAAGCAAATAAAGGCTCCTTTCAATTCCGTGAAAATACACTGCTCTACATTGCTCTAAACATAACAGAGTGCGAGCCTCTCGAGCCTCATGAGTCACAAGCAGAATTTTAGAACATTTCTGGGAGAAGCTAATCGCAAGCTTTTTGGACAGCTTCTGACGCTTGTATAAAAAGACATTGTAGCATGCAACACATTTCCTAACCCGGTGTTACTCTCCAAGGAAACCTTCAGCTAAAAAGATCTTTGAAACCCTGCTGAGTACAGCTGTGATAAATACTTAATCATTATTTAAAATGCAATCAATAATAATAATAGGCGTAATGTTTTCAAATCTTAGAGTTCCCTATGCTAAGTGTTTAACCAACACGTTCTCACTCCCGACTCGTCAACATGATGCTTGGTCAGGTACCGTCTGCGTCCAGTTTTGACACGTCGGGTACTCCCCTCGCGTCAGTTATTGCCGCCTGCGGCTTGCGCCACATAGGGGCCTTTGGGTTGGGGGTCTGTGGTTTATGTGAGGGATCAGGATTAATGGTTAATTTTAGGCACTGAGGTCGAGGATAGGCTGAATAGGGCTAGTTCAGGTTAAATTTAGGGTCCGGGACGGTTAGTTGTCACGCATTTGCTACTCTTTTCAAAATTATGACAACACACTCCTCCTCCTCCGTCTCATCTCATTAAGAACTCACGCAGGGGGGGGGGGGGGGGGGGTACCCGACGCATCCAAAACTGGACGCAGACGCTTGGTCAGGTAGCCAATATGTTGACAAGTCAATAGTGAGAATGGGTTGGTTTAATTACATATCACGTATCGATGGGATGAATGGCTCTTTGCARGGATCTGGATGTTGATGAGCTGTTTGCTTCATAGAGCCGTTCAATGGAGCTGTTGGGTTTTTAATGGGTGATGTCATCAGGTAGGGTGTACTTGATGATGTATTTTGCCATGTGGGTGGTAGCATGTGTTTTTTTAAAAGCAGAACCCTCCTCCCCCTTTCTTCCCAAGATGCTGTACTCCACCCCTCTGCCCGTTTTCTGTAAAAAAGCGAAGGACGAGTGATTGTTTCTGTGGTTAAGGAGGAAAAATAAACATATTACTAGGAAACTTGGAACAGATCTTTACTGTCTGCAACTCAATTCTTATAGTTCATTGTAGGAGATGTTGAAAAGATTTTGATCGATCAGGAACATCATATCTCTAATATAATGTGTACAGAGGCGATTGCTCTAAGACTGCAAGGGAAGCTCAGCTTCCCCTAAAATGTAAAAAAGAAATAAGTGATCAAATATACACTGTTGTGTGTTCATGTCATTAACTAAATATGTGCTGTAACGTGCTCAACTTTTGTTCAGAATCAGCTTCTTATCACTGGTAACGACGCAGCTTTCCGCTCCCTCATTCCCGCAGCTTCACAGTGCTTTAAACAGTCGAACACTGAGCTTCCACTGAGTTTAATAGTGAAGCAAAAAAAATTTAAAAAAATGCAGCGAAATGAGACGAGTCATTGGATAAATGCTGGGCTTTGTCCCGCCCCCGGATGCTGAGCGTCTCTGGGGGTCTATGGGGCAGTGGGCGGGCTCGGACGCCCAGATTCTGCATGATGATTGGATGATCTGTCTGAGCCTGAATCCCTTTTTGATTGACAGTGAAATAAGTGAATCAGAGATCTTTTTGGTGTAAACATTCAGTGGGAGCAGTTTTTAGTTTCGTTTCTGTTCTGAGCTGAACCGGAGACTTTCCTAATCCTCTTAGCGGCATTTTCTTAGTTAAAAACGACTAGCAACAAATCAAGTTTTTTTATTTCTGGTGCGTTTTATTGTATCTGCTTGTGTTCGGAGACAGACTTCTATCACACTTTCTGACATCTATCACAGTTTCTGTCCAGCTGAGCCCCTCCGCCGTCACAAAGCACTCACAGATGGACACACTTCACATTAGCCTCGTGCCAGTAACAAGCTGCACATAATGGCAGAGAGTTTGAATGTTGTGGAGCGGATTTTGGAGAAGCCATTTGATACAGTCTTGTTTACAGAGAAAAACTTAGAGTTAAACAGCAGGGCTGATCAACTCCTCAGATGAATTTGGTGCAAAAGGTGGGGGAACGTAAGATTAAAAAAAAWTTTTTTTATTGATCCCACAGTGGGGAAATAACAGGTCTTTTCAGCTGTCCTGGTATAACAGAGCTGGCTGCTGTAAAAGACTATAGAATAATATGGAAAATGATTAAAAGCATTGGATCAATTAATTCCTTTAAAAAAATCATCAAAGCAAAATTGTCAAAGAAATATGAAATTGTTTAATTTGTATGAGTCATTGTTTGAGGAGTTTTGTTTTTAATTATTTGGTTTATTGTTTGAAATTAATATTTTTGTAAATAGGAGCAAATATAAAGATCTTTTTCTTCTTCTGCTGCCTTTCATTTTATTTATTTGTATTGTTTTGTTGTATGTAATGTTTTGTTTTTAAAAATGAAATGAATAAATACTATAAACTAAACAAAATGATCTGTGACAGGGTCACAGATCATGACAGGGTCACAGATCATTTTGTTGAAAAGGAACGGAGGGTAGAATTTATAACCCACACATTTTATTATGTAGGCCGAAACTGAGCTTCCTCTCCTTGAAAGACCAGCATCCTCCACTGAATGTGTAAAAGTGAAGGAAGATATTGTTCTAACCTACTGAGTTACTGAGCATAAAACAATGTTGAAAACAGTAGTTATTAAACTGGCTTTTGCACAATCCACTTGGAAGTTTTTGCACTTGGAATGGTTTTAAGATGGCAGGAAACCACTTTGGCCCAGGCCTCTTTTAAACAAGCCCATCAGTCCAGTCAGATTTCATCTTTATTTCTCCAAACTGAGGTCATGAAAAGAGCCATTTACAAAAAAATGATTTTAATACCATAAAGCAAAATTTGTCAGACCAACTTCTGGCCCACACGATGAAGTAAGACTTGGCACAGATACAGTACCACAGAGTATGATGGCCCTTTTGTGACCCAGATGTGGTTTGCCAGATGTGGTCCATGCATGGGCCAGCACCTCATAAACAAAACCACAACTGGTCCAGTTGTGGCATGCCATCTAAAAAACAGTGCCATCATGGCCAGGCCTAGTCCATATCTGATTGACAAAGTCCCTGCCATGCCACCAGTCAGTCAGAAGTGCCTGCTTGACACCAGATCTGGTCCACACATCCCTGCCACATGGAATTGTTCATAACTGTTAAAAAAACACTTTAAAATCCTTGAAATATCATTTTAAGGGTACATTTATGAAAAACAAAAGCTCATAATGTAAAGTTTAAAGCAAATGTAATGTGTATTTTTTAAGGACGATAGGCCTTTAMCTAGATTGACCTTCTGTTTTCGTGGTTTCTGTTTTGGTAAATACAGTTTGGATTTTCAGCTTTTGTTCTCTTGTTCTGCATGTTTTATTTTAAGACTCTGTTCTTCTGTTTTCTCGGTTAATCCTGCTTTCTCACTCCCCATCCACCTGGTCTCATTGTTACCACACCTGTAATCTGTCAGCAGTTATCCTCCTTCAGCTTTTATACCTGCAGGTGTTCCTTTGTTATCTCCTCCTTTGTTTCAGTTGTGTGTTCTTCTTGTGTCGGGGTGTTTAGCTGATGTTTAACCCTACCCATTGTTTCCCAGAAGAGGAAATGTACCATTAGGGAAAATGAAATCAGGGGTATCCTGAATAATGTTGGGGGACTGTAACCTTTCTGGTTTGACATCATGAAGCGATAATAGATCTATTATGGAACTATGTATTTTGGCAGAGTCATTTACCATTCTGACAACTGAAGCTCGGTCCCACAATTTATAATTCTTCTAAAGAGACTTGATGTTTGACAGCTGGGGATTCATCTCATCAAAGGGACTAACTGTACTTTAATTGGACTAAATTATTGCAAGTAATGTAACTGCTCAGCTTATTTATGACCACTACTTATAAAATACTAATAAAATCAGCTCTGTGACTACCGTATACATTACCAAGTTAGAGGCACAACAACAAGCTGACTTGAAAATTCCTGCATTTCAGGCCCAGTTTCAATGTATTTTATGAAATAGACAATTATTTTTTGTTTTGTCAAAAATAA
Organism: Austrofundulus limnaeus; assembly: GCF_001266775.1. Taxonomy (NCBI): domain Eukaryota; kingdom Metazoa; phylum Chordata; class Actinopteri; order Cyprinodontiformes; family Rivulidae; genus Austrofundulus; species Austrofundulus limnaeus. The sequence goes on from NW_013952465.1 coordinate 2,036,397, forward strand.
AAAAAGAGGATTGATTAAAACAACCAATCACCCTCCCTACTTTTTTCATTTTGCATTTACACTTTTGTTTTTTGCAGCTATGCTACAGTTTTTTTCTGCATCTACAGCAATTTTATGATTAAAATGAGCTACTCCTGCTAAATTTAACTTTCTAGCTCTTGATATTGCTCTCACTTGATCACTATAACCATCTTGCCGCCATAAGAATTCCAGACGAAGAGGTCTTCCCTGGGAGAATCATTAAAACTTATTGAATAAAAGTTTCTTTTAGAATTAATCAAGGGTACAATGTTAGGACAAAATTTAGAAGACTCAACCCTAAAGAGACTCGATGTATTCACCTTTACACTTAACTCAGAAAATGGTATGGATTTGGATAAAATAGAGACATACAGTGGTTTGCAAAAGTATTCATACCCCTTGAACTTTTCCGTATTTTGTCACATTACAACCACAAACATAAATATATTTCACTGGAATTTAATGTGAAAGACCAACACAAAGTGGTATACAATTGTGAAG
>NW_013952465.1:2036928-2050313 GCF_001266775.1 Austrofundulus limnaeus
CTTCACAATTGTATACCACTTTGTGTTGGTCTTTCACATTAAATTCCAGTGAAATATATTTATGTTTGTGGTTGTAATGTGACAAAATATGGAAAAGTTCAAGGGGTATGAATACTTTTGCAAACCACTGTATATAGGTGCATACAAGAAGTTCAACGTCAACCTCAATATGTTAAATATTTTTTAGTATTGACTTTACAAAGATGCAATAAATCCGGTTGGGATAAGATGTTTGGAAACTATTATCTGAATTGTCAAGTAAAAATTATGTTTAGCAACAAGACTGGAACAATTCAAGTCAAGCTGAATGCTGAAATTTGCTCCAGGTCTCTGTGGATTGATTACTGCTTTTAAACCATAATCATTTCAAACCGGAGAGCAGTTGTTTTGTGTGAATATGTCTGTATTAAACCCAACTCATACACAAACAACAATTTCACCATCTCTATTTTTTCCCCATAGAGCACACAAACAAACGCACACACCACAAATCAGCATTTCAATCAAGCACTCTTCCAGCTGAAAGCCTTTTGAATTGTTGAATTTAAATAAAGTAAAACATCAATTTGCAGTTGTACAAGTTTACATTTGGTGGAAGAACTTTTGTAGCTCTAGTCTGCCACAATTATACATGAGAGGATTTAAAGCAAATGCTAAGTCTGCAGATTAACAAAGACAAATGAAAAAGAACAATGACAGAAAGCTATTGTAAAAAAATGGGGAGGGAGTATCAAAAATAATTTAAGAAAAAATATGTTTGTGCTGGAGTGTTTCTAATGAATTACAACAGTTGCCATGATGTTTGGAAGTAAAGTGCTGTAAGGGTGAGAAATTGGTTTGCTTGTAATTATTGCACAATATCCCAAAGTCTTGTAAGGGTATATGTTGACATTTTGGCCAAACTACTTTTCCCATTTTTAGTATGGAGATAAATTGGATTTCATTCTCAATGTAGCCTAGATGGATACTTTATATAGCTAACATTTGCAGAGCTGTGCTTCTTCAGCTGCTTTGGTATTACGCCAGGTCATTTTTATATTCCAGGCAGGTCCAAATATTTACTTTTTATCTATACTTTTTATGTAGGGGGCAACAAGAAAAATATGAACTGTGAGTTCTTCCCTGTGACCTTTGCCCTTAGCTTGATTCAACCAAGCTGCTTGCTTATTAAACAAACTGCCCTCAGCTTTTTTTTAGAAGACATTTTATAACCTTGGTTACAGTTAAAAAAAACATCACAGAGGGCTTTAAAATACTTTATCTTATGCTTCCCACAATGAAACTTAAAAATAATGTACTGTATATAAATGTGTTTTTATGTTTCAGAAACAACAGTAGAGACATGTTAGTCTTTGTTCTTGTTACTTCATGGTTTAATTGAGCCNGCCATCTTCCAACCTGTTCTACTGGTAGAAATAAGTTTTGAACTTTTTCCGCTCTCCCTTCCTCCTGTTTCGCAGCGGGCGCTTTCATGTCCTCAGCGAGGCTGACACCCCCCATCCCCCCAGGTGCGAGTTGTATGGATTTTTTTGCAAAATTTACAGATTTTTGAAGTTTTTTTATACAGGTAAACATCCGAAGAGGTTGACATGTATGGGACAATAAAATACAGACTTGTTGTTATTGAGTTTGTCAACACAAATCACTACCTGAGAGGCACTACTAGCCCCTCCCCCGTCAGAGTATCGGAGCAGGACGAGTCAATGCAACGTCAATCAAATGAGAGAGAGGGTGGGGACGATTGCTGCATTGGGGGGAGAAAATGTTTTATGGGTAGTTTATTTTTCCTGTAATACTTCATTATAGTTTTTTAAAACAAAGCTAACTGAAAGGGGCGCATAGCAGAGTTACAACCAGGGATTACAAATAATTACTTTTTTCTTCTGCAGTTCGGCGCCCCCTCCAGCAGATGGCACCCTAGGCGACCGCCTAGTTCGCCTATGCCAAGAGCCAGCTCTGACTCACCATGATACATCTCCTGACCTAATACCAGCTGAACATTGCGGCCTTCTTTTCTTCTTCTTTTTCTTTTCCTTTTTTACATCATCAATGAATATATTCTAACTTAGATTACATTTGATGTTTTTAAACAATCAAGCAAACCAATTTAGGATTTGGATTTTTTTTTCATACAAAACAGTCACATCTATACATTATAGGAAAAACAGAATTTCCTTTTTCCAGCTTTGCTTGAGATATCTATATTCCCCTCACTAGATGTCCTCACTCTATAGAYACCATAACTTTGAGGTTCACAGGTCTTGATACCAGTATTGGCTGAAATGCTAGTAATTTGGTAAAGAAAAAGAAAAATGAACAAAAAAGGGAAGAGAACTGAAGGTGAACAAAAAGAAGAGGATTTGGTAAAAAGCCACAGACAAAAACTTGATGTGCATTTTTTTTCTTTTTGCCTGTATTTATAGTCTGAGTCTATATCATTTTCTAGCTGTCTAAGCCTTTTCCCCTCTTCATAGAATATTGCTAAAAGTAAATGCCACTGAGGTGTGAAGTGCTTTATAATTCCATTTCAGAGGTGATTGGAACCTCCATTCTTGAAGTGCCGTATCTGCAAGGCTTCCACCTGCAGACACTAAAGTGACAAAAGACATTTTCCCCACAGTGGTTTATGACACTGCCCAGCCCTACTTTCTGCTCTTCAAGTCAGCATCAAGTTTAAAGAAAGCGTTTTTGATGTGCTCTTAAAAGTTCCTCCCTGAGGGAAACAATAGACCAGATTTTTCTTGTCACTACTTGAATCGAGCTCAGAGTTGCTTTTAACTTCAGACAGTTTTTTTTTTTAAAAATCAAAAAAACGGAAGCCCTGAAACTTGACAGTTTTCTCAGCAAGTACCAAGTTAAAACAGTGTCTCCTGTTGAGCAGAATCTGAGAACAATCTAATGAAAGTAGGAAAAAAACAGCACTTTTTATTTGTTAACCAACACAACCTGTCAGTAAACACTGTCATTGCTAAAAACCAAAGATGAGCAACATTTCAATTATTCTAAATTATGTATGTAAAAAAGAATTCCTATTCATAAATCATCATGGTTTATGTTGGTGTCATGTCTTGACAATCTTATCTACAAGGCTTTGTTCCTGTTCCCCCTGTCGTGATCTATGCTTTGTGCATCATCATTTGTTACCTTATAAGGCCCGTTTTTCCAAAACATACTTCCTGATGCATCCCAGTAATCCAGGTAAACATAACATGTGTGTATACTTGTGTGGGCATTTCTCTGATTGTTCACAAAATATCTCATGAACCATAAAATTGTAATGAGCCTTCAGTAAGTAGTCAATGGTCGTGCACCTGCAATGAACCTTTGGCGTCAACCCGATTCAAGATGGCCACCTCAGTCTGGTGAGTTGAGCCAACACAAGAATGGTTTTAACTGTTGATCTGAAACCTTGTTTGAGTACCTGAGAGTCATCCCCAACATGTACTATATGAGAACTTTCAATATTACACGAGATATGCTCAGCATTATCTTCAAAATGTTTCTTTAAATATTATGTGTTTCTCGGGCATATATGTAAATACTATACCTTAATAAAGTATCTATGTCACCTTCAGCTGTTATTAAAATTCTGTTTTATGTTTAAATAGAAAACTTATCTTCTCATCACTTCCTCTTCTTAATGCCTTGAAATTGGCCTCTGTCTCTTTAAGAACCTCCTTCCACTTCCGTTTTGCCCATTGGAGGCTGCCATGATGCAGTTTACTTGGCATCTGAAAATACATTTCCTCAAAGGTATTTTTAATCTGAAAAGAGCTTCACTGAGTGAGAAATAATGTTGAGAGCTCAGCAGACAGTTAGGTTTCACTTTCACTTTCACCCGAGAGCCTGCAGGAGTCATGGGCGGGGTGTGTGGAGTGGGGGAGGGGGGTACGTGAACTCTGCCATGAGGAAGTTCGGCTTAAAGACACGTCCCCAAAGGTGTTTCTGGTCCCCACCTGTTGTTCTGCTCCTCAGCATGGCTTCATAAAAAACGTTGCAGGATTTCTCAAACATGCATGAATGAGTCAAAGCAAGGCTTTGGGCATGTTTTTTTATGAGAGTATAACATCATAACGTGGTATAAAACTCAAAAAAAGTTTGATTTTACATGATATTGCCTCTTTAAATATTTGCTGTTAAAGGCGACATGTAGCCTCCTTTAAATAGGTTTTTAATTCATAATCAGTGAATAGTGAAGTGGCACTCAAATAATATAATATAAAATTCTATGACTCACTCTAGCATAAAATCACGTTTTTAAACTTTGATGGTTATTCTGCATGAAATGACTTGGAATAGATCATATTTAAAATAAAACAACTGCAGGTGTCATTATGAGATGAGATGAGAATTATAATGGTCCCTATTTGCTTGAATGATGTGTATTAATGGCAAAGAAGCAAATTACAGCAACAAAAAGGAAACACTTTACCCTTTGAATCGACGCATTATCTTCAGCAATAATTGATGAATCCTGTCTGTTTTTTCTTCAAGTGACAGGCCTGACGCTTCACTTTCAGCTGCACATTCTAAGATCTAAAAAGGAGGGTCTTTGTCAGTTCGCACTGTGCTTGCATAGGCGTTCTGTTTTGAGAGAAAGAGACAGTCGGTGCCATAAATTGTTGTGCAGTAAAGGTCTGACGGCAAGGAGACAAACGGAGGAAAAGTCAGTTCGAGAACAAAGAGTGAAAAACACAGGGACGGGGTGGAGAAAGAGACAGAACATTAAACTTTCACCAGAGCATATTATGAGTGAAACACAAGAGCGTTAAAGTCTGGGTAATTTGTGTCGTGAGACGGAAGATTTAAATCACAGGAATCGATGTCAAGGAGGAGAGAAAAGACGTGGTACAGAGTCAACATCACAAAACAAGGAAGAGGAGGAGGAGGTGTTAACAGATGGGTGGAGATGGGGAGTGAAAAGAGCAAGTTGCAGAGAGGAGGTCAGATAGGAGGGCTTGTTTTCACCTCCCTCTCTCTCTCCCTCTCTGTCGGAGAATGCAGTCATGCGTCATTAAAGGGTGGAAAAATGTGCAAGTCGTTTGTGTAATGACTTGCTAATCATCTTGACCAGCAGCTTTAGTAAAAGGGGGACTCCTGTCTGCTGCTACCTGGGCAGTCAAAGGAGCGTCAACATGATTAACACCAACACCGCCAAGGACATGAGTCAAATGGAACACAATTATCTAGACCATTAATGCTTTCTGCTTCCATGATTAAATCTTTTCTTCTCCTGAAAGACAAGACCTCGAAAGTAGCAAATCTTGTTTGCTGGATGTGTTTTCAAGGTTTTATAGTCTCCATTATTCTAAAATCAATGACAGTTTGCCTTGTTCAAGTTCAGATGAATATTTACAAAAATATACAGATATTATAAACACTAATGTTGGTTGGAAATGTAAATACGGCAATATTTAACACTTCATCTTTAGGATCAACCTTGGCTACTTCATGCAGGGAAGAGCCGCAGTGTTTTCTGCACACAAGTACAGTATATGCAGGTGCTTTTATATTTATTGTGACCTGTTTTTAATAAAATACTGCTATTACCCCTCATTTATTTTTAATCAAAGTCCCATTTCTTTCAGAAATGGTGTCAGTTTTATATTCAAAAACTAAACTTCACAGGTATCAAACCTAAATGTGTAAAGCAGGGCTATTCAGCTAAAACACTCTGGGGGCCACAGTTACTGCAGGTAAACAGCTAAAAGGCCGAACATCCAGCAATTAAAGTCATTATGTACATAAATCAAGTATTATAAAGATCTGTTACCTTTGAAATAGTTTATTTGCTGTATTTAATCATGAATACAACATACAGAACCCTATAGATAATAAAACACTATCAAAAACACATTATGCCTCCCATTTGACACATTATTTTGACATCTCTGACTTGCCAAAATTTTAAACTAATTTTATTTTCACTTTCATAGCTTTATCTTCAACTGCTTGTAATTTTAACTTTCTTGAGTGTGCATGGAAATGGTTTTTACCAGCTTCTAGCCAAGATTCTGACATTTCTGTAGATACCAAACATGTCCATGTCTAACTACAAGAACTTAGAATCTGGGGGTTTGGGCTTAAGAGATGAACGAACCAATTGGAGGGCCGAACTTTGGTCAGTTGCGGGCCGGTTGTTGCCCGCGGGCCGCCAGTTGAATAGCCCTGGTGTAAGGTGAAAACTCAAGTTACACAACTCAAAAGGCATCCTAGATCAAAGATTAATGTGTTTATGTTTCTTTTAGAGGTGAACTTTGAGAAAATAGTTCATTTCGGCAAAGCCAAGAGGCGGAGCTACAACCCAGACTGAAACAGGAAGAACGGACGTGGGGAAAAGACATTGAAGAAATAAAATATGAAATAGTCTCCATCGCCATCTTCTTCTGCTTATCCGTAGTCAGGTCACAGAGGCAACAGGTCCAGAAGAGAAACCCAGACATCTCTCTCCCCAGCGACGCTTTCCGGCTCGTCCTGGGGGACCCCAAGGCGTTCCCAGGCCAGAGAGGATACAGAATCCCTCCAGCAAGTTCTGGGTCTTCCCCAGGGCCTCCTACCAGTGGGATGTGCACCGCTAAAGGGAGGCGTCCAGGAGGCATCCTAATCAGACTCCTTTCGATGTGGAGGAGCAGGGCTTTACTCCGAGCTCCCCACTGATGACGGAGCTGTCAGTTTACTGATGAGCTCCATGCAGGGACCTTTCTGGGTAGAGTTTGTATGTTCTCTCCATGCTTGTTTGGGTTTTCCTCCCACAGAACAAAGACATGAATCTTAGGCTAATCGGCAACACTAATGAGAGGGTGAATGGTTGTTTGTCTCTATGGGGCTGTGTGATGACTGGTCAAGGATGTACCCCACCCCTCAAACAGTGATTGCTGGACATGGACACACCTGTGACACTGAAAGGAAGAAGCTAGTAAAGGCAATGGATGAAATGATAGTTGTATATCAGAGATTTGATACTCAGGGTTGTTGCTTTTTTATTTTTGTGGATGCATTGAAATGCTTTACTAACTGTTTTATAATTACATCGCAGCTCTCTAAATCATAATTGAATGGAGTAGTTAGGTGAACTATAGCACGGCACTTCATTTACCTTTGTTACAACACATTACACATATTCAGAGAGCTCAAAAGTACAAGTGAAGATAATGAGATGGGAATCTGAAGGCCCAGGACTCATCAACAGTGGACCACTCTGGAACTAATATGAGTGTGAAACAATTTTGAATTACGATAAAGAAGTCAGATTGCGATACAAACCTAAACAAACTCAGAAATGCACTGCAGCGTTTCTTCTTTAAGTTTCCCTCATTTGCAAGTCCAATAATTCAATTAACTTTTAATCATAAAATCAAATTTGGACGGTATCAGCAATCCTTGGTGTCTTAACTTTTCATGATAATGACAGAAGCTTGTTGCACCCTCAGCGGCATTAATCAGCCAACGATTTGCTTACAGCATCTTATTCATCTCACCTGTCAGGGAAGGAGAATGCAAGGCAAAAAGAAAAGCCCAGGAAATGATTTACAGAGCAGAAATGGAGAATCATCTATCGCTGGTGACAGAATATTCTCAGCGTGGAGATAAGGAAATCCCATTTTGGAAGAAACGGCCGCTCAGCACTTTTCAGCATAACCCGTTCACAGAGCAGGTCAGCCTGTGGGTCAGCACTGAGATAGTGCAGCTTGGAAGGTGGTGGGCATATATATATATATATATATATATATATATATATATATATAGGTACTGTATATGTGCAACAGGATATTTTCAGTGTTTGACCATGCTTATCTGTTTAACATGGAAAATTGAGTTGTAGGGCATTTATCGCAGGTTGTGTGAATTCACAGCAACACAGATAAAAATGATTAAATGCTTTTTTTAGGGATCTATTGTGTGTTTTCTCAAGAGTTTATAATCACAGGCAGCATCACACTTTGCCATCCTAGAGGAAAAAATTATATGTAATTGCTGTTGTTTCCAAGCTTCAGGAGTAGGAAATTAGATTTGTGATGTTGTTGATTTGTTTTGCTCTTAACAAATATTTTGTACGTGGGATTGTTTTCCTTTAATACGTCCCTAAAAAATCTGAATAGCGAGAATGCCACATGCAAGAAAAGGCACAAGTTCTTGAGCAAACTCTAAGTGCTTTAGTCACGTCTGACCCTTCAGTTACTCAACTTATTTTCACACTTTGAAGATCACTTTGTCCGTTTAACTCGCCGTTTATCTCTCTCGGTTTGTGCCTCTTTTAATTACAGCCCTGACTTTAGGACGAATCAAACGTGAACAATTAAAAGAAGAGTGTTTTTGAGCGAGTCCAACCAGATAATGAATGGGCTTGGAATACAAACTCAGTGAGAAAGTTTCCTCCGTAATTTCAAAAAGGAGAAATTCATTAAATAGAAGCACTTGAATTCCAAAATCACTGTTGATGGTAATGAAGATTTTTTTCCTTCCCTTCTTGCGTCTGAGAAATGGCATTTAAGCTATGGTTATTATTCAGAACAAGCCTCACACGAGAGCTGACATGTGAGGCATTCGACGCCGCAGGGTTCTGCTTTGATGGCGCTTTAATCAGCATCAGACGCAACGGGCCACTTTGCCTCAGATCGCACAGACTTCATCGAGGGAGACAGATGAGTGAAGGGAAGTGTCCTGTCAGTCCAGGAGAGACCGTAGTGTCTCAGATGCATATCAGTGCTGATGAGTTTCATAACTGCGAGGTGGTTGAAGGAAAAGGACAAATTACAGGAAAGTTTTAGCTTGAACCGCCTTCATGGACTAAAAGCCTTAAGCTAATAATAACACAACACACTGAACTGTGCGGTGGTTGTTGTTTACAGTTGTGATGCAGATCAGTTGGATCTGATGTAAAAAAAATAAAATAAAAAATGTCAACTAGAGATCAACCGATACAGATTTTTTAAGTGTTGCCAAATATTTTGTCATAACTGATCCCCATTGTGCCCATTTTTGAGGCTGATATTGCTTTTTCGTCCTCCATTTACATGATAAAAAATAACACAATAATAAATGTTACACAAGTCTCAGTGGTAACAAAAAAAAAATCACTGCAACCATGTCTTCTGCCAGGGCTCGAGCTCCAAAGAACTTTACTCTTTTTTTAACTGCTACCTTTCTCTGTGTGCGTCTTTCCAGGTTGAAATGGATTGTGTCTTTGATTTTGCTTATTTGACAGACACAATCCTCAGTGCGCATGTCTGATAAATCAGCTTTGAGCATGTTATCAAACTTACACACGCAAAGCTTTTACAAATCAGCTCCTTTGTGTTTTTTGAGTTTATTTTATTTTCTTGTTAACTACTCCTCTTTTCGCACCTTCATTTTCTGTTATATTTTGTTTCTTGATCTGCCTTCCTGATCCTTTTTTAATTGGCACACCGGCTGCTTATGATCATTATCCTCTTCTTGTGCACATGTACGTGTGTAGTCTCCGTTTTCCTCTGTGATATGTGTGTTCACAATGCTCTCATTATCGTGTTTTAGAAATTACTTGTGCTCAGTTTGAGCGGCCAAAGTAAGGAATTATCTCACCACCAAGTGATCCATTGGTGTCAGAGTTCTCAGTCCTCGGCCTGGCTTGTTTTATGACACCATGTAGTTGGTAGTCGTGGTAAAGGTGAGATAAAAGCGAGGAGAGCTCAAGATATTTTATTGAGGACATGCTGCTTTGGACACTTGTTTTGTGGTTGTTATTTTTTATTTATTTATTTTTTCGCATTCGATTGATCAAGGCATGCAAACATTACAGAAAATATTTAATTTGTAAAATCTCAGTTTTACTGTGGACAAAGTCTAAAAGATTTTTGCCTTTTACAACCTAATTAGCCCGGATTTCAGTGAAACGGAACACAGTCCTTTCATGTGCAAAATCAAATTCTGTGCTCATTACACAGTTTGGAAGCAACTGTTTATGATAGTGGAGTTTGAAACAGTAAACACGACCCGAGTAAGTTGCACAAATTTGGGACCATGAAACATATTGCTATTTTGAAATGCTTTTTTTTCCTTTTTTTATGGCCAATCGTGTCTTCAATTTGTAAATTTTAGCATGTCAGCACACTTAACTACGCAAATGGATAAAATATTTACTAGGTAATGATCAGTTTTACCATGTCACATGTCACAAAAAGGCCCGGAACAATAAAAGTCTTGACCGAGATTTGCATGATTGTTAAATTACAACATTTCTGGCACAGTATAACGTTTTTTTATTTATTATTTACTGTTATTTTACCAGGCAAGTCCCATTGAGATCTCAGATCTTTTTTTCAAGGGAAGCCTGGGCGTGGAGAAAACCGGAGTACCCGGAGAAAACCCATGCAAGCACGTAAATAAAAGCTAATAAAATTTTTAATGTCTAATCTACGACAGTCCAACAGTGTATATGCACAACTGACAGCAAACTACCACTCATAGTAATGAATAGAAACTATAGACTGTACCAGCTCAGAGCTAACGCTCGTGAAGGACCAGGCATCAAACTGCATGGAGCTCATCAGTGAACTGACAGTCAGGTCTTTAATTATTTCAGAGCATAAACAATTCCCTGTGTTTTCGATTCAAACAGGCAGAATGAAAGCAAACGCTGTGTACTAAGAAATGCCATTGAGGCAATTTGGTGTTTTCACCCCCTGCCTCCCTGATTGGCTCAAGCGCTGATTACCCACAACTGCACGAAGTTTGGCTCATCAACCCCAAGGCTTCTTAAGGCTGTGCTGAGGAGCTTCTCGTCGCTGAAGCATCGCCTCATTTTGGTATGAGCTCAGCCTGCTACCTGCTGTTAATCCTAGAGTTAATCTTACCATTGTGCTTTTGTTATTTACCTGTTTTCAGAAAGCGACCCTCAGTACGTTTTGCCTTGAAGACCAGAGCCACTCACCAGGACTTTCATGCGTTGCCAGTTTGCCTCCCACAACCACTGTAAATACATCTTCACCTGTAAATACTCACCTGTGGATCTCCACTTTTGGACCAAGTCCTCCAAGCCTCGTCTCCTTCCCCAGCCTTGTAAGAACCCCTCTGAATTACTTACCTGCAAAAACATTACTGGATAACCAGCAAACACTCACCTCTGCAAAACCTCTGTTTCAGGTCCCGTTCCCATTTTTCCAGCACCTGTAAAATAATATCACTTTTTTTGTGTATCCTGCCTCAGCCTCTGTTTGTCAATTGTATCTGCTCACATTGATCACCTGTAAAATCTGATAGCCATGCGGCTCAGATATTCAAAAGCAGAATTTACAAGTAATGCTCAATTTATACTACCTTTTCGCGTACATTCATCATCAAGTTATAATATTACAAGTGTACAACACTTTTGTGTTTAGCAAATTTACTACGACCACAGCAAAATACACAACTGGAAGTAAATGTAAGCTTTTCTCAAACCTTTGCTGGGAACATGTTGAACATGAAGTTATGTTATACAGTCACCTTACAGATGTATGTGAAGGATAGTGACTGCAAAAACAAAGGCGATAACGCGAATCGCACACAGAATGGAAACAAATGGAAAAGCGATGCTGGATATGATATTGTGACACAAAGAATGAATGAAACAGATGTCATTGATGAAATCAGTGTTTTCTCAGACATCATTTACACATGGAACCTGCAACAATGTAGAGTTCATGTCTTGATGCATCTGAGTAATCCAGGTAGAAAAAGTCAAAAAGAAAAAATAAGTAGGTCTGCTGGATGGGTTCTTCTTTAGTGAAACATTCTGCCTTTCATCCAAGAGACTTCTTCAGTCTGATGAGTTTCAGGTGAACTCAGCCTTATAAGCACTGCCTCCACATGGACAAACAGGTTAGTCACATGCGAAAGAGGGCCATCGCCGAACAATAGGCTTGATTAGCTCTATTGTTCATAGAGGGTCAGGTGCCCCATTACCTGACTTATTGGTTTGGATGCTGTGATGGTGAACAATAGAGCTAATCAAGCCTATTGTTAAGCGATGACCCTCTTTTGCATATGACTAACCTGTTTGTCCATGTGGAGGCAGTGCTTATAAGTCTGAGATCACCTGAAACTCATCAGACTGAAGAAGTCTCTTGGAGGAGAGACGGAATATTTCACTAAAGAAGACCCCGTCCAGAGGACATACTTATTTTTTTTTCTTTTTGAATGTAGAGTTCAGTTTTGGTAAAACTGATTTTGTTGCTTAGTGAAATAATGAGCATTTCCTTTGATTTCAAAAGATTTGGCTCCAAGGTTCAAACTAACACTGTGGAAACAGGTGAGGGTTAACAACCTCTGTTCTACAATTCTTTCATTTAGTCTTACACCTCATGTGTTGCTTCAATCAAAATATGTCACATGTCATGTCAGGTAGTGCCACACTTTCCATTTTTCAAAAGGTGACAAAACCCAAGGACATAATTTTGTGTTTTGTTTTTTTTGACCAAAATCCTCATGTGGCCTTGGTTCTGGCACTAAATTATTTAGAACATTTGGTTTGGATTTGGATATTTTAAGTGCATATTTTCGGACAGTGTGCATGAAATACATATTTGTGCAAATGAAGTGCTTACTCTATTCATCTCTACTGTCCATTGAGAGAAGCTCAATTGTCCTTGGTTCCAGCACTTCCACACAGCCAACCCATCGGCGTGCTAGCACTTACTCAGGAACACTTAGCATCACTTTATTACATTGAGTATCACTTCAGAGTTATTAGTGTACAGGGTAGTTGGAAAAACATTTGACAGACAAGCTGAGGAGATTTTAAAATATTTTTTGCTTTGTTAAATCATCACTACATAACCTAATTTTGAGGAAAACCTCCTTAAAAATGATATAAGAATACAAACTAGAGAAAAAAAAAGAAGATAAGTGTGCCTTCTAAGATAGAAATGTTTGCTCAAATTTGAGGTCATTGTAATGTAAATTTTGYCATCTGTATTAATCTGACAGGTCCTACTTCTGAGGACGACTACATGCAGCCCAGAKTTTTGTGACTATGCAGACTTTTTGTGCCAATAACGCCATGTGTGACAAATAAAGTCCCATTCAAAGGCTGGCACCAAAGCTGCAACAGAAAACATAGAGTCTGAGTCGAATCACTTGTTTTCAGGTAATACTACATGAGCAGATTTGCTGTTATTCATTCAAAAAAGCACTGTTTTTGTAATTAATTCCACATATTAGGCTGCAGCAAAACTATASACTCATGAATTAAACTCTTTGGTGCAGCTGATCCCAACGTGCATAGGTTCAAAAATTGCACACACACACAAAGACACACAAAAGCAATTCAAGGCCATACCATTTTATTCATGTTGTTTACTTTAAACTAAACCAAGCTGTTTCTTTTTCAGTTAAGCAGATAGTTCCATTTTTCTTTATCATATATA
>NW_013952465.1:2050323-2059398 GCF_001266775.1 Austrofundulus limnaeus
AATGCATGTTCCTTACAAATGTGGCACTATTTAAAGGGGAAATTAACTATATATTGTCAAGAAGTTTTATTTTTGTGTCAAGTATATTTATTTGTGTGTCTTTGAACAAATACACTTCAGGCTGTATCGTGTCTAGCTTTGACAACCTATTTTTTAAAGTTACTTTGTTGGCTGTTCTGATTGAGAAATAACCCTAAATTCTTGACTCCACTCTGATTTAAATGACACAATATGTTTGGTTGCTAGGACGACTGAAACATTAACCAGCTGTCTTTGCCTCTCTATGCCCCCCAAACTGAAATTATGGAAAAAAGAATCCAGGTTTTCAGTGATAGACCGACAACCTGTTCAGGGTTTAGGCAGCTCCGCATGATCATAACCAAGCACAAGCGGGAAAAGAAAACAGATGGAAGAAATGCTAGTTAGAAAATTAACACCATAATGTAGAAATGTGTTACTGCAATAAGATAAATATAGAAATAAAAATGTTTCTCACATCCCACAAAATGCTCGCAAAAAAAATAAAACAGGAAGATATGAGGGCGAAATGCAATCTGACACAAACACCCATCTGCGGCTGCTGTCCTGGTGCGTTCAAGGCCTCTGCAAGAATTGGTGTGTTTTATTTAACTTGCTTTTATTGTGCACACACCAGCAAGTTCTGTGGGTGAGAAATGTGACTTTCCTTGAGTAAAAATTTATCTCCACAGTATGCAGCCCTCAGTAGTGGAGGGCACTGCTCCAGCCTGATCATATTACACACAGTAAATACAAGGGTTCAGGAGCCTTGGAGGCTTTTGGGTGAGAGGACTGTTTGGTCCCTACAGCAAACGGAGGTTGAGGATTAGAGCGACGAAGTGGGAGTATGGGAGAATGCATGCTTATCAGTGAGCGGGGGCTCTTGTGTCAAGGTCCCATCATCACCAGCAGCTGAGCATAAATGAATATGAAGCAATGCTCATGAATATTCTATAGTCTTGTTATCGTTCTCTTTTAACTTTTTTTGAAGCTATTTTCTCTCTCCCAGAGTTTCTCTTTGCTATTCTAATCGTCTGCTTGCTCCTCCGCTCTTTATCAGTCTCTGTTTCTGTCTTTACTATCTTGTTGTGTGTAGTTGGACATTAATTCATCTCCCACATTGCTTTTAAATCTGAAAATGGCCCAAGGACTGTTCAAATCCCAGAGACAGCTTCATAAATACAAGACTTTACCAACGAAGCTCCCGCTGGTAAACATCTGTTGAATCGCTCAGTCTTTTCTTCAGTGTGTTTATTTGTCTGTTTTCCTTCTTCTTATCCATTGTAGGAATTAAATTCTCTCTGTAAGTCTTTGTCTGCCTTAGATGTGAAAAAGCTTCACAAACATTACAAAAACTATAGATAAGTTATTTTTTTTACAATATAATAAGCTTTTTATTTGTTTAAATGGTCTTTRCAAGTCTTTTTTATCCATATTCCATAATTGTAGTTCATCCATCTGTTATCTTTTACCCACTTCTTCYTTCAGGGTCACAGGGCTCACTGGTGCCCATATCCAGCAGTCCCTGTGCAAGGGGGTGGGGTACACCCTGGACGGGTCAAGTTTATCACAGGGACACATAAAGMCAAACAACCACACATTCTCTCAATCACATCTAGAGACAATTAAGAGTTACCAATTAGCCTAACAGTGGAGTACTCAGAGAAAACCCATGCAAACTCCACTCAGAAAGATCCCCAGCTGGGATTTGATCCAGCAACCTTCTTGCTGAGAGGCAACAGCTCTACCAACAGAGTTATGATGCTGCCCCGTAATCCTGGTTCCGCAGATAAAAACATAAATAAA
This sequence comes from Austrofundulus limnaeus, assembly GCF_001266775.1. NCBI lineage: Eukaryota > Metazoa > Chordata > Actinopteri > Cyprinodontiformes > Rivulidae > Austrofundulus > Austrofundulus limnaeus. The sequence continues at coordinate 2,052,148 of NW_013952465.1, forward strand.
AAGGAAGACCACACAGACTTTGTTTAAATAGGTAAAATTTAAAATTTTCATTGCTGTTTCCGTCTTTTCTGATAAAGAAACAAAAAACATCTAAAGCCTGGTGGCACATGCTTCCTCTGTTTTGGTTATTCCAGCCTGTTGGTTGAGTCAAAAGCAGTYATCGTTTTTGGTTTATGCTACTTCAGTGTCAAGCTGCCAGTTGGCACAGGAGTCCAATAGAGCCACGGTCTGTCGGCCGTAAAATAAGCAGAGGGGCTTTGCTTTGAGCGTCTGTTCCATGGGGCCCATGGGTCCGGCAACAACAATCAGTTGCATCAAATGAAAGAGCAAATGGAAGAGAAAATGTAAGCGAAAAGGGCAACAGCACTCTGGCAGACGCTCAAATACAAGACGGCAGCCCCACTGGACAAGTTTCTGCCTGATCACTTGTAAATTTGGCAGTAACCATGCTGAGGTCATTGTCTCAAAAGGCAGGAGGAAGAAACATGTTTATGTGCTTTTTCTGATAAATTTGGTACATTTGTGATCCTATTCTAAAAGTATGCTCATAGTATTGCAGTACTTAATGTTTCCTTTCAAAATATGAAGGAGTTTGTAAGAACAAAAATTTAACTCAATAAATTTAACAATACAGTCAAGGTCCTATTTTTTGGGGGTTACATTCTTAAAATGCCCACAAATTGTGTACTGTACTGCATTTTCTTTATAAAGAACTGAATTTATATTCACATTTGTTACAGAATTGATCATTTGTATTGTTGCTAATTTATTTTGAAAACATAGAAAAGCACGAGGAAAAACTAGATACCGCTTAGCTGTAACATAATGACCCCTGCATGCACAAATGCACGAGAACTCAGAAGTCTTTATTCCTAATAAATGTCATGCTAATAGGCGCATCCCAAAATTGTAGTAGTTTGGGTGGGGGTCTTTTTATTTTGGGGGGTGGGGGGTGTTGGATAGCCCCTCATCAGAGCTAAACAACAAAAGAAATCTGAAGCTCCTCTGTTGAATAGTTTTTGAGTTATAAGCGTTTTTTTTTTGTATGTCCAGACACCCCCTTTTCAGATGGAGCTCCCTCCTCAAATACAGGGTCTATCGTAAAACCGTTGGTTGGCGCAGTGTAGGTCAGACTCATCTACAGCCCTGCCAAATTTCATGTTGATCGGTACAGCCGTTTTTGTGGTACAGTTGACCAAAAATCACTGAAAAAAAGAAAAAAATACGTACGAAAACAATATGGCTCCCACTTACGCTTCGCATGCGGGGGTCATAATAAGACATTCCTTACTGTACTGTATTTCCAATTTTTATGATATCCCACGGGTTACCGCAAACTAATTGTAGTTAGGTTCAGTGAAAAAAATCCATGAAAGATTGAGTCCTCAAACAATGAAATACAACTTTTCAGGGCTTCACTGTAATAAAATAGAKTTTTGCAAGTTCTAAGCTTGCTTTTTCTGTGGCAGCCATCTTGGATGTGGTTGACTTCAAAGCAAATCTTTTGAAGATGTACATGCAGTGGTTACTTTATGAAACTTTCACCAATATCAGTCCAGTGGTTCATATCATGTTGCAAACTTGACAGAGAAACAAACATGAGTAAAACATTATTTCCTTTTTTTGTTTTTGGGCAATAATAAATGTGTTTGTWATGGTGGCACTTTTGGAATTCATAGCTGAATTTATCAAGACAGTGTCAATATTCTTTATGAATACTACAATCTAGTTTTTTTCTTAAGACCTTCAACAATCCTAAAACCCTCCAAAAAAGCCAATGTATTTATTGATGCCACTGTTAGCATACTAGCTCGACACAAATGAATGCTTCATGTTTTTGGTCTTCAAGCACAGTGGGATCGTGAACTTTCTAACTAGACAAAAAAAGAACCACCTTTTCCATCAAGAGCKTCTGTCTATAAAATAAATCCTCATAATCTCTGTATCTATACCCTGTCTTTTTTCCCTCCTTTTTACTCTTGCTTCCCACACATCCTGCAAACAATAATCAACCCACCTGCCCTTTTACTTGGCTCTGGCTGCTGCGTATAAGAGAGGAAAGCAAACACACTCCAGCCAAACTCAAATCAAAATGTGAGATAGGTACAGGACATGGTATGGATGTATGTGTGTTTGAGCTGCAGGGGGTGGGGGGTATGAGGAAAAATACAATCACCAGGCAGCTGGGGTGGAAATAGATGATCCACAAGAGCAGATAGGAGGAGACAGGGAATGGTGGTGTGGAGCAGAGTACAGCAAACATTGATGAAAGAGTAAATCTGAAGGTAATCGTTTCTCWGCTAAACTAAATTAAAGAGAAAAAGTGGATCAGACCATCCCTGGCTTTGCAAACAGACAATGCTGTGTGAACAKTTTTTATAGCGATCCTTCCATAAAAACGACAAATGTGTTCCCTTGGAAAACAAAATTATTAAAAAACACTTGAATAGTTGCCATAGATYGGTCTAGCTCAAACTTCTGCAACATAGCCTTCATTTATCAAGGTTAAAAACTGCTTTCAAAAGTATTGATTCAGTTCAAGGATCACCATGGGGAATGTGTAGTTAGTAGAGCAGCCAAAATATATTAAGGTTTCCACGTTATTGATCATCAATGACACATGAATATCACTCTTAATGCCCCAACCCAACAATGAACAGAACAGCTGTAAGTGCCAAGAATCACATTTGTTCCTGAAAGTGCTTAGTAAGTGTTTAAAACTAAAATGAGTTCTGCATAAATCTGCCAAGAYGTCTCTGTTTAATTGCCTACAACAGGGGTCCCAATTGTTGGTTCAGTACACAAGCAAAATAAGTAAATAAATAAATAAATAAATCACATATTCTTGCAATTTTTTCCAACTTTGAGTCATGAACAATCAAAAGTGAGTGAAAACACTAGTTTTGCTCGAGAACTACTTTTTCTTACGCCTGTGCTGTCTTGTGTAAAACCAGTCCATAAATACAACGTTGGGGACAGCTGGTTTACTAGATGTTAAAGACTGGTTAACACATATTCTATCCTGCATGTTTTTCTTGTTTCTCTGCAAACACACCTGATTCAGTGATGGCACGACCTGTCCCAGTTCTGCACAAGCCTGCTAATTGCCCATCCATTCAAATCAGGTGTGATGGAGCAGAGAAACAAGTAAAACATGCAGGACAGCGGCCGTCGAGGACAAGGACTGCCCATCCCTGATAGACTGTGTTAACACAGCTGGTCTTAATTCTCAAGTCAGATTTTTAGGTTTTAGTTTTATGCATGGTCATTCTTATCATAATTTAAATGTGTCTGCCATCAGACTACAGTGTGAACAGTCCACAGCCCTGAAGCAACGGGCAGAAGAAAATGTGATGTCACAGTGTTGTCGTCCGGTGTTGTATTTGATTTTGCCACTTCCTGCCTACTGCTGAACTATGCTTAGGAGTGGCGTACTGAAAGTACAGGAGAGAAACCAACTCAAGCATCGATCCCATCATGCTAGTATTGATACTATCCAACATGTTGGCATATTACTGTTAATATCATAGGTCTAAATTCACAGTCATCCAGGAAATGATAAATCTAGAAAGTTTTAAAAAAGACAAAGCAACTGGATTTCTCTGATCTGCAGCTGAGATGTGCTGAGTTCCGATCTTTAAACTGCACGACTTTGGTATGAATAATGTACATGTATTTGGATGTTTACCCCACACCTGGAACAGATTTAATAAAAAAAGTTGTGTCCTGTTCAACTTAACTTGTTGATATGGGTCTTAAGAGAGAAAAAAACAGACAGTTTTGATCCCTTTTCCTGCAGTGTGAATGTACCCTTACAAAAAAAAAAACATTTTTAGCTGTAATTGTATTTGATAACTGTACCCATTTGGACAAGTAAACTATTATCCTTGGCCCTCCTACTTCTTTTAGTTCCACCGCTATTTAGAAATGTTGTCTTTCACCAAAAGACCTTGAAAAATGAATTCCTTTCATTTTAGATTGAACCATGTACTGCAATGCTCAAATATTTGGTTTTGAACATTCATCTCTTTAGTGCCTGCAGTCAGTCCAGAATGCTGCTGCATATCTTTAGCAGGTATWAATAAAAAGCACAAACATAGCACTCCAGTAGTGGGTTTACACTGGTTGCATGTTTGTTTACCTGAGACAATAGAATACAAGAGGTTAAGGATATTGGTTCTTAACAGGATAATACAACAAATATATTGGGAATGTGTTTGATTTTCTGGTACAGAATAATAGTAGTTGTTGATGCTTTGCATTAGGCTTTCACAAACTGTTGCTTTTTTTAGAAACATATGGTTGCCGCCTGCTATTTCACCTGTATGTGACATGTGTGTAAAGCAGAGATAGCTGTTTTTTTCTGGTGCCAATGTGTTTTTTTATATAATTTGGGATTTAACAGTTACTGTTTTGTTTCTAGAATATTTTTTTCTGTAAACATGCAGAGTTGWATGGTCCCCATCCGGTGTCAATGGATAAAAAAGTATGCTTGGCCATGAGATAATAACCCATGGTMATGTGTTRGTTAAAGGAGACCAATTATGGGYCCTAGAAATTTTTATGGTATGTCTGTGGGCTATCCAGACCAKGTTCAWTMAATTTAATGCACAAAATAATTCTCAGATAATAAAATTTCCCATTTTCTAGTTCTGCCTGCTCTGACTTCCGTTCAGAAGAGCTGTTTATGTTAATGAGYTCTGTTGGTAACGCCCTCCAAAAATCTGTTGACATTAACTCCGCCCTCCAATACTAGCGTTAGCATGGCTAATAATAGCAGAAGCTACGTTGTACAACCGTATATATGAGACCCAGAGGCAGAGTCGTGGTCGCAGCTTCTTTTTTTTTCCTCCTCCTCTGCTCTGCGCTCACTCTGCATGCTGTTACCAGAGCAGGGAGCAGCAGCGGTCAAAATACCTCAGAAACTCGAACAAATAGGCTTTAACAAGGTTTTAATAAGCTAAACAATAGAGGTACATGAGAAAACGTGTTCATAACGAACGAAAATAAATAATTAAAATGTGTCTGTGCCGGTCTCAAACCCTGGTCTCCCACTCTGTGGTCCAACACTCTACCCACTGCCCTATTGGAGGCCTGTTGTGAAATGAGCTGTGCATTACACAACAACAACCATGACAGCTCTTTATACTGAGGAGGTGGAGCTTCACCCGGGGGTTGCTAATTGAGGGGTTGAACGCAGGTTCCGGTGGGTTGTCGTACGGCTTGTGACATCACAAAATGACGGAAGTATAAAACTTGTCATTAATATACATTAAAAATACATTTACTTACAGTAAATATGCCCCTGGGAACATTTTTTTTGGCCCTAGGACTGTTTTTTTAAGAAGTACATACCCAAAGTTGAGTAAAAAAACCTTTAAAAAGTGAATTTTGCATAATAGGTTCGCTTTAATGCTTAGCCATGAGATAGTTTTGAAAAGCCGACTTAAGTGTATCTTTGCGGACCAAAAAACACATGTTTGGAGTATTCCACAGGTAAAACAGGTGAGTGTCATGATTGGGTGTAAAGAGAGCATCCCCGAAAGGCTCAGTCATTCACAAACACTTAGTGAACAATGGTGTGAGAAAATAGTCCAACAATGTTTCTCAACATACAATTGCAAGGAATTGGGGATTTCATCATCTAAAATCCGAAATATCATCAAAAGATTCAAAGAATTTGGACGCATCTCTGAAAATAAGCAGCAAGGCTGAAAATCAACACTGAATGCACATGACCTTCAATCCCTCAAGGGGACACTACATTAAAAACAGATATATTGTATCAAACAGATGTTACAACATGAGCTCAGCAACAYTCAGAAAACCATTGTCAGTGAAMAGTGCATTGCTATATCAACAAGTGAAGTGAAAACTCTTTCCTGTGTTAAATTCCTGGTTCAGACCTGGGGCCTTTCTGTGTGGAGTTTGCATGTTCTCCTCGTGCTTGTGTGGGTTTTCTCTAGGTAATCTGGTTTCCCCCACACCCCAAAACTATGTATGTACAATAGGTTGCCTTCAGGCCAAGGCTACCCTTGCAAAAGAGATCTGTGATCTCAAAGGATTTGCCTGGTTAAATAAATAAAAAAAATTAATTAATTAAAAAGACCATGTAAAGCTAAAGCCAGATATCAACACCCAGAAACACTGCCAGCTTCTCTGGGCCCGAGCACATCTGACATGGACTGACACAAAGTGGAAAATTGTCCTGTGGTCCGACAAGTCCACATTTCAAATTGTTTTTGGAAATCATGGACGTCATGTCCTCCGAAACAAAGAGGAAAAGGACTGTCCGGATCRTTATCAGCATAAAGTTCAAAAGCATCTCTAATGGTATCGAGGTGTGTTAGAGCCCATGACACAGGTAATTTGCACATYTGTGAAGGCAACATGAATGATTAAATGCTCCAATGTTTCATTGGAATTTAGGTTGTACAACTCCAGTCATCACCTGTGTCTTATAGCAGCCACACTTAATACTAAGAATTACTTCATGCCTAACCACAAGTGACTGAAGTGTGTCGTTTACTCCTATACTAAAATAAAATGAAATCAATTCAAGCTTATATCCATGTAAACTATCAAGAGTCTCTGCATGGAAATGACTGCAATAATTATCCCGTGACCATGCATGAACTATCTCATGACCACAAGTTATTATCTCGTGGCCAGGCACTATTTTTTACCTAGTGTCACTGGATGGGCTCCGTACCATTGATTACTTCTGATATTTGAATTTTCTGTTCAGCTGTTGTGCAGAGCAGGGCTATTCAACTAAATTGCTCTGGGGGCCACAGTCACTGCAGGTCAACAGCTGAGGGGCCGAACATCCAGCAGTTAAAGTTGTGTAAATAAACCAAGTATTACAAAGATCTGTTACCTTTGAATTAGTTTATTTGTCTGCATTTAATCATGAATACAACATACAGAACCCTATAAAAGTAATCAGATTTAAACCAGGGCTATTCAACTAAACTGCTCCGGGGGCCACAGTTAATGCAGACCAACAGCTCAGGGGCCGAACATCCAGCAGTTAAAGTTGTGTAAATAAACGAAGTATTACAAAGATCTGTTACCTTTGAAATACTTTATTTTGCTGTATTTAATCATGAAAACATACAGAACCCTATTTAATAAAAGTAGTGATGATAAAACAAACAAAAAGGAACATATTATGCCTCTTATTTACCACTAAATATTTTTAACATCTCTGACTTGCCAAAATTTTAAACCAATTTTAGTATCTTAGAT
>NW_013952465.1:2061219-2075366 GCF_001266775.1 Austrofundulus limnaeus
GCATTTAATCATGAATACAACATACAGAACCCTATAAAAGTAATCATAATTAAACATTATGAAAATATCAAAATATCCATAATTTCTGGTTTCGGATGAAAAACATAGAGAAGGCTCCAAGCAGCAAAGCAGGGAAGATAAGGAAGGGCAGGAGAGAAGGAAAAAGCGTCTTACTCCTCCGAGAGCGGAACAAAAAATAAATAAACGAATAAATAAATAAAAAGAATTAAAGGCAAACTCATGTGTTTAGTCTCTTAGATTACATTTGAATAAGCGTGCAGCTCTATGTAGCCCACTAGTGTCAACAAAAAATTACAATCATCATTTTAGTTGTCCATCTCGATTGTTACCCGTCTAAAAAAATTGTAACGTGATTGAAAATTTTCACCAATATTCTAAGAAAAAAAAAGATGCAAAGCATTAAACTGACTCCTTAAACATTATTTTAAACTCTAAATTAAATGAAAACCACAAATGTCAGACCTAAAAATCAATGTTTTCTTTCTGCAGCAACCAAGAAAAAAAGTGTGTCGTGTGTGTGTTTGACCACAGGGCACTCAAAACACACAAACACGCATGCCAAAAGTTCCCAGCTGGCGCTAACAAGGTTGTGCGATGAAGTATGTGATAGCACCGCTGCCTCCTCCTCTGTCAAGACAGGTCAGTGCAGCCGAGCCTGGATGCATGTTTGACTTGTTCAGTTAATGACCTGCCATTCTGGCATGCCTGCCGCTGCCGCCCTACTACACTAAACTCTCCAAGGTGTGTGTGCGTGTGTGTGTGTGTGCAGTGTATCATTGTTTCTGAGAGGGAGGGATATCTGTGCATCAATCTGCAGCGTGGGTGACATTTGGGTGTGGAGGAGGAGCCCTGTGAACTCTGAGAATGTCAGGCGAGTCAGTTGATAGGTCCAGATTTCCTCTACTACTTGGACTTTTCACCTGTAGCTACAATTAGCTGAAGGAACACAGAGCATGATGGGACAAAGAAAGGTCAAATAGTTCAGGATGAAAAATAGATATAATCATGATGCAGTATGCAAAGCACGGCTTAAGGATCTTCACTTTGTTGTCCAATAAAAAAAAACAACTCTAGGAAGGAAGTTAAGCTGTATTTTATAATTTGCTTTGTATTTAATTTACATTTTTCTTTGCTATTGCTTTTTTTCTTTAAACTGGAATGTTAAATTTAATATTATTCTGTTTTTGAAGTTTGCTGGTGTGGAAACAAAAGGCTGAGGTGCACACCTGTAGTTTTACAGACACAGCTCAGCATGAGCTTTCAGCTTGATGGTTAAGACATGGAGAGATTGCCACTTTATCAATAAAATGGTTTATATACTGTATATAAGAATAAAGTACATATAGACTGTATTAAATAGTCAGTCTGTATAACATATACACAATATTTTATCTTCAAAGGAGAAAAAAGCCTAATCTGTACAGCAGAATGTATAATATTTCTCCTGAATGTCATTTTACATCAACRGTTCACTCTCAAAGTGAATGTCTTTTATTTTTCTCTACAATGAGATACACTGTTCAATAAAAAACTGCCACAAGTTGTGTTTGCGAAAAATATGTATGCCATTAATGAAAGCAAAGCATACAACAAACAGTCAACACGTGCCCATCAAATAAAGCTTTATATACTTAGCACAAAAATCAAGAAAATGTGTGTTTGGGAGATTATTTCTTTGTTGTAACATTGCTTCTTGGCAATTAATCTAATTGGCAGCACATGGACTCAAAACGTTGCCAATTTTTTCATGTGTACAACTCACACTCAGCTCTACTGCTCACCCCACAAATGCACGTTCCTTACAAATGTGGCACCATGAGAAAGTAAAAGGCTTTCCAACGGTACAAGATAGCCAAGAATCATTGTTACAACAAAGAAATAATCTACCAAGCAAACTTTTTTTTTGCCAAGTTTAGATGATCAAAAACTAAAACCAACAAAACCATCATGCCATCCCTTCTGATGCCTGGAAGTTTTTAACTTTGCCATTTGGCTCGAGTATCCCTTGTTTCCAGATTTAACTAAAAGCTTCAGGCACAATCTTGGATTTTGACCATACAGCAACAATCTGTCTCTGTGAAAAGAACTGTACTATACGGCTAAATAATTGGAAATAAGTTATGATTTTCAGTCAGGATTGAACCCATGGTCCATGCAGTTGCAAAGCTCCAAAATACAAGTATTTATTTAAACAAAAAGGTGCTGACTGGGCAGCTCAAACAACTCTGAGAGGACAAGGCACAATACCAAACATAACCAAGCAATGACCCGACAGGGAAGTGAAGACAAGACACAGAATATAAAGGTGAGACTAATGAGCACAAACAGGGAACACCTGGGGGAGAAACATGAGAATCAGGTGTGAGTGGGCGGGGCTGGAGCACAGGCAGACAGGAGGAAGAAAACAGAGGAACATGACAGAACAATCTGAATAAAGTCAAAATAAAAACATGAACCCAGACGAAACATAACAAAATGGTTGACGTATAATTCACCCACCAAACCCTTATTCACAGAGTGAATGATTAAACATTTGTTTCTGATGTAAATTTTAGTATTTTGATTTGAAAATATGTAACTACAGACTCACACTTTGAACTTCACTGAAGCATTGACTTCATTTTCCCTTCAAAGAGGTTACTGCCTACACCTGACACACTTGAGTTCACTTCAGACATGCAAATATTTCAAAGTGTCGTGTTTGATATTTTGCTCATTTTGCAGTTTTTGTCTGGTCGGGTTAATTTTTTTATTTGCCTATTCAGAGRCATCTCACTGTCTACTTTAGAATTAAAGCAGACAGTGAACGTACTCTGGTTATAGTCCTGTGTTTGTCTCCCATTCCAACCCTTCCAAAACTGTTAGACTCTTAAGCAACTAAATGGTTTACTGYTTTCACCAGAGAGTTACTTTCCCAGACTTGCTTCCCGAACTTGGGCAGATTTTACAAGTGAGCTCCTTAAAACAATTTAATTAAAAACAGAGGCAGCTGTAAATGGACATGGATTTAGTGAAAATTAAGCTAAACATACAGTGTGAGCTGCATGCCATATGACACCATGTTGCAACAAATGAAAAAAGAAAGTCAAATAAAATCCTAGTATTCCATTAAAGGGCCAATATTGTGTGTTTCTCGGGCATGTATTTAAATACTATACCATAATAAAGTATCTATTTCACCTTTAGTTGTTATTAAAATGTTTATATGTTAAAATAGAAAATAAACTCTTCTTCTCATCATTTCCGTTTCTAAACACCTTGAAATTGGCCTCTGTCTCTTTTAAGAACCTCCTTCCGCTTCTGTCCTGCCCATTTCAGCACATCAATCACAGTCGCTTCTCTCTACAGGGCTCTGCTGTTTATAACCTAGATCCTCGTAGCAGACTTTGTTGTAATGATAATAAAAAAGAAGCAACATTATACAATATCTCTTTTGGAAAATTGCATCTCAGGATGAACCTTATTGTTGGATTGGAACGTACGTTTTCTAAAAAACCGGAGCGATTACAGAGATGATGTTCCAGCTGGTAAGATTATTTCAGTCATCCTCACAGTTACACACTACTGATTGTAGAATAAGTTACAAATCTTAACACATAGACCGAACAAAACAACGTGAGTTGCTTTTCAGCTTACCTGCAGACTACAGCTGTGTTTGTTTAATTAGTTGCTGCCCATAGAATGCAGGAGTCATGGGKGGGGGGGGGGGTGATGCGGAAGCTTGGAGTAGTTCACTTGACATCTGAAAATAAATTTTGGTATTTTGAAGGGCTACACTGAGAAGTAGTATTAGGAGCTCAGTAGACAGTTTCAGTTTCACCAGTTGTTTGCTTTGTTGCTGCTGAGAGCCTGCAGGAGTCACGGGCAGGGTGCGGGGGGGGGGGGGGGGTGTGCTCTGTGATAAGGAATCTTGGTTCAGAGACACAGAGGAGGAGCTAGTCCCAAAAGGCGGTTCTAGTCCCAACCAGTCGTTTTTGCTCCCCTGCTTGGCTGCCTCAGGGCAATGCAGGATTTCTCAAACATGCATGAATGAGTCAAAGCAAGACTCTGGACATGTTTTTGATGAGAGGATAACATTATAACATGATATAAACCTCAAAAAAGTTGATTTTACATGATATTGCCCGTTTAAGTAATGTGCAGATCACCTTATGTTGAGAGATGAGTAACTTCTAGGAATATAGGTGCAATCTTACCCAACATAGGTGGATCTCACACTTGGATTATGTGTTGTAAATGACTCAATTACAGCCACATCAAATTTGATTTTAATATATGTAATATTAATATTAGTTATCTGCATTTTCATGCTTTCTAAGGTGAGCTGGTTCATGATATCTTTTGAGAACTGACCCATATTTAAAGTTTTAACTTAAAACAAATATTTTGTGCAATATGATCCAACCATTTTAAATTGGGTTGACTCCAAAATGCAATCAGTTTTCATTAAAAATCTATGCAGTGCTTCTGTAGATGTTTTGCTAACAGACAGACACATTAACACACATAGAAAGACTGAAAAACAATTGCTTTGATGTTAATTAAAAAAGATAATTATCAAATCAAAGAAAATCACTCCTGATGACGGAAAAACAATCATCAAGGCTGCAGGACTTTCCTACGAATCCTTTTTTATATTTCTGTCATCCAGATCAGCTTCAACACTGGTGCTTTGTTTCACCTGGATCCAACATGATTTCTTTTTCTTCTAAACAGGAACTGTATTGTTCATTTCAAACCCCTTCATTGGCTAAGCAGTTTGTTGTTGTAAGAGCCCACAGCGTCACAGCTGCAGCAATCAGTCACCCTTTACCCAGCTTAACAAGAATCCACTTTTTTTTCCCACAGATAAACATTTGACTGCACTATTGAAGTCCACACAAGTAGGAAATTGCCCATCTACCTTTCATCATCAATGCAACTCTTTTCCTTTTTCTTTTTTTATTGCACCTCAGGCCTCATTGTATTTCCAGGAATTGATTGATTTGGAAATTGTTTTTTTCCTGTCTGCACAGAGCTGCGTAAACAAACACAAATGAGGGCGGGGAGGTGGGAATCTGGTTAGATGAGATTACATATTGTTTTAGATGATAAACAAACGTCATTTTGCATTTCTGATGCCTTTTTTTGGGGGGTGGGGGTTGTTTTTGGACGATCAACTGCATACACTCATCTGCTAATTGGCTCAGAGTGAGCCTTGCCGCTGCTGATAGTGACAAAAGACAACTTTCTTCAAAAAAACAACTCCCAGCTCACTTTGAGTGGTTTTTCTGCACAAAGCAGAACTGACATACAGAAAACAGATCAGATCTTTGTGTTTTATGGTGTATGGTTGCCATAGCCCTGAGCCAACTTCATTAAATTAGTTTTTTTCCCATTTACATAACTGCCCATCATCATTTCATTATACAAATATTTGCACAAATGAAAAAAAATCATCACAAAATGGTATTTTTTGACATTCAAACATTTAAAATCCCTTTTAAATGTTATTTTTTAAGTTTTGTGAAAACTGATTCCCCGCTATTTCATCAGAGATTGGTGAAAGGTTGAAACGAAACGAACCGTGCAAAGAAAGAACATGAAAGCTAAAAGGTAATCCAATTTCCATTAAATGTGATATTCTTAAATTCCCCCTGAAGGCCTTCCAGGCAAAGCCATGATTAGAGGCAGCAAACGTGCGTCAATTTATTTCAGCATTTCACAAAATTAGACCTATTAATAAGAATGTGGTTTTGAAGATTAGTTGTCTCCCCCCCCTCCAACAGCTAACAGTAAGAGTCTGCAGTGAYATATCTGTGGCAGGTGTTAATAAAAATAAGTCCCTGTTCAACATTTGAAAGGTCCMCCCTCAATCAGAATATTTTGATTACATTTTAAAACAGAAATGGCCCGATAACTATAATTTTTTTATCACAAAGTACAGGGTGTGTATGACTGAATTCTCCATTTGTGGCTGAAATTACTTTTACCAAGGTGCTCTCTCTTTGTTATAGCAGACAATTGCTTGCATTTTATTCAAAAACCTTTTGTACTTGAGTTGCAGGCCACTCCTTATCCAGTATGTAGCTTATCATTCTTCTCCTCATTTGCATTGAGAAGAGATCTTTTTAGATCAAACATCCGACGTGCTGTTTATTTTTGTAAAGCATGAAGTACAAAATGGTACAAATAACTGAAATCACTTGAAGAGGGGAATTAGCATGACAACAAGCAAACAGACATGTAAATAAAATAACCTTTGACCCACTGAGACAACCTCTTTGGTAATTTTTATTTTATTTATAGGAGTCAAACTTGGAATTTGAATGGATTTTAAACATGTTTTGCATAATAAACTGAGCAAAATACTCATAAGGTTATGTGGACAAGCAACAGCATGAAGATTATAAAACTCTACACAGAAGTGGTCCACACATCCTCATGCTGACACAGTGACATCCACTCTGATCAGACACTTGTTCCTAAAAATACCTTTCGTGTCACGGCCCCTGCTCTAAAACATATCCTCAAAAGGACAATTTTTTCACCATGGCAACAGAAGACATACAGTATACTGATGATCTTTGCCTCCTTAGCTTGTAACATTGTTGACAATGCAACAGAGATGTTTTTTTTAGCTCCTTTGCTTTTATGTTTCTGTCACTGTGTAGAAAAATAGTTTGGTCTGTTTTTAGAGGAAATCCATTTCTCCWTGTGATCTGATCACTGAAAAAGTTCATTGATGCAGGGATGTACAGAGCCCAATTGATGACACTCAATTAAAAAAATATCATGTGGCTACGCATTAATAACTTATGGCCACAAGATAATTGTGAGCCATCACATCGAAACGAGGATTAAGTCCAAAAGTTGTACATGGAGAAAAAGGCAAATATAGTGTTTTGACTAAAATATTAACAAAAATTGCATTTTGTCAAAATATAATGAATAAATGCCTTATGTATCATTTGAATGAACTCTCTGAAATTTAATCATAAAACTAAATTTTGAAGCATTTTTTGAGCAGTAGCAACAGAAAAAACGATTTTGAGGAGAAAACGCCTTAAAATTTTGAGTGTTTCTTTWATCTGGGAAATCTCAATATTCAAGTATAATTTGAGGTTTCGTCTTTATAAGGACATCAAAAATTCCTCAATAAAATGACATAAAATTAGGACTCAGACCAAATATTTATGTACTATTGTAACCAACAACACATATTAAGTCATACATATGGATTTTATGATGATATCAGAATGATCCAGGTATCAAAATGTAGTTTTTAAAGCCAAGAATCTGAAAATGTAATTAGGTCATTTTGATCAAATTTGACTTAATCCTCATTTCGATATGATGGGTCACAATTTTAAGCTGCTGTGTCAATTTGTGAGTGAAAAAGGCATTGTTGGAGTCAAATTATGAATGAATATGCTGGGTACCCCACATTTATTATTTATGATGTAAGTTTAATCCAGATAATACCTTCATGGTTCAATCTAAACAGTTCATGTTTATAGTAGTATTTACGAGATGACATTGAACGCCCATGGCGTTTATCAGGAAACTTTTTTTTTTACTGTGTTCCTCACTGTGATGCAACTCTGACTCTTTCTGTTGCAAAAGCACGGGGTGAGAGAGAAGCTCGTTTTGAGTGTTGAGCTTGTCGTCGCATGAAAGCAGAAACACGTTGGAATAATGCCAGAAAAGTCTGCGTGTATGGTCRTAAATGATTTAATTCTGAGCGACAAACAGACAGGACTCAATCAGGAAGCTCCGTCGGCCACAGCCAATAATATACACCATGATAACATCATATGACGTGCTTATAACCAATCACAGATCGCCCAATGTACTGTCCAGCCTAACACAGGGCTCCCACCTCAAAGAGTCTCTTATCAAACAAGAGAGTTCAGTCCGTTGCGGAGTCCTGACGTCCGGACAAACAGATTAACATTGAACATGTGAAACAGATAGATAATTAGTCCATAACAAGCTAAAAAAATAACGCTTTTTGGACAAATCCGTACAACTCCAGTTGTCAGCTGCATCTTATAGCTGCAACATAAAACGTTATAAATTATTTTGTGCCTAATTGAAAGTGATTAAAGCATGTCATTCATTTAAAATGAAATGCAATGAACTTTTCCAGGTTAACAATCAAAATTCCAACAACCACAATAATTATCTTGTGGCCACACATTAACTATTTGTGGCCATGAGTTATTATCCCATGTAGGGTTGGATATTGAAAGGGTTTATTTCGATACCGGTGCTAAACCGATACTTTCAAAAGGGTACCGGTTCCTAAACGGTGTTTAAAATCGGTACTTTAAAAATAAATAAATAAAACAAACACACACTCATACAGTTTTATGAAGTAATGACTATTTCTGAGTCAAAGTCCAACTTGAACTTGACCAACATGTTAAGTTAAAACCATTAATAATTTGTCTTTGCACTAAATATTAGGTGGAAGTTTCTGCATCTTATTTTGTAAAGTGACACCATACTTTGGACCATTTTGCTTTCAACATCTCGACTATAATATGTAATTGTTAACTGCAGTGGCACCTGTTCAGCCCCTCTCCATGAACTTGGTTCTATTCAATCGACTTTGAGTCGGGTTGGTTCTGCTCAGTGTCCGTGTGTCTCCACGCAGTGGGTGTGATAATGTGCGGACCATCCGCAGCGGCTTCAGCTGTTGTGTTAAAAATAATAATACGATTTTAAAAAAGCCATTGTTGTCTTACCGTTCTGACTTCACTTTTATTTATTWATTAATTATCACGGTGCTGTTAAGCCAAGTGCTTGTGTAACCGTGCGGCCAGTTTGTTGAAAACCTCTCGTGATCTGCTCAGCTTCGTCTCCTTCATCTCTCTCCAGGAAGTGTTTACAAGTTCTGCCTTTCCCAAAAAGGCAGTTTTATTTCACCATGTTGTCATATCGCGCTGCACGCTCGTATTAAACAAAACCAGCTCTCTCCAGGAGGAAATTTGCTGTCAGTCAATCCAAGAGTTAATCCACGGGCAGAAATCTGCTGACGTTAAATCGTGCTGTACTCGCTTCTACCCGAACCACCGGAGAGGAGGTTCTGAGACAGCGCGGCTGTGGAGCGCGCTTGGAGAGGCACATTGGGCCGACACCGCGCCGAGTCGAACCGCGTACAAGAGCGTCTGTGGAGATTGTGTGCCAAGGCTGTCACTGTTAACAGTGAACACCAGAGGGCGTAAATTAAGAGCTTGCTTTGAGGCACCAAAATAAAGCACGGAAATTAGAGTTGTGTTTTGGTCTGTGTACTACCGTGGATATTCGTCCTGGTGCCATACTGGAACCAAGCTTCGGTACCCATCCCTAATTCCATGGCCATGCATTATTTTTTGTTATCCATTACCGGATGGGCTCTGTATTAGTGTAAAGAGTTAAACATAAAAAAGCCTTTAGACATTTTTCAAACTAATTAGTTAAATAACTAGTTGTAGATTTACGCACAAGTACTCCTCCGGCACAGCTGCAAACTCCTACAACAAGCTCCTGCATGCAGAGATTCTAAATGATCCCTCATTACCATTTACAGAAATGTTATTATTTTCTGCTGATCGATACCCAGAGTTGCAACTGTTTCTCTCTCTCCTTATGTCAGGCTGATCAATACCATGAATAATCGTAAAACCATTGGGGCTATAAAAATCAGCATAAAAGACACGGAGGTGGATGTATGAATGCAATTCTCAGTATCGCTACATGGTCATTAAGGGATATAGCAGGACTGAGTACAACCCAGAAGTCTACTAGATGTTTTAATCACAATGTAGCTCACATTAAGCCAATCCTCCCCACTTTTCTTTATCTTTTCTCATTTTGTAGATAGGCCTGTGTGTGTGTGATGAAGCCTTAAAACCAGCTACAGAAGCTGAATCCAGAGCTGACTGTTTTCCTTGTGTGCAAACAAAGACTGAGTTGTAGTGAATAAAACAGCAGCACCCACTTTAATGCTGACCTGTTACCCTTGCAGCTTCACTGGGTACACCAGTGTGCATGTGTAGCTGGAGAACACACAGTGCTTTTTAATGGATGAACAAGATAAAAAACATGTATGACTGAGAAACTGATATGCAATGAGGTGTCTTGAGTTTTTTTATAAAGCTGTAAAATAATAAAAACATCCTTCTTCCTGTGACCTTTTAAAGCATCTCATGTTGTTTTCACAAATTCCTCCCTTACTTAATGGCCTGGATGAAAGAGATATTTCACTTTGCTAAATTATTTCAATTTACATTATAACTGTGGGCAGCCAGGCTTAGAAAATAAGATGTGGGGGTTAAGTGGCTGAGACAGGTTTATCTAAATAAATGCTTTTCTGAGTTTATGGGCTGCAGTAATGAAATGCAGTACAGGGGAGAATAAAAAACTAAAAAAAAAATA
Organism: Austrofundulus limnaeus; assembly: GCF_001266775.1. Taxonomy (NCBI): domain Eukaryota; kingdom Metazoa; phylum Chordata; class Actinopteri; order Cyprinodontiformes; family Rivulidae; genus Austrofundulus; species Austrofundulus limnaeus. Next base: position 2,071,645 of record NW_013952465.1, read on the forward strand.
CTTTTTGCTGAATCCAATATGTTCTGTCATTGCAATAAATCTTTTGACTGCACTGAAGTCTGGTCTGACCCTCGGCTTTGTGTCGGCACAGAGATTACTTGCTACAGRAATGCTTTCGAACAGTTTTTGTGGACTTTTGTCCCGGAAAAAAAAGCAATATAAGCTGAAAGAAAAATAATTGCATGAAAGTACATGTTCACTGTGTGAAAATGTGGGCATTTTGTTACAGATAATGTTAAATCCTTGATATTYATAAGCTGATTGTGTGTAATTCTTCTGCCATATTAATGTCACTTAATGATGATAAAATGTTATTCATTCAGTTAATTTGTGGGATCTTTGACACAATTATTTCTACATTTTCTACTTATCAAGCTGAAAATTATCACTTTTTTCCAGCATGTATAATAAAGGCTTCATAACTCTTTCACACAAACAGCATTTAATGCACCACCTTAAAGAGCTTTTAAGTAAATCTTTATAATTTAGTCAACTTTGTTTCTTGGCTAACTGTGGAACTTCCTGTCTAGCTTGGCACACTTGTCTGACAGAATAACCATGTAATGTAAAAGTGACAGTATCAAAAATGTTTTAGAAAACAGTTCACATCAACCATTGTAAAAAAAGCCATGAGCCTTGTTTGTGTCTTTAACAAAATATCTCCAGAGGAAACTCTGGATGAAACTTTCAAATTAAACAAGATGGCCGCCACAGCTAAGAAATTTTAAAAGCAAACAAAAATTACAACTCGGTTTGACACAAAATTGAGCTCAGTTTTAGTGTGATCATAGCCAATACTCATCCTCATGCTTAAAGTGCAAACTGACAAAGCAAGAGTTGTTTTTAAAAAATTAAAGTTAACAAAATATCCAATGAATCACTGGATGGGTTTAATGAAACATTCAGAAAACAATRAGTACTGACTGAGAACTGATAAAGCTCAGGAGTCAATAGGTTCAAGATGGCCACCACAGAYGAAAGACTGTGTCTCAAATCAAAAGCTGCGTCTTTCGAAGTCCGCACCAATGCCCCATTCTGAAGGCTGTCCTAATTTATGTGCTTCATCTCATGTGGCCGACAAACACTGGCTCACAAAATCCAGAATATGAGGCCTACCTTTGATTTTCCTTCCCTGGTATCCCTGGTTTCACCTTGCCATCAGCAAACTAAACAAAAGAACAGACGGCAGAGTTTTTCTTTGATGTAGTTTGGAAATKCATTACAGACCAAAGAATTTGTAAYTAAATTTATGTTTAGCAACTTAGCTRATTAAATTTGTGCTGWAATGAGATGTTAAATAAACTGCAATCATAAATACCATGAAGGTAAACCCAAAATATTGTTTTTTGTGTATTTATTAACRYGTAACGTTTTTATTGTGAAGTTATTCCTCCATGTATACGGATGTTTAGGGCAATCTCACAGATATTTTCAAATTGCACATCCATCCATCCATCCATCCATTATCTTCCGCTTTGTCCAAAATCGGGTTGTGGGGGCAGCAGCTATAGCAGGCAAGTGAAGACCTCTCTTTCCCCAGCCACCTCTTCCAGCTCTTCTGGGAGGATTCCAAGGTGTTCCCAGGCTAGCTGAGACATAGTCTCTCCAGCGTGTCCTGGGTCTTCCTCTGGGTCTCTGGGAAGGAGACATGCCTGGAGCACCTCCCTAGGGAGGCATCCTTGCTAGTTCAGTTATCCGGGAGAGACTCAGAGTAGAGCTGCTGCTCCTCCACATCGAGAGGAGCAAGTTGAGGTGGTTTGATAAATGAATTTCTTACCCTATCTCTAACGGAGAGTCCAGGTACCCTGCGGAGAAAACTCATTTCGACCACCTGTATCCGCAATCGCACGCATTTTTTTAAACTCAGCTTCCAGTTTCTTACATTTCAGAGCCTGCAGGATGTAAAAAATTTGATTAAAAATAAATTAAATTAAATAATCATCTCCCAACCCAGTCTGCCACTAGAAATAAGCTTTCCTCCCCGCTGCTATAGTGGCCATTGTGACTTAAAACTCATGAAATTAAATTCATGTGGGCAATATGTATTCCTTGAAGGAGTGTTTAATTTGTGTTTAGTTTGTTCGTTGTATTTAAGCAACTCCAGTTTTATTGTTTTTAGTTTTTCTTGTGTCACTGTCTATAATATATAATATTAATGTATATAAATTCATTTTGTTATTTTCAAAGAAAGGAATAAAGTTTAAAGACAAAGACAAAAGACTGTCCTGCTTTTTCTCTCTGTCATCTTTGGCTTCAGTTAATTGCTCGCACCTGTTCGTCATCTGCTCATCAGTCCCAGCTGCACTCATTTAGTCATCGCCCCTCCTGGCACACTTACACTCATCATTCACACTCACTTAATATTTCATTTTCATGATGCACAGTAGTTTTGTTCTTTGTTGGTCATGATATATACAACAGGTCCTCATAGCCTTTGTTTTCTGACACTGTGTGTTTTTTATTCTTTTATTGAAGTTCAGTTCCTTCATTAATAGTCTACCTTTGAGTCTGTGCCACAGTCAGAAAGCAATTTTTAAAAAAATGTGAGTTGTACTATGAATGCAGCCATCTATTTTATCTTGGCCTCAGTAGAAAATCACACTGCTCTGGTCAGAACTAGTTTGTCTTCCTCCAAACTGAGGTCATTCAAAAAGAACACGTAAGACATTAATTGTTTAACCTTTCCATGGAACCCCACTGTAAAACCTGTGTCCTTTCAGTTTAAGAAAACACTACAAGTAACAGTCGTAGAGATCAACTACCAATGTCTTTTTTTCTGACTGGTCATCGACATGCCCTTTTGACACCTGCAGAGACAAGATTGATGGTGTCTTAGAGTGGTTAACTCTTCCTGGGGTTGCACTGAAAGGTTTCAGCTCTAATGAACCCAGCCATGCAGTAAACACCAGTGTTTGCTGGAAACAGGGTAGAGGAAAAAAGCAACGTCCCATTTCTTCCTTTTACAGCCTGTTTTACCAAAATGTTTGTTTTATGTGTGTGTTTGTAAGTGGTATTTCTTTGATTGTATCTGCACGCTATCATCCTTATTGTTGTTAAGTCTGCTGGTCTGAAACTTTTCTATCTCTTAACTCTAAAAGAGCCATCGCAGTTTCATTTCTGCTGCCCCATAAAACATCAAATCCCCTTCAGCAGGGATCCTTGGCGGAGTGATGGCAGTGACCAAGAGCCTTCAGGCTTGGAACAGTATTACTGTTACTCTGCTGCCGTGTACTCAATCTGGCCACTCCCTGAACAACTACTCGGCTCCTCAGGCCAGTCATTTTCTGAACCTGAAAAAATATAGGCACACCTCTTCTAGTATCTTGATCCGTAACCTTTTTTGCTGTCTGCCAGAATTTTAGTAAGTGTTTGTTTGCGTGTGTGCATGTGGCTTTCCTCTAATGTGCAAGTCCAAGAGAATATTTTAGTAAGAGGGAGTTTATTTTTCAAGGTGGTCATAAATTACAAAAAAGATACACACAGAACCTCCACAAATGCAATACATGGCCTTCCTATATTAAAAGYTATTTTCATATGAAATCACGAATTCATAATTATCCTACTAGGCAATCTTTTCATTTGCATCTTCCATTAAACAAATCATTGCGTGACCAATTTTCAATTAGATTTTATGGAGCTAAAATGTGGAATTCTAATGTTGAACCTTCAATATCTCTTTTGTGTAAAAAAAAAAATAGATTAAAAACCAAGCTGTTGATTTT
>NW_013952465.1:2077617-2082457 GCF_001266775.1 Austrofundulus limnaeus
GTATATACACACAGACATATATACACACTCAGCGACCTGTCAGAACCCCCCCGGATCAGAACACCTGTCTGTGAGCGGTTGTGAACATGCGTCATGCGTGTATATACAAGATTTCTCCAATGGAATATTTAATAGTGACTGTGGAGGAACGAGACCCAACCCCCAAGACACGAGGCAGACATAGGGAAGACCAGAGCCCAAGGGCCTGAGAGGGATCCCGAGCGCAGAGCCCCAAGGGGCACCCGCACGGGAAGATCCGCCCACCCACACCCCAGATCAGACCATAGGGGAGAACTGAGAGAGTCCCCCCAGCGACCACACGCACAGCCCCCGGGGCCAGCAGCGACAAACTCATGGGCCCCACCGGCACCCGCCATACCAGAGCAGATCCAGGAAAGGGCACAGAGGTCCATGTCCCCAGGGCGCACCCCCGCCAGGCCAAAACCCGACAGGTCCAGAGGCCCCAAGCCCCAGCAGGCAGTCACCAGGCCAGGCCGGCACATACTCCAGTGCCCAGCKCCAGACCCCGGGAACCCCCAGCACGCCGGCGGCCAGCCGCACACCCCACTGCTTATTAAAGCTAAGTAAAAGCAAAAAGCATTCAAGAACGGTGGAAAAATCAAAGTCTAAGACCGAGACAGAAGACATGAAAACTGCAAAGATCTGACTAGTGAGCATGAGGAAACTCACTGCAAAAAATGTCCACCTAACCAAGTTTTAAAATCTTATATCAGCCAAAAAGTCTATTTGATCTTGTTTTGAGACTGATTTACTAAACAAAGACTGATTGTGTAAGAATAATAATCTTGTTTTCAGAATGTGTAAGATTATTTAATTATTTAATTCATAATTATCCTACTAGACAATATTTTCATTTGCATCTTCCATTATACAAATCATTGCGTGACCAATTCTCAATTAGATTTTATGGAGCTAAAATGTGGAATTCTAATGTTGAACTTGTGGAACCTTCAATATCTCTTTTTGTGTATAAAAATAGATTAAAAACCAAGCTGTTGATTTTGTAAGGTATAATTCAAGTGATTTTAGAATTTTTTTTATTTTTGCATGTATTTTGATGGATTTTATATTTTATTTTGATGTCTATTTTTGTATTGAATTTGTTCCATTTTCATTATTTCTATTTGTGTGATTATTCCTATTTTATGTTTTTTTTACTGTTGTGTTGTAGTTTGATTTGATTGGGAGTGGATTTTACATGAGCCTATTTTGGCTTTTACCCTTCCCTTGCACTTGAAATATGTCATCTTGAATTGTTATTGTATTCTTTGTTTTACTTCTTATGTGTTAAATAAATACATCAAATATCAAATGGTATGACAGGTACTCATTGAAGGGTCACGAAAATCAGCAACAAAGCAATTCTAAAGTAAGAACCAATCTGCACACTTTCTAGTTATCATAAACAATGAGTAATACGTCCTTAAATTTATGATTTGTTGGCCGAATCTATGGCAACTGCACATGTTGCCATGACTGAAAATAGGTCAACAATGATGAATTTCATGGAAAATTTGACAGTTTTTTTATTATTTATTTATTTGAAAGGTAACATTGCAATTTCATAATTCATAAAAAACTAATTAAAAAAGCCAGGATTAGCCAAAAGACATGTTTTTTTTTCCATATGTAGTTCCTATGATGTTTACAAAGCAATAAAATCCACAACACAAAACGCACAATTAATCAGGACAAGAAATGTTAATATGGTGCGCGACGGTGCGGCTTCTGAATAAATGAAAATGATTTAACACAGTTGTTGTTTATACTTTTAGCAGCTCTTTTTATTCCACAGCTGACCTGCTAAAAATGACAGATTTTCTTTTCTGGATCTCTGACAGCAGGACTTCAATCTCTGAACTCGTTGAGTTTTTCTTTTTAATTTTCACTGTCATTTTCATGAATGAACACTTCCTTGTATCTGAGGCAGGAAACATAGCCTTATACTGTGTTTTTGGGGTGGTAATTATGCCAATCTCCTCTCGCGTGCACGAGCAGCTGGATACGAACATGTGGAATTTACGCAGCTCATTTACACATTTTTCATGAAGATAGAAGAGTTTGTTGAATCTGACGTGACATGTTCGTACAAATCCTTTGTACGAACAAAAGTAAGGGAAATTTAGGATAAGAATATGAACATGTTCTTGCATGAGGCCCATTATACCTACACAGACCACAGTCAGCTTAACGTAGGTTAGTGACTTGACTCAAGCTTCCACTTGGTAACATTCAGATTCAGCCCAGTGCTTTGCTTACACAGAGTCTGTATTTGCATTTCAGAAGTGTAGATTAACATTTCTATAAAAAAAACTACTGGAAGAAGCTCTTTTAAACTGCACACTTCCAATCTTGTAGTCCTCTTGGTCATGCCTGTGAATCCATCACACACCATCACCCAGTGTCACTGGAATATTTCGCTGTGATGTTTTACAGCAATGACACCAATTACTTCCCACCTTAGGTTAACTGGAGACAGTAATGGGATCGTACGGGGAGTATGAAAGTGTGCATGGTGGTACGCCATGTATCTGTGTTGTTCCTGTCAAAGTGGCATCAGGTCTAGGTTGTACGCTGCCACTTACTGATTATCTTCTGGAGGTACAGTCTCAATTCTTTCTTCAATTCTTAGAATGTATCAGGACAATGAAAATTATCTGGTATTTACCAGTTTTTTTTTAATATTCAAATTCAACCAGAAGTGTACAAAAACACACAAAAAATGGCATGTTTTTTTTAAACAAAGAAGAAAACCGAAAGGAAAAAATAAATGAACCTCATAATTCAGTACAGCATCAATAATTTATACAGTCTTTTTCTGTCTAACAACAGTCTCTCACGTGGTTGTGGAAGAATTTTTCTCACCTTACTTTCCAACATTGCATCAGCTCACTGGGTGTTGTAGGTAAGTGTTTTTGCACAACACTTTTAAGATCTCACCACAGTATTTCAGTCAAATTGAAGTCCGTACTTTGGACAATTGCAGCACCATAATTCCTTTATTATTAAATCCTTCTGTTGCATATTTGTTGCTCTGCTAAGGTTCATTGTACTGTTTCATGGCTCAACATGGTCCATACTTCAGCTGTTAGATGGCCTCACATTTGACTCTAGAAAACAGAACAGAATTTCATGGTCAATTGAGATGTGACGTTCACGAATGATCTGAACTTTTTGAACGGCTCTTTACAATGAACGATAGGAACCGAGTTGTGAGCAGTAAAGAGCCATTTATAGTTTTATTTTTTTATTCTTTGTAATATCTTTATTTTTTCCTACTTAAGAGACAATCACTCCTGCTTTGCATTTTCACAGAAAACAGACAGAGAGGTGGAGTACAGCTTGACAAAACACATGGTTCCGCATAACTAGTTCAAAATCAMACGGCTCTTTTGAACAGCTCTATGAAACAAACAGCTTCTTACTTTGGATCCCATCAAAAAGCCRTTTATCCCATCTGTAATGGTCAGCTCAATGACTGCAAGGTGCCYAGGTCCTGCAAAACAAGTTATGCTTTTATCAAGGTGGCCATGTTTCTGCTGATGCGTTAAGTCAATTAGATCAGAAGTACCTGACTAATTCTTTTCCTTTGATATTATAAGGAAAAACAGATGTTAAACTGATTGTATTTTTAGTTAGAGATAGGAAGAATGGCTCTTTGTGGGGGATCTGGATTGTGACAATCTATTTGTCTCATAGAGCTGTTTGAACAAGTTACGTCATCTTGTCACGTGGGCGTACGCATGTGTTTTGTTAAGCAAAACCCGCCCCCTTTCCCTCTAAGTTGCTGTACTCCAACACTTTGTCTCTTTTTCATGAAAAAGCAATAGAAGGATAAATTGTCTCTAGTTAAGGGGAAAAAATAAAGATGCTACAAGGGTAAAAAAAAGTCAACTATGAACGTCTCTTTACTGTTGGCAACTCTGTTCTAATCATTTGATGCTAGGATGTCTCAGAATGTTTGAACTTCAAATCTCTATTTTTACCCACATGCACAACTTTTCAGTTTTGACTGTTTTTTTTATTATTTTTATTTATTTATCATAATAAATGATGACAAAATAAAATTTGGTGCTTTGTACACTAGAAATYAGATTTGATTTAATTGGGTAAAGACCACACCATATTACATTCTGGCACGTAAAACTAGAACATTTAAAAAGGGGGTACTTTCTTTTTCCAACCCTAAACATGATTAGGGTGGTATTTAGAGTGAGCAAATGAGACTGTTTGTGCACAATAATGCCTAAAATTATTGACACACCAACCAGTTCCTAATGCAGACTAATGGAAGAATTTACAATTAGCCCGCATCACTGAGTCAGAGTTTCTTGTAGGCTGCCACCCAACATTTCCTCTAATCATCTTCACTTTTCAACTGCCGCTCTTCTCCACAGCTAAGTGTTTTGTTAGCTGCACTCTGTCCTGCTCCACCGCATGTTGATRGAGGAAAATATCATGGTGAGACTGTGCTGATGGGTTAATTAAAACTTGACGTGTGATTTATTTGTGTGCAAACGTTAGCAGTGAAATACTACCAAATTAGACAATTCTTCCTCACAAACACAAGTAGCACACTGCTGGTTTGAGCAGAGATTCTTAACCCACGGGCTGCGGCCCAATTTTGGGCCGTGAGCGCCACCTTGAGGGCCTCAAAAGAACAGTTTTTAACTTTGGGCCACAGAGGGCCATGGGACCGCATTGATTTTGAATAACGTGCAATACACTTTCTCACCACTAGTATTAGTAGTGCACCACTCAGATGTTTAACAACTTTTTTTATTATGTAGAAGAAGAAACTTAGAAACCTGTCGAGAAT
>NW_013952465.1:2082726-2083873 GCF_001266775.1 Austrofundulus limnaeus
GTTGTAATGTGACAAAATATGGAAAAGTTCAAGGGGTATGAATACTTTTGCAAACCACTGTATACAGAAATAAATCTGTTGTAGCTAAATCCCCGTTTGCAGTCTTTTCACAATGAAAAGCTATTTATGTAAACTCCTGCATGTTTACACAAAATCTAATATGGTGTTAAGCAGATGCAACACATTTTCCTACTGTGCATGYTTTGCACACAATTCAAATCTCTAAATCCAGTCTGCATAGAGCTGGTTCTTTAACAATAGTGCTTTATATTTGGTGTTTTCAATGCACAGTGTTCTATTTTAGCTCCATTAAACTCCACCTAATGGACAGCAAACAGCAATGATTTTCATCTTTATAGTGTAATCAAATTTGCAGCTCATCAATATGCAATTATAATCAGCTGTATTTAATTTTAGTGCTGCTTAATTATCTTAAATATTAGAGTTTTTCCTCAAGCCAGTTTCATAAATTACAAATGATAATACCTAGAAGTAACTTGGGTGCATCATAAGGGTCTTCGACCCGCCGCAGCGCCTTCGCCTCATACTAAGTCACAAAAAGAAAGAGAGTTTAACAAGAGGATTTCATCACTGCTATTCAAGAAAAAAATTACAAGGATAATTAATGCCCACATTCAGTGTCCTTGAAATTAGGTTCATAACAACTTTTTTGATAAGAGCAGAGCAGAATGTGTTTTAAAGGATACCCAGTGTGCCACAAAGAGGAACTGTGATGTGAAAAAGATCCTTTAATGGTGAGATGGTGTTTAAAGGAGAAACACTAGAGGGGGAGGCAGGAAAATTTCAAAAGAAGATTCATTAGTAAGACACATTTCCATTTTTTTTTTACTAGTGAGGCCCTGATGTCAGATAGTGAGAAATTTAAATCATACATGAAGGCGACAAAACTTCATTTTGCAGTCAACTTTTAAGACAAAATAATGTTTACATAAATTAAAGTATTTTTAATGTTTTTTGGTGCTCCCCCATTTTTCTAGTGTTAACTTTGCCTGCTTTTTGTTAGTTTAACTAACAAACACTTCTTCCAACAAACCAACACTTGCGTCTTTTAATCTTCATWAATACAAAACTACAAAATCTTAAATTTATTAGAGTTATTTCTAATTCAACCTGGAAAGACTCACAC
>NW_013952465.1:2084607-2086673 GCF_001266775.1 Austrofundulus limnaeus
GTCATTAGCACCTCTAGTAATATATTTACTGAGAAAAATGATGACGTGTTCAATACTTATTTTACCCGCTGTATATGAACTAAAATTTTAGCACGTTTTTGTGAAAGATTGGCTTTGAGATTAATGTTTTTTCTTTGGCATGATGCAAGTCTCTTTTCCAACAATAACAGAAAAGGACAATACAGTTGACTTGACACATTCAAGAGTGCTGCAGTAATTTACTAAATTAAACAAGTGTGTAATGTTCATTTGTCTGTCAGAAAAAAATAAAAATAAAAAAATAAAAAAACTTGAAGTTTTGGTGTTCAGCTCAGTTCAAAATGGTCATCCAAGACAAACAACCTTAAATATAATACTGTTATTAGTAGTCACTGGCTGACCACCCCAAAATGCATTTATGAGGATAAACCACCAGTTTAACTAAAAATGTTTGTAAAAAAAAAAAAAAAAAAGATTGATTTGGCCACAAGATTCCATAAGTGGAAAATATTTGAAACAAAATAATAAGAGGGCATATAGAGAGCTGGCAAATAAACTGACAGTATGTGAGTAGCTACTAAGGAGAACCAGCTGAGTCTAATTAGCAGATGCAGGGCAGGTTTGAATGATACTGACGAACTGGAAAAGCTGAGGAAAGAGTGGTGCTTAACACAAGGAAGGAAATAAAGTGGAGAACTAAGTTTTTTAATAACACAATTACACACAAAACCCCAAACTACAACACAAAACTTTCAAGATCAAAACCAAATGGCTAYAATGGCATTCTGCACTCATGATTCCACGCATATCATTATAAATGATCTGCTGCTCTTTCAAATGATCGGACAATCGGTGTGGATCCTACTGAGATAGGGACTTTGATAAAATGTTCAAACTTATTTGAGAGCTGTTTTTCCATTTTGTACTCATAAGGCTCTATGTACAAATTCCAAAACTATTTAGTTTTTTAAAACTGGACACCCCATTAAGGATTTAGAGGTCTTTAAAGGCTGAAAACTAGGAAGCATATGCTCCATTGACTTGCACTATAACATAAGAAAGTGCGGAGCTCCATAGACATAGTGCGCGTCACAATTTCGCAACCATTTTTCAAAACAAAGCAGAAAACAAACTAGATAAAACCTAAGATAGATTTCAAAATGCTAAGCGGAGGCTAAGCATGAAAACGAGAAAAAAAAAATCGCAAAAACCTGACCCATGCGCACGGATCTGGCAGTGCATTTATGAACGTCCCTATGAGAGACAGTGTAAATACAGCAACAGGAGAAAGACATTCCTAGAGCGAATTTCAACACATCCGACTTCAGGAWTCCCAGGAAAGTTCAGATGAAAGGTTGGCTGGAGGTAGGTCTYCGACAGATTTGGAAAGCAAGCAGATTTGTTAAAAAGCTTGGTGTTTTTTCTGTTGTCTAATATCTTAGCTTGYCGCATCTATTATGTGTGTCTGTGTGTGTATTTTTATCACTYGAGCCACTGCTTCTGCATTGTTTAAAGAAACTTACWTTGAGTCAGTTYATTAAATCTTGAGCTAAATTGAGGTGTGGTCGAATAGTCATTCCCAACATAAATGATAACTGATGTACAAATAGTTTATCGGAAACATGTATGCAAGCTTGTGGATGACATGGATTTCAACAAGGACTGATAATTTCATTGTTACTGTTTCCCTATGAGCGTGAATGGTTATTTGTGTCATTTATCTCTGTGTTCTTGTGATTGAGTTGCAACCTGTCCAGGGTGTACCCCGCCCCTCACACAACGACTGTTGGATGAAGGAACCTGTGACTCTGAATGGAAGAAGCAGGTTAAGCATTGCCCACCCCATTAGTGACATCTGTTAAACATTTTATTTTACACTTGGTGCCCCCTAAATCTTGACATTACCAATTTTTGAAACTGAAAAACAAAACAAAGAAAAATCTTCCTTCATTACAACTAATTTTTGATCAATGTCAGAGATTGTGTAATGATTGGGGAAATGAGTTTCACAGATTTGCCAGACACCTGAATAGTTTTAAAGATTTTATTAAAGGGGACATCCATCCATTTTCTGTACACGCTTCTTC
>NW_013952465.1:2087986-2092533 GCF_001266775.1 Austrofundulus limnaeus
ACCCAGAAAGGTCCCTGGACCAGGATTTGAACCGATGACCTTCTTGCTGAGAGGCATCAGCTCTACCAACTGAGCCACCGTGCCATAAAGGGGACATTTTATGCAAAATTCACTTTTTTAAAGGTTTTTTTTACTCAACTTTGGGTATGTACTTCTTTAAAAAACAGTCCTAGGACCAAAAAATGCACCCAGGAGCATATTTACTGTAAGTAAATGTATTTCTAATGTATATTAACAACAAGTTTTATACTTACGTCATTTTGTGATGTCACAAGCCGTACGACAACCCACCGGAACCTGCGTTCAGCCCCTCACTAGCAACCCCCAGGTGAAGCTCCACCTCCTCAGTATAAAAAGCCATCATGGTTGTTGTTGTGCAATGCGCAGCTCATTTCACAACAAGCTTCCAACAGGGYAATGGGTAGAGTGTTGGACCAGAGAGTGGGAGACCAGGGTTTGAGACCGGCATGGACACAATTTAATTATTTATTTTCATTTATTATGAACAATGTGGTGACGTCACTTCTGGGTTGTGGACTTGAGACAAGTTTGTTTACTCGAGGGGAATCCGTGAAACAGGCTTGGGTCATACACATAAGATCAGAGGTAGCAACCAGGTTAACAGGAGAGGACTTAACTCTTTGTCAGGGTACACAGGCGGGGGTCAGGATCCAGGAGGCAGATGACTGAACAGTTTCAACAAGGGCGAAGACGAGAGGCAGAGGTCCAGCRGCGAAGGCGGAGGTTAAAACCAGGAGATCAGAATCCAATATAGTACCGTTCAGGGGCAAGGYGGGAGACGTGAAACCAGAGCGCAGAACCAGGGTCGTAACGAGGCAGGCAAGACGTGACATGAAGAGTGCTGGACAGCAACTAGGAGAACCGTTTTTTAATCTGCCGCTGGCGCTTCTTCTCTTGTTGTGTTTATTGGTGGTTGGGAAGCCAACTGTGATGGTGCATTACCGCCACCAACTGGACTGGAGTGTGGACAGGCAATAAACAGGAAAAAAAACTATATTCTACCTAATAACAATGATTTTTTTTCAAAAATGATAGAATTGGACCTTTTATTTTACTGACATTACTTCCAAAAATTTTATCAATTGCAAATTCAATATGCATGTTATTTATTTCTTTTTTAAATTGTTTCCTTTCTGAATCATAAGCATTACATTCCATAAATACATGYTGAACTGTTTCTGGTGATTTACACTTATCACAAAGCCCTGTTAAATGTTTACCAATAATTTTGAGAGAATAATTAAGGCCTGTTTGACCTATTCTGATGTGCGTAATCATTGTTTCCAGTTTTCTATTATTTCCTGTTATTCTAGTTTTTCCTGCTTGTTTTTGTAAATTATAAAGGTGTCTACCTTTATCATTTATATCCCAATTTTCCTGCCAGATGTTTTTAGTATATTTACTTATTATCATTGTACATTCTTCTTTACTTAATGGGATTTGGTAATCAATATTTTTTTTTACATTTCAAAGCTTGTTTAGTGAGGATGTCTGCCTCTTCATTGCCCTCCACTCCTACATGAGCTGGAACCCAAATAAAATGTACTGATATTTTCCTTAAATCAAGTTTATAAAGAATAAAATTTATTTGATTGATTACATCTTTCCTTTTAGAGTTATTTGTTTTGATGCTTGTCAGTGCTGCCATACTGTCAGAAGCAATAACATATTTTTGACCATTTTGTTTAGTAATCCATTCTAGACTCATGAGTATTGCTATTAATTCTACTGTATATACCGATAAATTATCTGTTATTCTTTTTTTCAATTCTATGTTATGAAATGGAATATACACTGCTGCACCAGTGTGTCCTGATTCTGGATCTTTTGACCCATCTGTAAATAAAATAACTTTATTCATATGTTGTTTGTTTATGAAGTTTTGTACTAAATAGCTTACTGACACAGATTTGTCTTTGTTTTTGATAAGTTCATGCAGAGATAGGTCAACTGAGGTATTAGTAAATAACCAATAAGGAATGCAAGGATAATGAACTACTGGACAAGTATCTATTTCATGTAAACCTGCATGTTGAGCTTTAACATTTCCAATCCAGCCAATCTAAGAGCCTTTGATTGCTCAATATCAAGAAGCTTCAGGTTTGTTTCTGCTGCTGCCATWTAACTGATACTTCCACAATCTAAAGTGGTTCTCATAAGAGATAGGCATTTATTTAATAATGATTTTCTACTGGCTCCCCAATCTTTTCCTGCAAAACAACATAGTAAATTATTTACTTTTTTTACATTTTTGCCTTAATTTTGTCTATATGTTGTTTCCATGTGTGTTTTTCATCAATGGCGCTGGTGCTGTGGGAGGGTGGAGCTTAAGTACTGGGGAGAACAGGTGAGTGGAATGATGCTGATTGCTGATTGCTGTGACGAGAGGAGACAGCAATGAGGTGATAATTGACTGTGACGTGATTTGGCAGTAAACAGACGTGATTCATGACAGATTGCTGATAGCCTTGGCAGCTTATTTTAGTTGTAGGACGCATCTCAGGGCTTCATCTGGCTCTCTTTATTCTAAAGTAGCTGTCAATCAGTAAAGTGACAGGAGTGTGAGATTTCATCTGTCCTTCAAAGGGAGGATATTCTGCACAAAATTACAAATGACAGCAAAATCTGAGCTGAATCAAGATTACATTTTCAGTCTCATTCTTTTACACGTTAGATTTGGCCGAAGTGTTCCACATCATTGACCTGTGGGAACTCTCAGACAGTCAGTATGCAACCATCTCCCTCATGTCTTCGATCTCTAACGTGACTAATATCACACTGCATTTCCACTCCTGAGGTTTTTTCCCGGCCAGCCCCTTTTATCTGAGGTTTATCATGTTGTCTCACTTTTTTCGACTTAAATTGCAGATAAAAGCAAGTCTCCCAGTCTCCATATCTTCTCTAATCCACTTCTTTCTCCCTATACTCCTCTCACCTTTTGCTCTCCACCATCCCTGGTTTCAAACCTCTTTTCTCACCCATAAATCTTCCAGAGTTTTCCCTTCTTCTCCTCTTTCTCTGTGCTTCCTCTTCTTTTTTTAAGCCTGCACAGCTACAGAATATTTGCTCTGATTCCATCTCCCAAATAAATGACTGCTGAGGAGATAAAGAGAAGGGAAAAGCAGAACGATTGTGTGGGTGGAGAGAGGCCTCTCATTCCTCCGAGATAAGCAGCAACAACCGAGCGTCTTTTGTAAGTGTTTGTGGGAGTGCGTGTGCGCACAAGGAAGGGGGCTGCAGATAGGAAGCTCCTGCAGGCGCCCCCCCAGCTTACCCCCTTATCAGCCACCGACACAGGGAACATCAGCRGAGACCACCCCTCACAGCTTCTTCTTGATCAGCTGCGATAGGCCATACTCCCCCTGGCTCCCGTCTCTGAGGTAATCATGTGCAGAATCACGTCGCCATCAACCTGTGAAGACCCTGATATGAAATTGATGTACATTCAGGCAGCAAGAAATACATTTTCTGGAACAGTGGTCTTCCTTTAAAAATCAAACTWCAAGAGGAACAAGGAGAAAATCAGTCGGAGTTTCTCCGAGCGAGCCCCAAAGAAACAGAGCTGTACTACACGGGTCAGCTGCTTTGTTGWATTTTAAATGAATCTGCAATGAATTGATAATTGCATTTTTCCTCGAAGAGCGACAGATTTAAAGGAGAACTGAATAATGTGAGTAATGAATCTATATTCTCCATGGGTTCACTGAATTCTCTACACATGCTCACAAAACCTCTGGACTCCCCAAACTCTCTGTTTGCGTTATTTAAATAATTCGTAATCAGAACCAACAAAAGCTGTTTTTAACACAACCGTGAGCAGATTTTTTTGTGTCTCGTTTTCTGCGGCCTGTTATCCAGTCTGCTGCTGATACTAACAGTTTTCACCTTCACTTTGTTATCACAACAATGAGATATCATAATAAATTAAATATTCTAAGTGGTTAATTCTTAAAATTTCCAGTGCAGAAGCATCAGGGCATCCACAATCTTCCATTTGCGTAACAGTATTTACATTGCCAAAGAAAAACTCCCAAATGAAAAAAAAAAGATCAAAGTGCACAACTGGATTGAAAATATTATACTGACTTTTGGTTGCAGTACATCGTATAATGTAGACAAAATTTGAAAAAAAAAAACATTAAAAAGTTTCCAAACAAACAATTGGATCTTCTTACCTTAAAACATCTTGTTCTTGATACTTTTCTTATTCCCACAAACTTTACACTTCCTTTCCAGTTTATACTTCAAAACTCAGACATTTTTGTCCTCTTTCAACCCAGCTTGTCACTCACTGCTGTAAAACATACGGATTGCTCTTATAACTCCCCAGAGTGCAAAGTATGCACATCAAAACTCTCATTGACTTCTGCTGAGTCTGAGCTCACAACTCTGCCTTCTAAACTGGAAGCAGGGGCTCTTTTTGACTCTTCTTCTTCTGTGCAAAACATTCTTCACATCAGAAGAATAAATAATGTGTGACAAAAAGACAATTCTGCCTTTCATCATTCAGGAGATATATATATATA
>NW_013952465.1:2093868-2096196 GCF_001266775.1 Austrofundulus limnaeus
TTTTTAAACGTTTGCATGGTAGAACCAGAAGCTGTACTTCATATTATTGACAAACAATAACAGCAACACCTTTTTGACAAAATCTTAAAAATAAACTACAAAAATGAATTTGATAAAGTGCAAATTCAAATATAGTTGTATCTACAACTGTATTTGATAATGTTTTGAACTTTTAAAACATTACATGCTAAAAACAGAAGCTGCTCTTCATATTAGTGACAAATCTTGTCCTTTTTTGACGAGTTACTTTCGTTTTTGCTTCTACTTTTCATTTAAAATAAGTTTCTATTTTCGGCAGGTTTCTAAGGTTCTTCTTCTACATATTAAAAAAGTTGTTAAACATCTGAGTGGTGCACTACTGCTACTACTGGTGACAAAGTGTATTGCACCTTGTTCAAAATCAGTCCCACGGCCCTCTGCGGCCCAAAGTTAAAAACTGTTGTTCTTTTGAGGCCCCACAAGAATCTCTGGACTAGACCATCTCATTTCATAACCGTTTATGCGGCCGACACTAGTGCCCTGCTTCCCACGTAGATTGCGGCCAACGTGGGCCGCAATCTACTGCAACCCCTGAATTGAGACACAGCTGAAGTGTTTTTAAATGAAACAAAGCCTGAAGGAGACTACATCTTAATTCTGTTCATACTGTATACAATCTATGCATCAAAAATGTAGACATTTTAGCAGACTACAATATTACAGAAGTCTTAAATTACCACTGGGCTTTAAAAGAAAGTTGATGTTTGAGTTTTAGGACGCAGATCTATGCCCCCCCCCCCCCCCCAAAAGATGTACTGGTATAACATCTCGCAGAAGGACTTCCTTGCACCACTGTACCACCAGTTAAGATTATGACAGAGAAAACATTTACAAGTAGTCACAACTTGTGAAAGAAAGGGATGTCTATGTTTGTTCATTAGTGGAAAAGTGTTCTTACTGTGTATTCATTATGAAATCAAACTTTTTAGACAAAACAAATAAACTGGTCTTGCCTTATCCTGCTGTGATTTAAATTGTATATAAATATCACTCCACAGTTATTGCTATGAAAAACCTATATTAGTTCCATATAAATATAAGTTTATCTAGAAATAATCCTACAATTACATTGTTCACTTGAAGTATTCTGTGCTTTTCAACCTGTGAACAATGCTTCAGTATGAGAACTACAATATGAGATGTCGCTTTATGTTTTCCTCCTATTTATGAATTATCCACAATAAATTGGAGATGGTAGGAAACCAAATGAAACGTGTTAAAACTGAAAAAAATATTCTTATTGAACTTTCCTTAGGCACTCAATTTTTAAAAGTGTTTATTTTATCCCATGCAGTGACTTCCATAACGCAGAGCAGCATCTTTGTAGTGCTTTGATGCCGTTTTGCTGGAGGGCAAGAAGAGCACAAACCTTTTATTCTTGGGTTTCAGCTTTTTCTTCTCGTGTGTGTTTGGTTTGCTCTGGATTCTCCAAACATTCCAATGGTTAATCTGTCAAAATATTGAAGGTTACAAACCAGGAATGCAGACTGACACTAGAAACGCAAAAAATAACTAAAAACTTTTTTAATCAAAAACAAAAAAGGCTGGCATGCAGCAATACTTTCAAACAAGGATTTAATATGGAGATTATAGACAGACATATACAGCGTGTAAAGTAAGTATTGAACACGTCACCATTTTTCTTAGTAAATATATTACTAGAGGTGCTAATGACATGAAATTTTCACCAGATGTCGGAAAAACCCAAGTGATCCATACATACAAAGAAATCAAACCATAAATGTCCAGAAATGAAGTTATTTGTAATAATGTGGAATGGCACAGGGGGAAAGTATTGAACACGCTTACTGAAATTTATCTAATACTTTGTACAAAAGCCTTTGTTGTCAATGACAGCTTTTGAGACGCCTCCTTTATGGAGAAACTAGTCGCATGCATTGCTCAGGTGTGATTTTGGCCCATTCTTCCACACAAACAGTCTTCAAATCTTGAAGGTTTCGTGGACCTCTTCTATGAACTTACTGTGCAGAAAGACACATAATTACAGGAAATAACTGTCATGACTGACTTGTGCAAAAATGATTCAAACTTGATCTGTGCAAATTGAGTCAAACTTGGGGTTGACTCATTCATTAAGTCCAGTACAGGAAAAAACAGTGAACAATTATTATTATTATTGTTTATTATTTGTGTAATGGCGAGGTAGAAGATCATTATTGTTTGAATTTATACTCGAGGACAAAGGGGCAGATGTAATAAGATTTTTTCTTCTCTCTGCCACCTTTCATTTCATTTTATTTGTATTTTATTTTTTACTGTACATAGAAT
>NW_013952465.1:2097853-2101870 GCF_001266775.1 Austrofundulus limnaeus
CTTATATGGTGTTTTTTGAGGAGGTACTTATGTAAATCTCTCCCCGTGCACGAGCAGCTGGATACGAACAAGTAGCATTCATCAGTTTACGCAGCTCATTTACACACTTTTCCTGAAGATAGAAGAGTTTGAAAGAACTAAAGATCAGAGTTCATAGAAGAGGTCCACGAAACCTTCAAGATTTGAAGACTGTTTGTGTGGAAGAATGGGCCAAAATCACACCTGAGCAATGCATGCTACTAGTTTCTCCATACAGGAGGCGTCTTGAAGCTGTCATTGACAACAAAGGCTTTTGTACAAAGTATTAGATAAATTTCAGTAAGCGTGTTCAATACTTTCTCCCTGTGCCATTCCACATTATTACAAATAACTTCATTTCTGGACATTTATGGTTTGATGTCTTTGTATGTATGGATCATTTGGGTTGTTACCGACATCTGGTGAAAATTTCGTGTCATTAGCACCTCTAGTAATATATTTACTGAGAAAAATGGTGACGTGTTCAATACTTTTACCCACTGTATAGATACACAATGGTGAACTGATGAAAGAGGTGAAACTGAAGGACTGGGACTGATGAGAACATTGAAGAGACAACTGAGTATCATGGAATAGAAAACAGGTGTGTGAAGGTGCAGCAAGACTGAGAAAGATGATTTAATGACACAGGAAATAAACTTAATACCCCAAAAGGAATAAACCAAACAATAAACACAAAAAACACCAATAAAAAACAAACAAAAAACAAAACAGAGATTCTAACATTATCTGTAGACACTGAAATTCACAACACAAGACAGCTTTGATGCTTCAGGCCTGTCAATGAGCTTCTGCTGCATTCATTTTAATCCCACGCAGTGCATTAATGCACGATTCTACACACAATCAGGGGCTAAAGTGTGTAGGAAGTTTTCTGTCTTCTCAGGCTCAGTGTGATGACCACTGTGATATACGGAGCAGGATCGCTGCCCACAGACCGTGCAGAGATCTGATTGGCTGTAAACAAGATGAGCTGAAAAGAAGGGATGAAAATCCAGTGGGAAAGTAAGGTTGGTCTATGAATATATTGCTTAAATACATATAACATAATCCAGAAAAAGGCATATTGAGAACCATTGTTTTGCATGATCCTGGAATTAGATGCATTAAAAGTACTCTGTTTCTTAACAAATACTTTCAGTAGGAATTACAGTAGCACTAATAATCATAACTATAAGCGCTATACAAGTTTACCATTTACCATTCTAAACAATTCATACTGTAATAGGTATGGCTTAATAACTTTTGATGATGCCATAGCACAGGGCTATTCAACTGGTGGCCAGTGCACCAGAGCCAACCCACGGGAGACAAATGACACCCCCCCACCCCCCACCCCCCAATAAAGAAAGAAAAAATATTATTAATTAATTTTTTAGTTTGAACATAAAAAGAGATACAGTAATTAATTGTAAATTTTAAATGTACAGTAGGATTCAATACAACACAATAAATCAATTTAAAAAGTAAAAGATAATACCTGTATTCTACATATTGCAGTGTTTTTTCTACCACTGTGGAAACTAATGACATGTATAACCAACGTTAATTTTATTCTTGATGTATATTCCAGCATTGACAGATTTTGTTTATCTGACCTGGATTATTTATTAAATTTATAAAACTTTTGATAATTTGTGCTTTTTTGAAGAAAAAAGTTAATAAATCCTTTTTAAAACCCTTTTTTTATTTTCAAACTAAAATGTTGTTCTTTTGACAAAGCAGTACAGTCTGTGCCGCATCTTTTCCAGTGTAAATTTTGCTCCTATCTGATTTTTTTAAACTCCTTATCCTTTCACCAAAACAAAGCAAATTAACAGTTTGTTATTAGTGTTCACTAATATTATCTGCTTTAAAACAACGAATGAGGCACAACAAAAAGGTTTTCCCATGAAATCACATCAGCTGACCCAATTCAGGACCTCTACCCGTTTCATCCTGACTCTTTGTTTGATATCTTTCTTTAGTTTCTCATCAGAACAGCCTTCATACATTTTCCCCAGAAGGCACCGTGGAGCAATKGCCTTTACGTGACTTTTTTTTTATTTGCAAAGCTGCACGCTTTCTTGTTTTCCCTGTGGACAAGGTGGTGATGTCTTCTACAGCACAAATACCAACACTGTATTTCATCTCTTCCTCAAACTCAACAGGAATATTAAGTATTTATGTCCTCGTGGTGGCAAAATGTGCTGCATTACTTGAGGAAGAAATACAAATAGTTTTATTGAAGCCTAACTATGTGATATGAACAGATATGATCAAATTTGGGGGAAGTTTTTCAACAATACTTGAGACAGGCGACCAGTGGTGAAGCATCTGATAACTCTGGCTTCTTCTGCATCGTTAAACTTCATTTATAAAAATGTAATACGTCTAATTCAAAACTTAAAGTAGGATCCGGGATCACTTTTTTTGCATCAGTCACTTTCAGAACTACTGTTTCTTATAGCTTACAAAAAGGGGTGTCTAGAAAGCAGTTTTTCTCGAACCAAGTTCAGTGAAGCCCCAAAAAGTTGCATTTCACAGTTTGTGGATTCAGTCTTTCCCAAATATTTTCATGGAACCGTCCCTGTGATATTGCAAAAACTGGAAAACTGCAAAAAGTAAGGAACATTTTTTTCTCCGGTGCTTTTTCATGAGATTTCAAGGTAAATTATTAAGTCAAATTCAACTAACTAATTAAAAGAAAAACATCCATACAGCACAGTACTTGATGCATGACCTGTGCCCATGTTTTCCCAGAGCGCAGCATTAAAGCCTTCTAACAGCAATGGTCTATATAGTACTTGGAAGAAAAAAAACTAAGTAAAAGTAAAATTACATGAACAGAAAATTACTTTGGTAAAAATAAATTTCACTGATGAGAAAAATACTCAAGTAAAAGTCATAAAACTGTTCACAACAGTTGGGAAAGTAAAAGTAAAAGTACTTTTACACACTCTCTAAGAAATAAACTTGAATGTACAGAACCAAACTGGTTTCACTAAGCCAGGTTGAATAAAGTGAGCAATATTATTTGCTAAATTTACTCAACTGGGCTTGGTGGAGCCAGTTGACATGACTTTGTTGAGTAAAGTCAACACTTCATTTTTTAAAGTGCATAAACATCTTTCATGATGAGTTCAAACATTTAATTTTGTACTGAGTAACTAAGTGTTACATTTTCAAATAAAGAATTAAAAGTATCACATTTATCTTTAAAATGTCACGAAATAAAAGTGAAAGTTCTATTTTAAAAAAATTGGTAAAAGTACAAATTCTCAAACTAACTAAGTACTGTAACGAAGTAAATGTACTTAGTGTAGAGGTAACCCTGGTGAAAAAAACTTTTCTATTGTTTATTTTCTTTGTCTTTGATTTTATTTTTTACACTTATAAGAAGAAAATCATTTTAAAGTGTTTTTATTTTCTTTAAGTGAATAGGACAAAGTCCTATATATATGTTGTCTCATTTAATCTTCTATTTGAGTTATAATCAATATAATCAAAGTTTTATTGATTTAATCTTTGCATATCTCTCTTTATTTTAGAGTGTAACAGTGAAAAGAAAATGAGTGAAATGTGTTTTATTTTGCTTTTCTTAGTACTATTATTAATAATGGTTTTATCATTTTTAATTGATTTAATGGTTAGTTCATTTCATTATTAGTCCATTTGTGCAAAGTGTGATGTGATTTCTAAGCTGAGGTGAAGTGATTTTTAAGAAAGACAGTAAGTCTGCCTTTGCCAGACTTTCAAGGTTCTCTCTGCTGATAAAGAACTTGCAGCTGGTGAGAAGACAACTTTGTTTACTTTCTCACCTCCCATCTTTTTCCCTCCTCTAAGAAACTAACTTTTTCTATTCAGAACAGTTAATCAGTTGTTGTTCGTCTGTTGGTCTGAGCGGATGGTCTTTCTCTGAGGAGTGAAGTCCATCTTTGGACACCTGCGTGGATGACTAACATGCCGAAAAGCACCTGACTGGTTCCAGCCTGGAGC
>NW_013952465.1:2102668-2108973 GCF_001266775.1 Austrofundulus limnaeus
TATATATATATGTTTGCTTTTGATGGATTTGCCAAATAAATTGTGTTTTTATAAACTCAAGAGCTTTTATTCTTTAAAAGCTGAGAACAATAATACCACTGGAGATGGAATGGTTTAAAAATGTTCATGTTTTTCATCTTGAATTTGCGCCCTGCAACCAATAATACCCTTAAATAATAGGTTTAGTTTACTGACAGTGGCAGCAACTGCTGATGCTTTGGCAATGAAAACACAATTAACAGAAATACCATGCTGTGCTTTTACTTCAAAGGAAGGGATTAGGATTAAAAGATTAGGTTTTTATGAATATTTTTAAAAAACACCTTCTTAAGATGATCTTATTCTTCCCACATACCTGCATGCAATAAAGGTGGTAGTGGGGTGGGGTGTCTTTTAAGTTAGCCAAATAACAAAAACAGTCACAAATAAAGATGTATTACAAGGATAACTTTGAAACCATGCCATTAGAAATAAAAAAAATCTACAACTGTGCAATCATACAAMCTCTTGAAACATATTTACTTGCATGCACCCCCATTGGTTTTCCTCTTTTTATCAGGTCATTAGACAATAGAAAGATTATTCATCTCCAATGGGCTTCCAAAAGAGTGATGCTGAGAGAGTGAGTGGGGACTTGTTAACAATTATACAAGCTTCGAGCTCATTTTTTGCCTAAGTGGCTGAGTCATTTCTGTTTGTGCATCCGGAACGCCGAAACATCTGCCGTCACGAGTAACCACAGCAACAGGAGAGTCATTTACAGGAGGCAGCAGCTGATCACACCCCTCCGAAGCCCAAATAATGCACAAAACAAGAGCCTGGTTCCCCAGTGAGCTCAGAGGAGATGTTGTGGATGAAGAGCAGGAACAAAAACAGTAAGCACAGAGGAGACTGTTTCAATGAGTCCTTACCACAAACTTCAACAGATTGTGAATACTTTAGAAAAACGGAATGATTACAAGCCATAATTTCTGCATGAAAATATTCCAGACTACAATCTACTAGGTTCTCAAACTATAAACAGACTGAGCAGCTTTGCTACAATGAGAACCAGAGCATCTGCACAGTAACTCCTCATACTCACTATTTGTTATTTTAAACTTTTTTATCTATAATATATGCATGAACAACATAGTTTTTTTTTTATTTTGAACAA
Source organism: Austrofundulus limnaeus (assembly GCF_001266775.1). Classification (NCBI taxonomy): domain Eukaryota; kingdom Metazoa; phylum Chordata; class Actinopteri; order Cyprinodontiformes; family Rivulidae; genus Austrofundulus; species Austrofundulus limnaeus. Next base: position 2,103,825 of record NW_013952465.1, read on the forward strand.
GTTACAATGGCCTTGTAGCACAAAGCATAAAAAAATGCATACAAAAAAATTTACACACAGAGAGGCCCACAAAATATAAACTAAAGATGATAATAACTAGAGAAATTGCATTTCCTGCACAGATGCAGTGTCGATGCTTTTTGCAGAATAATTTAGCTTAAATTTTCTAAAGAAGCTGAAATACGTTTAAACACTAAACTACATATCAATACTGAATATTAACAGTTTAGGTGGAATCCAAGTTTAGCTGAATGATATTTTAAACTTAAAAAATAAACTAAATCTGAAAACAAAAGCTTCAGGGGCAGAGAATAACTGTAAAATGCAGAAAAATTTTAAATATAGCTGAAAGGGGCTGAAAAAGCTGAAGAAGGCATGAAGAGAGTAACTCAACGTTCACACCAAACACGTTTTGAGCTTAAAATGCGCCCAACGCCTCAACACGCTACGTTCAGACCGGGATACAAACTAGACTTGCGTCTAAAGATGGGACAAACTATTTTTGTCCCGAGCCCAGTTTTAGCACCGCGGTCAGTTTAACGAGCCGCTGACCTGCATCGGTGCTGATATCTCCAGCCAGAACATCAACAACAGATGGTCAGTTTCAGCTAAAGYGCTCCTGTCCATCTGTTTCAGTTTAGTGGGCAACATTCAGGAAAAACTGTTCTCTTTGATTGTTCGGCACGACGTGTCGAGCAGCAAAAGTTCAGATTTTTGAACTTGAGCGTCGGCTGCTTTGGACGCACTGAATGCACATCAAACCCTCAAACCGCACCTACAGCGCATGCCGCGCTAAATGTGCTAGACGCGCTGCGAGACCCCTAGATGCACATCCACCATAGACTTTGCATGTAAACTGGCTGCTCCTGCTGCTCAAACCACGTTTGGTGTGAACCCAGCATAAAAGGAACAAAAACCTTTGTGTTTCATGCTTTAATAAAATATGCTTCAACAAAAAAAATAAAGGAAAAGGTCAGAGTGATAGCTAAAAAAGCAGACAAAAAGCTGAAATCATCTAAACAGAAAGATGAAATTAGCACAAAGAAGTTAAAGCAGAACCAAAAAATAAGTAAAAAGTGCTGTGAAGATTTATTAACATTTTGAAAGGTATAAGGGAGTTGAAGACATCCATTCATTTTCAAATGGAGAAAAAAATGGCAGAATAAGCTGAATATCTCCAACAGTATAAATCGACAAATTACTAAAAGTCATAGCCCGGATGTCCTGAAGGAGCTGAACGTTTTGACATGTGAGTTGTTGAGATAGCACACAAATTCCRGAATGAGATACGTGTCGAAAAACGTACGGAAAAAAAAGATCTCATTATTGTGACTGCTCAATAATATAAAAAGTTGCACACTAATCTGTTGCTGAGTAAATAAAGAATATGCTAGCATTATATCTGTTTGTAASAGATGGGAAGAAGTATAAACTTATCTATAATACTTCTTACACAAACTGTAATGTCTTAACAATATGTTGTATTAGCAATGGATTGATAATATCTTGATGTGGTATTCATAAGATATGTTTCAAGGATTAAACAGTTTTTTGTTGTTGAATTCAGTAAGATTATGATCGGGTTGCTGTGTACCAGCCCTAGCATTTACTGTGCATTTGGAATAATTTTTTTAAAAAGTATATTTTCCACAATTTTCAATTGAAAAAGTCATGTTGATTCATAAGTGGGATAGGCATCAGAAAATGGAATAAGTAGGCTGTTAGGAGCTATGATTGTGGAAAAAAATATGCTTAAATTACTGATTTTGCCTTCAGCACATCATGTTCACTCAGTTATCTCTACACAAGTGTCAGGCTGCAGAAAACATGAGTTTGAGTAGTTCAAGATAAGACTTAAAACAGACAAAAAAATGCACACTGGCAATAAGTGCAAAGCTTCTTTTGTGTTAGAGTTCTTTATTTTTGTCCCCAGTTAAGATAACTGGCCTGGGAGAACATATTGTTTGCATCGACGGCCATGTATTTCATCTGAGACTTTATAAGCTTTTACTAATTGATTTAAGTGAGTGCACATTTAGTGACAGCAGTATATAAACCCTGTGCCCTGATTGATTTTAGCACAAAAGAAACAATCAGCAGGCCGTCAATGCAGTGAGGTGCTACCATTTTAGTACACGTGTGTGTAGGCAACAAGAAAAAGAAAGGACAATGGGATGGGGTTATTGTTAGCTGTAACTGGGGTAATGAAAGGTCAGTGCTGTGATTTTATCCAAACTCTTGGTTTTTAAATCGAGTGGCCTTCTCATGAGTACCAGATTCAGTGTCAAGAGGAAATTATTTGAAGAATTATTTCTTTAAAAAAGCAGAGAGGAGTTATATCACAGGTTTCGACTCAATTAAAAAAGATTGATATATTGATGAGGACATCTAGAAATTCAATACAGCATAGTGCGTCGAGTCAGCGAAAAGGTCACAGCATCTGGCCTGAAGCCTGTCTGAGGTGGGAGTTTGCGTGTTCTCATTGTGCACAAAGTTTTCTCCGGGTACTCCAGTTTCCTTCCATTCTCACTCCCAAGTCGTCACATACTGACGCTTTTCCAAGGTTCCCTCTGTGTCAGATTTTGACACGCTGGGTACCCCCTCGTGTCAGTTATTGATGAGATGGGGCGGAATCCGTTGTTATAATTTCAGAAAGTGTAGAAAATGCACCAAAACTACCACCCCAAAGCTTAAAATTACCTTTATTCACTCTAGACATCCTGTCCCTGACCCTAGTACCAAAATTAACCATCAACCCTGATCCCTAAAATTAACCTTTTTTTCAGAAATTGTAGGAAATTCACGTGAACTACATGTTCCAAAGCCTAAAACTATCTAATATTCACCCTCAACATCCTATCCCTGACCCCACTACCTAAAATTAACCATCAACCCTGATCCCTAATATTAACCACGGACCAAAGACCCTTACATTTTGCATCCCAATGCGTCAAACCTGGACACCGAGGGAACACGGAAATGCCTGGTGCGTCAATAAGTGATGCGATGGGTGTACCGAACGCGTCAAAATAAGACGCAGAGGGAACCTTGGAAAAGCATCAATATGTGACGAGTTGGGAGTGAGAATGTGTTATCCACAGAGCAAGAACTTGCATATCACAGCAGACAGGTGTGCATTAGACTTTAAGAAGTAAACATAGTTTTGTTGTTTAAAGCATAAAAAACACTTATGTGATAGTTTTGTTACCACTTAGTTTTGGTTCAGTGCATCATTTTTAAGCCCGGAGAGGACTCATGCAGAGTGACGTGAAAATCACACTGATCAAGTGATTCCTGGCTTGAGGTTTTCACTCGGATGACGCGAATRTGAGCAGCTGGGAGCCATGACGAGCGTGACAATTATTTTGGCTGGCAGCAAGTGTTGTTATGCAACCCTTCTTCATGCTCGAGTCATCTGTAATGCTCACATCTAATTCAGCTGTTACAGAGCTGCAGCAGCTGTGCCTGTCCAAAGAGTTTCAAGGTTGAGTGGTGATCATCTTTGTTTAGAGCTCACTCAGTTCCTTCGTCACTAATAAATCAAAAAATTTGTGAAGACCTAACGTGCAAAAATGTTGGCTCGGGACAACTCGGAATGGTGTCATTTTTCTTCCTCTCTGGATAAGAGAGACATTCTAACACCCTGTTTTCTGTAACAATGGTGTGCAGCTGTCTGTTACTTCACAAGCTAGACTTTATTGCTCCCTGGGGGGCTTTTTATTTTTCACATCACGCTGCTAAAATGACAAGCAAAAATACATAATGTATGCCACATTAACACACAACAGAAACAAAAAGAGCAAACTGAGAACAAGATGTGTATTTCCCCCTTAGCCGGTCAGGACTGCTGGCTGCAGCTTTCTGCACCTCAGGGAGCTCGTCTTCTGTGGCACAAATCTCTGGAAAATTATTTTCTTGTAGTGTTAGTCTAAGTGTATTTACAGCTGTCAACTTTTTAGGTCAGTTCTTTCCTAGTTACAATKATCAGTAAAGAAGGGTCTTAAAATGTAACCAAAACATAAGATAGCCCTATTTTTCACTGACCTTTAGTGGATGTCATTGTTTGGAAAAGAGGGATTACATGATGAAGAGTTGCAGAGTGTGACCACAGGATTTAAAATTCGAATAGCATAAGATTTTTGCTATCAGACAACTGGATGGAACTACCAAAATGAATCATTAAGCCCTTTTCACTTTCACTAGATAAGTAGGGGCGCAGCCAGACCTTTGCCCCCCCTTCGYCACTCCTTGCAAAAAAAGTCTAGCTCCGCCCCTGCAGATACGTAGTTTTAAAATGCACTTTTTGGACACATAGAGCTTGTCAAGTCTATACAAAGGAAGGTGCACTGAGGCGATTACCATATATGGAGTTATTGTGTTGCATCAAGGACCACCAGAGCAAGACAACCTAAGGTTTTAGTTGATTCTTACAGAAATCAGATTGTTCTGTTGATTACAAAGCCCATCCTAACAAACAATGCCAGATCAACGAGTTACTTCTTAATGTGACAACACAGCAGAGGATGAAGTGAGCAACCAGATATTCTTGAAAGATTAAACTCCATGGGAAAATTGGGTTCCATTTGTGAAGAAGGCAGAATACTCCCCACCTGCCAAAACCAGTGTTTGTTGAAGCACTTCTTGACACAGGATTATGGGGGATAGCAAACAGAAAGCAGGAGGAAAAGACTTTTAAATGAGGCTTTTCACCACATATTACTGTTTCAACACTGGTTGATTCCTGGTCTGATGGTTTACCAGCTGATGGTCTGCTGCATGTGGACATCTGAGGGCACCAAATGGCAGGTTTATTTTGAAAAGGAAGCTTGAAGTGTCTCTGATATGAAAAAGTGTTGTTGGATCATGTCCTGATGCATCTCAGTAATCCAGGTAAAAAATCAAAAAGAAAAAAAATTGTATAGGTCCTCTGGACGGGTTCTTCTCTAATGAAACGTTTCGTCTCTCCTCCAAGAGACTTCTTCAGTCTGAGAGTTTCAGGCAAAATTCAGGCTTTTAAGCCCTGCCTCCATGTTCACATGGAGACGAAACGTTTCATTAGAGAAGAACCCGTCCAGAGGACCTATACAATTTTTTTTCTTTTTGATTTTTTACCTGGATTACTGAGATGCATCAGGACACACACACACAC
>NW_013952465.1:2109467-2110696 GCF_001266775.1 Austrofundulus limnaeus
CGGGACATCTTAAGCAGGCTTGGATGGTAAATTTCCTAAATTTGTGCACTCACTTCAAGTTTGAACCATGAATCATGGAGATGGCAAGTAACATAAAAACTGGTGTTTAGTGTTTTTTTTAACCATCATCATTTTAAATACATCACATAGCTTTTCTGAATATACATTCTGACTATAACAATTTGTGCTCTACAGAAAAGCTCACATTTCAGTTTGATAATAAAAAAGGTTATCCAACTTTACTTGAAAATTTAAATCAGGTTTGACATTCTGCACCTCCGCAGCCATCATACCACTCTAATGTGTTTTTTTTTTGTACTCACATGATGTATTACAGTGAGCTTCCAGGAATGAACACACCGTTCTCTCTTTTCTCAAAGGTAGAACTCATACTGAGATGGAATATTCAAAGTACAGAGTGTAATATGCAACTGCAGCTTCTCTGAGAAGATATCATACACTATGCTTGCTTCCTGTCTCTCTTCTTCCATCCACATACCAACACATATTGTTGCCCAAGTCTTCATTATAAGTCTGTCCTATCCTTTCTGCCTCTGCTGCAACAAAATAGACTCAAATAAGTGGCAATCTGTATGGAAACTGTATATAGGTGTCAATACTGTGCTCATAGAAATGGACAGCCTGAGTTTTAATCTGGGGTTTCTCTGCACAAGAATATATTTTCGGTAGAAAGAGCAGCGCTAACAATTGGCTGTTGTTTGTCAATATTATATATATATTTTTTTCTTTTTGACTCTCTCTATGGATCAAACCTGGTGAAATAGGATGCTACAGTGTTTGTTTTGAATGACTCCAACAACAATTTGAACAAATAAAGTGAAAAAAAAAACGTCTTTCTGACGTTGTTTCTTCGAGAGCGGTGATTACAGATAAAAACGGTTAAACCACATTTTGTGTATTGAAGCACATGAGATGTGTCATGTCCCTGTTAGTGGTCATTGTGTATCCTGGCTTTAGTTTTATGATTTAATTCTCCTGCCCTTTTTTCCTCGTCTGAAGCTGATTTTAACACAGGATTATTAGTTGCTGAGTCATGCCCTGCATGGCAAAACACACCAAATTTCTTGGACGCACAAACCTCAAGGCCAGCTGAAAAATGAATACAGATTCAAAAACCTCTACTACTACTACTACTACTTACTACTACTACTACTTACTACTACTACTACTACTACTACTACTACTACTACTACTACTACTACTACTAC
>NW_013952465.1:2110706-2114328 GCF_001266775.1 Austrofundulus limnaeus
TGCCACGAAGAATTGAGGCAGTTATGAAGGCAAAAGGGGGTCCAACCTGTTACTAGTGTGGTGTACCTAATAAAGTGGCCGGTGAGTGTATATACATATTGACTGGATCAAATTATTACAGGGGTCATAACCCCCCTAACCCCCCTGCAAATTACGTCTATGATCTTCACAAATTTTAAGGATTTTGTTTTGCTGAATTGAGCTGGTTTCCTATAAGGTTGTGTGCTTACATAGCAAAAATACTTCCAGATATATTTCACAGAGACTTTAAACTGTAAAACCTTACAGGTCTGATATGCAAATGTATCACTTTTACTAGATCTGCAACGAGCAATTTGAGTTTGAGAAGACATCTTAAGTGTCCATAAATGTCTGGGTTTAAACTGGACAACATTTTATAGGAAAGTAAAAGTTTTGTAGAGGTCTAAATCTAGTTATAAATGTCAGAACGTTATCATTTGGCCAAGACCGTGGGGGTAAGAAATGAACATGCCCTGGACTTTCACTTTATTTATTTGTTAGATTATTTACACTTCTCACATCCAGCTATAAGCTAAATGGCCAAAAAGCTTTCGAGTACTCAGCTTCATTTCTGAACTGTTTTTCTCAAATATTTTAGCATCTGAAAATATTACTGATCTCATGCTGTAACTGGGTGTTTTTAAATTGTCATTTAAATTGTCTCTGAGTTCAGCTGCAACTGATTTATGTGCCTAACTGCACAGTTAATTACTAATGTGAAACTTTGCTTTTTGCTATGTTTTGTTTCCTAATGTATAATTGTTAGTAACAAGTGGGCAGAGTAGTTTAGAGCCCAGAATCCCCTGGTGGAGTAATTTAGTTGTAAGTTTGTAAAATGCCATGCAGTTTGTTTTAACCAATAGAAAAAGAGAAAGCAATCATTGGACGTTTACAACTACTGGGACWCATCACCAACACACACTACAAACACCAAATGCTTGTGTGACATTTTTTAGAAAATAAATCAACATGTAGAGTGAGGGCCAATTCCTTCAAAGATTGATAGTTTCATTCCAAAGTTGTTTTTCAAATCTTTAGTTTTACCTAAATGTGTTTTGTTTTATGTAATGTACTTTGTATGGAAGCTCTCCTCTGACAGGAAACATCTGAGGCAAATTTCCACATCTAAAAACTATGCTGATAATAATATTTACTAAAAAGAAAAAGTGATCCAAATCTGTCTATGAATCATGGTGTCATAGTTTGTGTTTATTTTCTTTAACTTTCTAGTGTTTTCAATGTTTCCCTGTGTTGCTCTGCTCTACAGCCCCGCCCACRCACACCTGAGCCCTCTTGTGTCTCCCCAGGTGTTTCCGATTTTCTCTTAATTTGTTTGCCTTTATATTTGGTGTCACGTCCTCAGTCTGTGTCTGTTCATTGTGCTGTTTACCCAGCCAGTGTGGTGTTCTCTGTGTTTCCTGTTCCTCTGAGGGTTTTTGAGCTGCTCTGCTGGCCTTTTTGTTTTCTTAATAAATCTTTTATTAAACTTTGGATTTTTGCCTGCGCCCTGGCTTTTTCCTGCCTGCACCTCACACATGGGGCAGCTGTCAAAGTGGGTACAAACAGGTCAAGGTGGTAACAACATGGGTGGAGGTTGACAACAAAATAATGTGYGCAGCCAAGAATGCATTTATGCAAGTAATGAATTCAAAACATAGGGATTTTCAGAAACTGCTTATAAGGCAGCCACACAGCTCACTGGCTGTGAACACTTAATTCACTTAAATATTAAATTACTAATTCAGTGAAACTACAACTGGGTATTTGTATTATATTTTCTTTAAGTTGCCAATTGGTGTCCAATAGTCACAGCTTAGTGAGTTTCCCCCTTAAAACTCTTTCCACCTGTGATTAATACAGTATGTGAAGAAATTTAGTGTTAGGTAGGTTAGTACTGATTTGAGAAGCACAACACTATATTCTTAAGTTCTCCTTTTTTGAAATATTGACAGTGTTTAATCTATTATGTCTTGATTGAAATGGGTCTACTTACATGTCTGAAACATTTTTCATCACCTAAAAAAACACTTGAAAGACATTAGATGAGAATTGTCTGAATGCCTGTGACTCAGCCGTAGGCCAGCAGGGGGCGAGCGAAGGCATTGAAGAATCTGTATTAAAAACGTAAACTTTCGGTTTTATAGCCAGTGTGGGTTTCCTGTTTGCAGACAGCAGCAATGAACCTCTACTCAGATTCCAGATTCTGGTGTTGTATGGTTTTCATTCCTTCTACAAATCACTTTATTTAACATCTGTGTTTATCATCTCGACTTCAGTTTATAGAATACAAATTTTCTTACGAGTAGATTTCACTTAAATCCATGACACTTTAAGGGTTTATATTTGTATATTGATTCTTTCTGCAGCTTCTGTAACAGTTCTGGTTAAGCTTCTGCATATGTTTTAAGCAAACACAGCTTTCATCCCCAAAAGCATTAAAACATTGACTTCTCTCTCGCCCTGTCTCCCTGYTTTCCATGGTTTCCCATAGCTCTGGGAGCTCTGGGGAGGGTCTTTCTAATATTTGCTGCTGAAAGTACTCTTTTCTGGCAGTTGGTATGCTTTGGATCACGATCCTGCTGAAACACGCACTTCTGTCACTGGAACRATTTTTGATGAGTTCCTTTATGGTCTGCAAAATTTCTCTCAGTATGAGAAACAGCCCAAGTCTATGACACTCAGACGTCAGTGCCTTACTTTACTCACAGTGGGAATTATCCTGCTGGTTTTCTCTTCTTTTATCATTACGTTTCTGTAGGTTGAAATATGTATTCAGATTTTTTTTCAGTGTTTTGTGTGTGTATGTGTGCTGACTCATTCTATGAGCTGAATAGTTTATTTTCTTTCAATTTCTTTCAGAGCCTGCAACTTTGATTCTTTGTTTTTCAGTGTTCTGATGGACCACATACGTTTCGAGGCATCTAAATATGCATTATTAAACTTGTCTTTCCCAAGGCATGTTTCAAAATATTTACATTTAATAACATTCTGAAGATCAGTCTGTTACAGATCAGAAAAAATAGTCTAAATTGAACAAACTTGGGATTTAGTATTACAAGTCAGTTAGATGAATTCTAAAACACAAAATGTTTCAATCTTATTACAAAACACAAGTGATTTTTGAATTTCTTTTAGTAAAACTGACTCCCTCTACATGAAAGGAGAAATGCTAGCGTTACTAAATGTTACTAAACCTGTTAAAACAATGTTCAGCTCTAGATTTTTGAAATATGTTGCATTCCAAAGTAAGTACAACAGGTGCTACTTCTATTTTTGTCTTATTATGACCCCCGCATGCAAATCGTAAGCGGGAGCCATATTGTATTGTACTGTTTTTGTTTTTTTTTTCCCAGTGATTTTTGGTCAACCGTAGCCCAAAAACGGCTGCACCGGTGAATGTGAAATTTGGCAGGACTGTAGATGAGTCTGACCTACACTGCACCAGCCAACGGTTTTACGATAGACCTCATATTTGAGGAGGGGGCTCCTTTCAAAGTGGGGGTGTCTGGACATGCAAAAAAGCTTATATCTCAAAGTGTTCAACATAGAAGCTTCAGATTTCTTTTGTTGTTTAGCTCTGATGAAGCTCTATCCATCAGGC
>NW_013952465.1:2115249-2118790 GCF_001266775.1 Austrofundulus limnaeus
ACCTTTGGGAAATAGCCTGAACTGTCTTTAATTAATATGAAATTGCCTGACTACTTGTCAGAACTGTCTGTCTTTCTTTTTTTTAACGATTCCTTAATCCATCCTTCATGTCTCCTGGTCCTGAATCAATATCTGTTGATTCAAATAGGGAATACAGATGGTGGGATTCATCTGCAGCTTATTGGTCAGAGAAGATGGAGAAACTTGAAGAGTTTGCAGATGCATGTGTCAAACTGAAGGCCAGTGGGCCAAACAAATATTTTATGTGGCCTGCGAGAGCTTCATAGATGCATAATCTGCTTTTTAATGTAAAGTTTAAAGTAAATAAACTACATCTACCCTAATGCATGCAAACTATTTTGGATGCAAAACAATGACATCCCACCACTAGGTGGAGGTACAAAGCGTTCAAATGTAGCGAGTTGCCAACAACCAGAGAAATTTGCAGAGTTTTCCTCMACTTACGCACACCAAACACAAAATCTGTGCTGCTATTTTGACCAGGATTAATAACAGAAATTAAAAAAATAGGAAAAAATACATTTCAACATTTGTTAGCTAAATCTTTTGTGGGCCAGTACTAGGAAGTAGAAATTTTCCACTTATAATTCGTAAATTTCAACTGGAACAAATCTCCAGTGGCAGTTCCCTGTTGGAAAATGGATGAGTTCAAAATTCATATTGGCAGCTACTTACCACAACTCATCTGTGAGTAAAACTCTCTTTTACTTTTAATAGTATTCCCATGATATTTATGTCACATTTAGTCAGTCTTACACATAGTATTTTTTTAGTGTTTATAGGAGAACCGTGTAAAAACTGTTTCTTTGCAGAAAATACCACATAGAGCTCAGTTATCTGTTTGTTAGCGGKGCTCAGCCATAGTAATGYTCATTTRGCCCTCAGTGAAAAAGAGTTACACACCCCTGAGATACAGTTKACAATGACAAAAGTCAGGCAATGTCAGTATTACAGGTGAAGCATCTAAAGGGTCCAAAGAGTACTTCCTGGTTCACTACAGTATTAGTAGCTCTTTGAATCYCTCYAATTTTATTTATGAAGCTCAWWTACTTATGTTCAGTCTGTGAAAGCYTACCTAGYACATGTATAACCTTAGCAAATATTACCAACATACCACATGAGGTGCCACCAATAGAAAGCTCAGTTAACTAAATGCTGGAAAAAACTTATTTGTAAACATTTGATTCAATGAAGGACTCTGAACAGCTGCCCTTTATCATGAACAATGCATCCTATTCAAATTGTGACACCGTATAATGGCACTGAMGCTTTTACTTAAGTCACAGAGAGCCCTAGAGAAAAGTATTCCTGTCATATGCGATGTCATTATGACAGATGTCTCTGTTTAACAGATTAACACCAGTAAATTTATACCTGCACACAGTTACTGTAAATTTATGTACATTATGTGTAAACTGCCATTGACTACCTTAAGTTGCATTCATTTAATAAAGAATATTTCTAGTTTTTATCATTTTTATGATATTCCATGGTATTCTGTGACCTTCATTTCGGTGGAAGTCTTTATTTGAAACATACACAACTGAAGCTCATTGCAACAGCAGACAAGTGTTTTCATTTTTTTGTTTGCCTGTTCATGAATTTTTGAGAATCGTTTTGTAATATTAATGGAATTTATTTGAGCTTGGTGTTGTTTTCTTTTGATTAAATGGAATTTTCCCCCCTAATACTGTATATATCAACAAATAAAATGGTAGGGGTTTGTTTAAATATATTTCACGAGCTCTGCAACGTCCTTCATCTTCTACCCAGAAGCGCCTTTTGACTTTCACTTTTACACAAAGCCATGCCACATTTACTTCGAGGAAAAACAAAAAAGGAACACATAGGGACGAGTCGGGGCGCTGCGACGCTGTGGGCACACCTTGTTGGATGCCCGGTTGTTGTTTTCCCTTTTGTGACAAGCTGAGCCACCTGCAATTCATTCCTCCCTCTTAACGTGCTGCTTTAGAAAAGGTCAGAGCGGTCTGTAAAGGACAGCTTCTTACAGCTGAACTGAGGCTGCTGATAAGAATAAAGACACAGTTTCGGGTCCCAGATGAGATCCTCACATTATTGGACCTCAAGGCTCAGATGGCGAGCATGGCAAAATCAAACACATAAAGAGCAATGAAGTAGGGAGGTGTCATCTTCCGACTCAAGGTGAAGACTGTGACAAGAAAGGTGCCGTTTGAAATCCCCGACCAATAAAGAAGTTTGAGTGTGGTTTTAAAACTCGTGTTGGCATCTCATCAGTTCTTTTGGTATTCTTTTAGAAATAAAAAAAACAGCATGAATYTTAAACCTCTATCAATAAATTTCCCTTTGTTTTTTTCTGCTAAACATCATTTCAAACTGCAGAAATAGACTCCTGCAAGGACTTGTTCATATTCTAATCAGATCCCTTTACATAATTCTGTTTACAATCAAGCTCACAATAAATTATTTTTTAACACAGGTTTAAAAAAATGTATTGTTCCCTCTGTTATTGTCAGCTTGCCACGTCCTGTTCCCTATTTCACAATCACAGCTGCAGTCACTCCTGTCCATCCTGAGACCCAGGGAAAAAAAAGTTTAGATTTTTTTTTTGTTTCATATAAATCAAGTGTTGGGTTGGAAACACATAATATGGGGCACCAAGTGTAAAATAAAATGTAAAAGAAAAAAAACCTCAYTAACACATTTTCATTATTTAGCTCACTTTCTGAGAGTAAAAAACTAAACAAAAAAGAGGCCTGACCACGCCCCCTTAACATGCTCGAAAACTCACAGTTTTGAAAACTTTTAATCCTCCATGTCTTGACAGCATACTGACCAAGTTTGAAGCCAATAGGTCATAATCCCTAGGAGGAATTTGCAAAAGTTYGACAAGCGAAAGTGAAACTTTAGGAAAATTTGACATTTGACCCAAAATGGCTGACTTCCTGTTGGTTTTAGGGCATACCTCCAAGAGACTATTTTTTAATATTTTGGGGAGTTCTACCTACAGTATGTGCCATATTATTGTGTTTATGAATTTTGTTAATTTTTGCTAAATGTTTAATTTAAACAGTAAATAATATATGTAAATACTAAATCTTAAATCCAAATGTGTAAATATATATATAAAAGTTTAATCTTAAATGCTGGTGTTGCTGCAAGGCTCTTAGTACATCATTATCCCAAGAAAATAGCAACCTGTAACACTGCTAACATCGCTAATGTTGGTATTTAAAATTTAAATTTAAATTGTGTTCATTGAAAACAGTATGGATGGTATCGGCGGTCTGCCAGTTTGAAGTGCAGCTCAGACACTGGATGCAACTGCAAGTTTGAAGTCTTGTAGGTAAGCGTTAGCAGCATTAGCTGTGCGGCGGTCACTTTTGTCTCAAGATGATGACGTCGAACAGCAAAGTCTGCATTCCATTCTGAAATACYTAAATGTAAACATGAACATTTTGTCAAAGCATTTAAGATTTAACTATTATATTTAGACTTACACATTTAGATTTAGGATTTAAAATGCGCGTATATTATTTAG
>NW_013952465.1:2119206-2122958 GCF_001266775.1 Austrofundulus limnaeus
TATTTATTTATTTATTTATTTATTTATTTATTTATTTATTTATTTATAAAGTTGAGTAGGTCGTCTAGACGAGTTATATTTTGCTGAAAAAAAGTTTTGCCTCTTCTTTAAGAGACTTCTTCAGTCTGAAGAGTTACAGGTAAACTCAGCCTTATGAGCAGTACATGAACATGGTGGCCAAACAAGAATAAAGATGACAATAAAGCTTGTTGTTTACATGCAAAAAAGAATCATTAGCCTAATGATCATTGGGGCCCTTTTTCTTCGGTTTTTGAGATGCATCAGGACAGTGAGCTAAATAATAACGTAGGATTTTACCCCCAGAAAGTGAGCTAAATAATGAAAATGTRTWAGTGACATGTTTTAACATTTTAGTTTACACTTGGCACCTATTGTAACACACCTTGTCTTCACCTTTTTTTTATTCACATGTGCACTTTAGTGCACTACAGGACTTGGCAAGTGCTGTAAATGTACAAATGGATAGCTCCACTAAAACCTTTGAAAACAAGATAATAAAACATAGTTATCATTTTTACAAAAAATATATATAGCGACTTATATCATAGGGGAGTCGTCCTGGAACTGGAAGGTCGCCGGTTCGATCCCCGTCCAGTCGACTCAGTCGTCGTGTCCTTGGGCAAGACACCTTACCCACCTTGCCTACCGATGGTGGTCAGAGGGTCCGGTGGCGCCTGTGTAYGGCAGCCTCGCCTCTGTCAGTGTGAGCCTCAGGGCATCTGTGGCTACAGTTGTAGTTTGCCATCATCGGTGTGTGAATGTGTGTGTGCATGTGTGAGTATCTGTAGTGTGAAGCGCTTTGAGTGTCCTGGATGGATAGAAAGGCGCTATATAAGTACAGTCCATTTACCATTTACCATCATGGCTCAACTTACTGTAGAACTTAATGACTTTTCACTAGCTGTAGCCCACTGGCCAAGGAACAATTGATCACTACTACTTATTTTTGTCTTATGGCATGTCCTTTTTGCATTTTTATAATCTCTAGGATATCTCATTTACAATACTTGAAGTCAAAACATATTACTGGAACATACTGTATGTCAGTATGTTACTCTCACTTTTTTGCTCAAAGTGTAAAATTCCAGCCAGATCCATAAATGTTGTTGTGGCCCAGATGGGACAACAGCACACTATGTAGCCCTGCATTTTTGTCTGGTTTCTAATTTGTGTTGTCGTCCTTGTCAGGACTTTTAATTTCTGAAAAATCTACACCTGAAACTTATTTCTTTGCCTTTGTAAAGAAGTTGTCTACTAGAAAAAAAATAAAATAAAACAAAACAAAATAAACAAAGTCCTGCTAAAAATGAATAGCTGGGTCTCATGACTCAGTTTTCTTTCAAGTTGAGCGTTGTACAAACACGCTACAGCCAACTTTCTCTGTGTCATCTCATATTGCCCTGTACCTCCCCTCGCTTTGGTAAGTTTGCTGCCACGTCAGCCTTTTTGTTGTGTTTAATAATAAAGTTTAGTGTTATTTTTGAGCTCCTCAAATCAGGCATTTCCAGGTCCTAACCTCTACTCTCCATGATGCCCCTCAAAGCCTCTGTTTGAGACGTCTGCATGTAAATGTTCAGGTTTGTGTCAGTGCCTTGAGTGTGCACAAGTTCAACATTTGTTGCAAAGTGGGCTTTAAATTGGGTTCCTGAGGAGTTCCAATCAGTGGGGGATGTTGAAAATCAAGAGGTAGATTTTTACAGGGAGATATTTATATTCACACATGTGGTCTGAGTTGTTTCTATAGCAACATGTCAAGCTGCCAGGAGAAAAGATATATAAAAGTGGTCAGACGTCTAACAAAACGTCCTCATATTTTCATATTTTGTTTCTCAGTTTACAACAGTGCCTTGTTTTCTCTTGAGATTAATTTGCTTGCTGGTGTTCCAGCAGAACAACACACATCTGTGCTGAGTGTCCTGAGTTGCTTCATGTTATTTAAAACAATTCATATTGAGCCTCGTTTGCCTTCAGCTTTAACTTCTTCATGCTGCCCTGATAATCTGAACTTTCTGGCTCATTCTTCACTTATATACTGTAGGTAAAAAAGATAGATAAATAAATAAAAGCAGACTCCATAATGAGGACCAGTTTTTGTTCTGACTGGTGTTCTGTTTTTAAAAAGAAAACTGTCAAGGGTCACCTCTTTCTTCTGAGCCAGTCCCTCTAATGAGCAGAGAGGACCCCAAACAGCCTCTGTTGTTTGCTTTCCAATGATACCTCCAACCAATTATTTACAAATTTAAAATTTTTGAAGAGGCATTGAATGGGGGAATCAAATATTTATTACAGGTAGAGCTGCCAGTATATATCACTGGGCATTATCAATAAAATATGTCACAAATCAAATTGCAAATATGGTTGTGTCTTAAGACTGGTGTTGAAATTCCAGCTACATGAGAATGACATTGCTGATTTGGTTTTGTTTGTAAAGCTTTAACAGAAAACATCTCCGCTCCATTTGCCCTTCGCTGTAGTCAATGACAAAACTGACAACATAATTGTGGACCTGTTTTGTCAAAATGATTCTTTCAGGTTGGAAAAAAACTTTCATGGCTTTTTCTTCCTTTTTTTGACGACATCAGGTTTTTAACACAACTTTGATCCAAAACATAAAATAATTCAAAGGTAACAGATCTTGGTAATACTTGGTTTGTTTACATAATGACTTTAATTGCTGAATGTTTGGCCCCTGAGCTGTTCGCCTGCAGTAACTGTGGCCCCCGGAGCAATTTATAAATAGCCCTGACTTAGAGACAAATTCCTGTATTTTTTAAAGTATTCATCTTTTGTTTAGTTTTGTAAACATAGCTTCTAACTTTACTAACCCTGGAATCAAATTTGAGGCTTATTCAGCCTAAAATATCTCATTTACTTTGTATCTTCATTCACCTTAGTTATTATTAACAAAGTACTGGTTTTATTATTTTTTTCTTTTTTTCTTTTGAGGACATCAGGGACCAAATAGAAACAGTCCAATTCTGCTTCTGGCTCTTGAACTTTAATTTTCACATGTCAGCTTTAGAGTTTAGTTTAGTGCCCTATGTGTTAGTGTAGTGCTGTTAGAGTRTGGAGARTGTGATGGCCAAATGCATGGCCACACTCCATTAAAGTCGGTAACTCTCATGCACCTTCATTTAATGTATTTATTCATTCAAACACATTAAATTTTATTTTGCAATAGAATGTCATTTGTTGATTTTACATACATTTGTTATCTGTAAGCGCACACATATAGTTTACTTGTGTATTTTTTATAAACTCTTTGTTTATTTGGTTGTGCTTTTGACTAATTCTTCTTTCTTTTACTGGTTTCTTACCTGTTGTGGTCTCTGGGAGTTACCAGGCAGAGTTGTAAAGCAACTAAGCACAAATACTTTGTTAATGTACTTAAGTAGAAATTTTGGTTATCTGTACTTTACTTGAGTAAGTATTTTTCAGCGTACTTTTTACTTTTACTCATTACATTTTCACACAATTATCTGTACTTTCTACTCACTACATTTTTAAAAAAAGGGAAGAAGTAGAAAGTCGTTACTCCTATTTTATTCTGAGTTGTTATTACTTAAAAAATACTATCCTGATAAATTGTGTCTCCTGGATAGAGTGAATTTAATTGTGGTTGGATGAGAAGTATAAATATATACCATTCTTCTGACAACCTATTAGCTTGTACACAACCCATCACAGCTGCACGCCGTTAGAAAAAATATTTTTTTGGAGAAGTCACCTCC
>NW_013952465.1:2123810-2130780 GCF_001266775.1 Austrofundulus limnaeus
CTTTAGTTGGATGAAAAGCTGGGATGACTGCTGATGAGTGGCTTTACTGATTGATAAAGGATGTTTTTATATATTCTCAAACTGCAAAGCAGAATGTGAAAGAGAAAAATATATCATGAAGCTATAGCAACAGGTCCTGTTTTTAAAACATGTTCTTGCAAGACAAAAAAAATAGTAAGAACAGCTGTACTAGAACCAGTAACAAGGCAGCAYAATTATCCATTCTCATCTACTCTTATAAATAACTTTTCACTTAAACAGAAAAAAATAAAATAAACATCTGCATTTGTAAGATGAGTCATCTATCTTCTTAGATTTCCTCCAAACATAACAGTGGAAACGTTGCTGCCTCAGTGGTGCAGCATCAATAAATTAACACTCTTTTTGTGTCCACAAGGAATTTCTGTTCAYGTCAAAGAATAGCCTTCAACAGTTTTAGACATTCTGTATAGTATTTCAATTTGTTTTTTAGGTGTGTAAGTTGAATTAGATATAAGCATTAAGWATTTATTAAGCTGTACAGATTTGTCAGAAATGTCCAAATCATCCTCAACCACCAGCTCATAAATATATTAAACAATCAACTTGCATACGCATTCCATCATGGACAAACAGAAGTCAGATTCACATGAATAGCACATTTAGGTGCAAAAAATAATTTACCTCCATTTTTCTGTTCCTGCTCCAAACATCAGGAGCAAACCTGTGGCTTGTTTTTTCCATATTAAAAACAATAATAATGTGGAGTTCAAAAAGGCACATTTCTGATGCCTTTTTTCCTGAATAAGTTGTAAAAACAGCCAGATTCCAGTGACCCTGTTTGATCTGAGTACAATGTTGGAAAAGAGAATAAGACTGTTGGCCAAAWTTTCAAATCTGTTCTCCATGGAGGTTCTAGCCCTCGCCAGCTGGTAATTAAATATTCACAGTTCTGGACCCAGAATTGATAAGAGAACGGCTTCAGCAGGTCGGTCCAGACAAGAAGGGCTTCACRGCCAACAGATACCCAACAGATACGGCACGGAAATGCTGCTGTCGAACTGTGGCTGGTTTCCAAGACGTCCCTAAGGTCTGAGTGGCCAAACATGGCTCCATCTGATACATTCTTCTCTGAGAGCCAAAACTGGAATAAATAAATGTGTGCATTCAGTTCAAAGTGCATTTCTAGTTTAGGATTTGTTCAAACTGATTAAACGGGAAATTCCATGCAAAATCAAATTTTTTTAGCCTTTAAACACATTTTGTTGTGTACTTGGAGTCTTAAAAAGTGCACAAGTTGAATTTAGTTTCTCCAGGTGCTGCATGGACATCCTCGTATTCAGTTTGGTTTACATTTTCAGTCAGTTTTATCTTTTCTTTATTATGTTTTTTTAACAATTCCTTGCTTTGTACGAGGGTCTGGACTCTCGGCTATAGAAAAGCGATTCTTGCTGGAGGCGTGGCCTCTGCTGAAGTTTAAAATGATTGGATCGGTTGGCCGCGACGTATGTCGCTGTGAAGGAGGCTAAGCTAAGAAGCTAACCAGAAATCACGTGYGCTGTAAACAACCCTGCTGAGAGGAGAAAAGTACYGAGCTGAATGATACTAGTGTAAATGAGAGCTGCTGCTTTGTCCGACAAATTTAATTTAATTTGGAAGCCTTATCAACAGGGACTGGCTTCATTCTATTCCTCCACTGCCATATGCTAAAATAACTAGCAGACACTGTGCAGAAAATCGACGTTATTCAAAACTCCGCCTTCTGTTTGCTGATTGGCCCAGATAAAATACACTACAAGCAGACACTGTGCAGAAAATCGACATTCTGTTCTCTGATTGGCCCGGATGAAAATTCTCCTGAAGAAATCCTCGTCTATGGGAGAAATCCCAGACGGAGCAGTGAAGAGAAGCTAGAATTGAACGTAACTGCATAGGAAGGCAAGGGCCAGGCTACTATCAAACAACAAAAATGTCCAAACGGCAAGGAGTGGACAATGATTACTGGGAGTGAGACCTAGAGGGGGTGGGGTGTGAAGTGCCTGATTTAAGGGGCTGCACCAGGACAGAGGTGAAAGAGGTGCATGTGCAACTACAATAAGCAGGAATTCAGGCCAAAGCATTGCAGTTCCACTTTATATAGACCACAACGGAAAGATAAAGGAAGAACTTAAAAGCATGATATGTCTCCCTTAACATTACCTCTTGTACGAGGAGATGCACCTATAGGTATGTATTGTTGGCGTAATGCTTCTTTGTGGCAAACAAACTTCATTTTAAAGGGGAGGGTATTGTGCATTTTCCATGCACCTAGATCGATTCTAAACCACAATTAAGAAACAGTGTCAGTTATTGTTAAAATGATTTACAGTATCTCCCAGTCATCCACTCATACATACAGTATACATCATTGTCAACCTACTTTTTGCAAATAAACTATAAACAATCATCATTAAGTTATATTTTGCAATGAAATCTTGAACATCCACCATTTTTAAGATAGATCGTGCTGTTAGTCTGGTTGAGCTGTCGAGGGAGGCATGGGGGAGGGGTTCTCTGTAGGGTTGGATCTCRGCTGTGGACCAAGCTCCCAGGGGGAACTATGGTTAAATAGGCAACACTTTTTTTGAGCAAGCTTTAAAGGCAGCTCCAAATGGCTACCACAGGAGATTTAAGAATTTCTCAAAAATGCATGAATGGATAAAGGTTAAAAAAWAGTCAAACTTACGTAATACACTCCCCCTTTAACATTCTGTTTAATGTCCTGAGAACTGTGAGCCTGGTCTGCTGGCTGTTGATTGGCTGCACCAGGTGAATCTACAACTAATTAATGCTCCAGCCCTGGCTAAAGAAACGCTGTTGATTTGCCCTTCTAAGAACCTTTAATGTCTGGTTCACGTGCCAAGATTTAAATTATTAATTTTTAAAATCATCAGCCTGTTTTCAATGACTGAGAGACTACACACATAATAAAAATCTATATACCAGGTTTGGTCCTGCAGTGTCTGTTGTTCAGCCCTATGGCAAATACAACAGACCAGAGGGCTGCGACCAGTTATACATTGGGGAAACAAAGCAACCACTGTTCGAAAGAATGTCCCAACACAGACGAGCTACATCTAATGGCCAGAACTCTGCAGTTTTCACTCATTTACAGGCCAGCSGTCACTCTTTCAGAGATGAGGATGTTCTCATTCTTGAYAGGGAGGAACGTTGGTTTGAGAGAGGAGTAAAAGAAGCCATTTTTGTGAAGAAAGACCGTCCATCATTAAACAGAGGTGGRGGCCTCCGTTTTCAGYTGTCCCCCTCCTACAGYGCKGCYATTGSCAGTATCACTCCACCCCCTGTTAACAATAGGTGTTAATTAGGTGTCAACGATAGCCATGTGATGTATCAGTCACATGGAGGCAGGGCTTAAAAGCCTGAATTTTGCCTGAAACTCTCAGACTGAAGAAGTATCTTGGAGAAGAGACGAAACGTTTCATTAGAGAAGAACCCGTCCAGAAGACCTTTACAATTTTTTTCTTTTTCAAATACAACAGACTTCACTCACAAACCTTCAGATGTCTGACCGGAATTCTTGCGAGACCTCCTGAGATCAAACATGAGTTCAGAGTAAACAAACATGGCAGACGAGGAAGAAGCTATGGTGATAGTTTGTGGACTGTTTCTAACAGAGGAAAAACATGACACATAAAGTAAAGACATTGGGTAAAGACAGGGCAGACAGCGCAAGCAGGATCTCTACTTGCTACAGTGTGAAATGAAAGTAAGTTTTGTTTTCTGTGTTTCCGTCACCTCGCTTTCTGATTGGCTACACGTCACGTTCAACAGGCTGCACACTCTTTTGTTCTCGGGAACACCACACGCTGGGATATAGAGCCAAGACAATCCAACATGTTGAATATCCCCGATTTGCGATCCTTTTGAGCCGACTACTCACCACTAGCCTGGTTAAAACCAGACCCTGTCCTTCACTTTGCTTCGTACAAGGGTCTGGACTTGCTGCATAGAGAAGCGATTCTTGCTGGAGGCATGGCCTCTGCTGAAGCATGTGTGTGTTGTCGCTGTGAAGGAGGCTAAGCTAAGAAGYTAACCAGAAATCACGTGTGCTGTAAACAACCCTACTGAGAAGAGAAACATACCGAGCCAAACAAGATGGCTGTAAATGAGAGCTGCTGCTTTGTCAAACATTTATTTTAATTTGGAAGCCTTATCAACACGGACTGGCTTCATTCAGTTCCTCCACTGCCGTATGCTAACTAACTAGCAGACACTGCGCAGAATTGACATCATTCAAAACTCTGCCTTCTGTTTGCTGATTGGCCCAGGTAAAATAAACTACAAGCAGACACTGCACAGAAAATTGATATCGTTCAAAGCCCCTCCTTCTGTTTGCTGATTGGCCCAGGTA
The DNA here is from genome assembly GCF_001266775.1 of Austrofundulus limnaeus. Classification (NCBI taxonomy): domain Eukaryota; kingdom Metazoa; phylum Chordata; class Actinopteri; order Cyprinodontiformes; family Rivulidae; genus Austrofundulus; species Austrofundulus limnaeus. Next base: position 2,128,201 of record NW_013952465.1, read on the forward strand.
AAATAAACTACAAGCAGACACTGCACAGAAAATTGACGTTCTGTTCTCTGATTGGTTCGGCTAAAAATCTGCCAGCAAAATCCTTGTCAATGGGAGAAGTCCCAGACAGAGCAGAGAAGGGAAACTAGAATTGAGCGGAGCTGCGTATAGGGTTGCCAACCGTCCCTTGAAAAATGGAATCGTCCCATATTTAGAAACAAATGTACGCGTCCCTTATTGATCCGTCAACGTCAATAGAGTTGATAAATGATGGAGCGCTTTTACGTAGATTTTTATGGTAAAGAAGCCCGCCCCTGCTCTGTGACCAATGAGCTGACAGCCCTTTTACGCACGTGATTGAAACTACAGAATCAACTCATCTCATTGGTCCAGTCTCGGCAGCTTATGGAAGACAGACACGGCAGCGACATGATTTGAAGAAGAAGGCATTATGGACGCGAGCGGCAAAAAATTCAGGGGATTTAAACAGTGAACATAGTTCACCTTCGAGCTTGACTACCCCCACCCCCAGGAAAAAAAAAGAAACGGCTGCAAAAATACAAAGTTGAGTGGGAAAAGGAACACGTGTGGCTGGAACGCGTGCATGATAATGGCTACAAAGCGAAYTGTACTGTCTGCAAGCGTACTTTTTCTGTAGCCCACGGTGGACAGTTTGATGTGAAACAGCATGCTTCTGCAGTTGGACACATAAGAAACGTGAAAAACAACAAAACCAGGAGAACCCTTGACCAATTTGTTCTGCACCGGGCAACGCCAGAAGCAGACAGGGTATGTAAAAAAAGTAAGGATAAGTTTAATGTGTAAAAGTGCAATGAATGTGAGCAGGCCAAAAATGTGACCATATTTAAATTGTAATAAACAAGTAGAATTGAAAAATGAATACATAAAATGTATTTTAAAAATAATTATAAAAATAAATAAAAATTAAATTGCACAAATTTATAAAGTAATTTTTTTCTTTCGTCCCTTAATTACAGGTTACTGCTGCAGAAATAGCCCATATATTTCRTACTGTGAAGCATGCTTTAAGTTACAATTCAGCTGATTGTGGATTTAAAGTGACTCTTCAAACACTGAATGACTCCAGCATTGCCAAGAAGATGTCCTGTGGGAGGACAAAGGCTGAGGCAGTGGTCACAGATGTCCTGTGTCCAAAAGCAATAGAGGAAGTGGTTCAAAAACTGAAAAGTGAAAAGAACCCACTACCATTTTCTCTTCACACCGATGCCTCAAACCAGGGAAATCGGAAGATGTTTCCCTTGGCTGTGCAGTTTTTCACACCAGAGAATGGAGTAGTCAGCAAGGTAACAGATTTTGTTGAAAATCCAGATGAATCTGCTGAGGGGATAGTCAAAATTATACGAAGCTCCCTTGAATATTTGAATCCATCCCTAGATCATGTTTCTGCATTCAGTGCTGACAACACAAATGTCAATTATGGCATCCACAACTCAGTCTTCACAAAATTGAGAGAGGSCAACAGTGAGATCCTTCGTGACGACTGCCATGCACATATTGTCCATGACACTGTGAAAAAAGCTCTGGACAAGCTCTCAGTGGATGTGGAAAATATTGTCCAAGATATACAGTTTCTTTTCAACCTCTGCCAAAAGGAGAGAATCCCTGAAAGAGTTCTGTGAATGCTGTGATGTTGAATTCCATGAAATCCTGCGCCGTGTGGTGACAAGATGGCTGTCACTTAACCCTGCAATCACTCGCCTGCTGCAGAACTGGGTCCCTCTTCAGTCGTATCTCATCAGCATTGGAGATGAGTGTCCAAGCCGCCTGAGAGCATTGCTGAGGTTGACAGAAGATGCTGATGGAGTTGGACAAGAAGCGGACATTGTGGAAGTGTACCTCCTCTTTTGTAATAATGTGATGTCTCTGTTTGAAGAGGTGCTCAGAAAGCTAGAGAGGAATGTAACCACATCTGTTGACCTCTTCTCCATCATGGACTCTTTTTTGAGAAGGTTAAYTCAGAGAAGAGATGATGGGTTCTACGGGTACCTAACGAGACAAAAGCTGCAGCATCTCTCGCCATCTGAAGCTGGTGTGGCCAGGCAGGACTTTACAGCCTTCTTAAACACTGCCATCAGTTATGTCCAAAAGTGGTTTGACTTCTCAGAGGAAAACTGGCTCTTTCACCTGCAGCCCCTCTCTCTAGCATCTGGAAAAATATCCTTTGAGGACATGGAAAGGATCACTGAAAGTCTTCACCTGGTTGGCAGGTAAAAATTCAATAACTTCCAGTGTGGTGAACCATGATTAATTACTGATAGTTATAAACAAAAGTGTACAATTGACATGTACAAATAAATATATAATCATGAATTTACTTTACACTATGCAAACATACAGTACAATCTTGTGCATCTTTAAAAATTCACAGTTCATATAGGTAAATTAATAAATAAATTCCGAAACGTAGTTTAAATACAATGCAAAATTATAAATATAAACAATACACACTTTTCCATTTATTTATGACTGTACATAACCTAGGCTATGTGTCACTAATTAACTTTAACACCTTTTGGCAGGCTAAACATGTCTATGGATGAGCTGTATGAGGAATGTGTG
>NW_013952465.1:2130941-2137701 GCF_001266775.1 Austrofundulus limnaeus
GCAGGATAGAGGTCTGTTTAAGAAAGATACATAATTTTCAAAAGATATTTTTGTTTATGGCAATTCTATTTGCACTAAAAATAAATTGTTAAATTATGTAATAATTTGTTTTCTATGCATTTTTGTAATTCAAAACCATGCATCCAAATAAAGTCAGGTTGATTTCAAAATGAGGAGGTGCAGGCAGGTGTGACCAGCCCTGCAGAGAGGTGTCCMTTATTTATTTATCAAGGAGTTGGCAACCCTAGCTGCRTAGGAAGRCAAGGGCCAGGCTATCTCAYCACACACRACAGGAGTATCTCRTAAAATTATCTTTGGAGCCATCATGATAATCGGAGCATGCTTTGAGATGGTTGGAATGTCAAAATCRGGCAAATAATCGGCCTACTTATCTTGCCATGTGAACCCGGCATACAAGTGCTTTGTCGTGCTGTGTTAAATAACAAGACTGTGTCACAGACATCAAACAGATCCAGATGTGTGTCTAAGTTTGTGTTTTGTTAATAGTGTAAAACCCTTGCTTACTGGCATCTCTGGCCTACGAACTCTTCACAGTAAATCCAGCAAGCTTAGTAGGGTTCTTGTCATCAGGCATTGCTGTGTTTTGTTTTGTCTTGTGAAGTGTTTCATTAACTCCTATTTAGAAATACTGGAAGTGTAAAGTCACCTCACTGATATGCAAAAACCTCATTTTAACAAAGACAGGGCAGCTAATGAGACTTAACAGTGTTTTTTGTCTTAAAAAAAACAATACTTTCAAAATTGCAACTTCACAGGATATGCTGTAGCGTTCTTTACCATACAGCATCAGTCAACAGAAAAGTTTGCAGCATCTGATAAAACATCTCCTGGTATAATAATAAAGGCTGCAGGCGATCCAGACACCAACCCTGATTTTCAATTCCCCCACAGCCGGGGCTCTGGAGCTGCTGGAGCGCTGTTAAGAAAATCCTTTCAGAGAAGATTTCAGTGGGAGGTATATAACAAAAATAAAATTTACTTTTTAATATACACTACCAGCAGCTGGCATATTTGACATTGCCTCCTTTCACTCAACTGCACGACCTGTCAGTCTCTTTTTGTTCACCTTTTTTTTTCCCCTGCCCCCAGTAGCACCAATTAAGGGAATAAAAAATGAGAGCAGGAGAAGCATTTCAGAAAGAATCAGAGAAATAATCTGATCCTGGGGTCTGCACTGTGTCCAATTAGAAAGGGAAAGAACTCTATGTTAAAAACGATAAATGTGTGGGGGGGNTTTTTTTTTCCTTTTGATTTTTTACCTGGATTACTGAGATGCATCAGGACTTTTCCCAGTTGAACACTTTTTTGATAAACCTGGTTCCTGCTATTTGCATACTTGTCATCTGGATCGGGGGAGGGGATGCCACATCCTACTGACATGGTGTGTGTCCACACTGCCATGTCATTAACCATTTGATCTGATTGCTACACAGTCACGTGACTTTTCACCATGTGTAGTTTCATTTTATTTACAGCACCTTGTCAGGGCACTTAACAATTTTTGTCAAAGAGTGTCTCTCATGGCATTGGTTTTATGGTTAACAATGAAGTTCGGCACAGCAAGAAAATCTATGCTCATCTGTTTGCCTGCGTGGGTTTTCCCCTCTCACAGTGGAAAAAACTAGCATGAGGTTAATTGGTGATTTGAAATTAACTGTGGGAGTGAGTGTGTTTGTGGTTTCTTGTGTTGTCTCTGTGTTGGCCCTGTGAAGGACCGGTGACCTCGTCCAGTTCTCACCCCTCACCCTGATGGTCCCTTTGTTAGGTTCCCGATCTCATTCTGTTTCTCTTCTTGCATCTTTTATAAAATAGGTTTAAATGATGGAAGCAGCCTCAGCATGTGAGAAGTATAATCACTGTAGAAGTGTTTTGGTCCATTTATTTTCCTTAATGGCTCCCAAAGGGTTCACAGCTTTGTTTTCCAAAGAAAAAAAAGGCACTGTAGAAGTAACTCCTACTAAGTTTTGTCCTAATAAGTTTATGATTTCACTTGCTGGTTTAAAAAAAAACTCTAAAAGAACATGGAACTCACTTTAGAGGGAAATTTTCTTTTCTGAATTGATGAGTCATTTGAGATGCCATCGTTTCTAAAAGCTAAAAAAAAAACTGACAGCTGAAATGTTAGCAATTTTATTTGCACAAAGAAGCCCAAAGATTTACCATTAACCAAGAACATTATATGTTCTTCAGAATGTTCCACACGTCACAGCCCAAAGAGAAGTCTTTTTGAGTGCCTGCCTGAACTGAGTGACATATTTCAGGTTCAACCTTTGATAAAAATGCTGCGGCCTGGCAGAAGATGAAGCTGGCAGTGGATTCAGGAAATACATCACCTACAGTACGATTTAAATGTATCCAGTGGCACTGGGGATGTTAGTCTCRCAAATTAGGGATTCATTTAAAAGTCGGATCAGAAAAAAACATCTCTGAACTAACGACTGTTGCTGTCTGAGAAGCAATCTCTGGAGGAGGGGAGTGAGTAAGGGCTCTATGAGTTCTATTTTTAGACACAAGGGTTTGTCACTGACAGGTACTTTTTTGTGGAACTGTGGTAGATATAGATAGCACATAAGATAGACAGACAGACAAATACATAGAAATTCTTTATCTACAAACAAAAAAATGAATTTAAAAAATGACAATGAGCTACAAACATACATGTAAATGATACAAAAAATGTTTTGAAACAAAAGATGATGTATTTTTAATATCTAATATTTATCATTCTTCAATATATATCAAAATATGTGTATCACAGGCGTAATTTGCAAGGGGGGTAAGGGGGGCTATGACCTCCACAATAATTTACCTGAGTTTGATCATTTCCATTTCAACGAGTGTTTATTTTGTATCATTCATAACCATGAACTGTATTTATAATACGCAATTTACGTTATGAGTAATATATTACAAGGCTACTGTCGTGAAGTTCCTCAACAGTGATTCAGTCTTTAGATTCAAATCCCCATTTGCAGTGTCAGTATCTTCCTCCTGAGTGATGTAAATAATAGTCATTGTATTTATTTATTTATTTATTTATTCATTTATTTATTTATTTATTTATTTATTTATACCATCTCAGATTCAAATGAAACCTGGACTTCTAGCACCTCCCTGCTATGTGTCAGAGACCTGAAAAAAGCAGCAGCCACCGCAGTGGGAATAAAGGATGAAAGTGATTCATGTGACATTATGTTGTGCTCGGCAGTAAATCAACCAGAACAAGTAAACAAATTTATGTGGCTTACACAACATAGAGTTTGACAAGTGAGGGAGATATACGAATGAAAGGTTTTTTATTTTGTCCTCGTTGTCCTTCAGGAATGTGAAAGGGGCTGATTTATGAATCGGCTGCTGGTCTCGGTGAGGCCATGCATGTGTGTGTGTGTGTGTTTAAAAATAATGAGCACAGATCCAGACTGGTTAATGTAAAAGCCTCCAGAAGGGTTAAACAGCATTTTGATCCTACTTAATCTGTAGCTTCCTTTAGCAGCACACTTGGCTTAATAGATTTTTTTTTTTTTAGAAAAGACTTGAGAATTGCTGCAGTTCTGTGCTGCAGAATCAGATACTCCTTTTGGCTCAGAGAAATCAGTCCTGCTGAGATCGTCTCTGACACATGGCTTTCCCTGGCAGGTTGTGATGCTCAGAATTCTAATTGTCAGGAAGGAAATTCTTTTCTTAAGCGACAGACTTCTCACCAACTGTGTCTGTTTACGTTTCATGTCAAAGTAAAAAATAAAAAGCCGCACTGGGAATAGCAATTATGATTTTATTTCTTTTGTTGTTTTTTTTTTCTTTCTTACTTTCCAGGGTGCACATGGTATGAAATTTATCAATTATTTTACAGATATATTTAGCAATTATCACAATTACTTTCTGGAATTATTCTGTTTTATACTCTTACTGAAGATGATTGATTTAGATGAAATTGGATTGCATGTCATTTGGAAAAAGTAGATGTATTGGACTCAAAATTCCATACCATTTTATTAATAAAAAACTTACAGCTCAAATACAGACTATTGCTATTGCATAATCTAACCATATGACACAAAACCCTAAATAAATGAATGACAGAGTGACAAGCAGTGTGTTGTTATGACCATTTTATGTGGCCCCAAAAAATCTCCAAAGCTCTATGAATGTCTTAAAATAAGTAAAAGTTATCTTAAAGCCAGAAGTGACTGTAATGCATATTGATTATTTTTCCTGTGAGGTGAGAATTTCCCACTTACAAGTCGTAAGTTTAAACAGGAACGCCCCTCCAATTCAGAATTTAAGATGGCAGCTACAACTCAATAGTGAGTAAAACTCTCTTACTTTTACTTTTAACAGTATTTCTGTATTATTTATTTCACATTTAGTCAGTACACATAGTTCTTTTCAGTATGTATAAGAGAATATATTAAAAGTGCTGTTTCTGTGCAGGAAAAACCATGTAGTGCTCAGTTATTTGCATGAGAGGAACATGACGTTTTGTGTTAAATCAAAGTTAAACACGAAACTGGCCCTTTGAGGACCACTATAATGCTCATGTGGCCCTTGGTGATAATGGGTTTTTACACCGGAGGAGGAGGAAAATTCTTTTTACTTTTTCCCTCTAATGTAGCACACACCGAACATAGTTAAGCATGTAAACAGTAATAGCAGGATAGAYGGTTGTTTTTTCACTCTATATCAGACATAAGCATTGGATGTGGAGTTGCAGGAAGATCTATTTATGTGTATAATGTGCTTTGAGTATAATGTGACCCACATTTTTTGAGACTGAAAAGCATAAACAAATTGAATACTAGTATGTAACGCTACCCCTAATTTCATGCNCGGGGTAATTCAACTGGCAGCCTGTGGGCCACATGTGGCCTTTGGGTGACTTACATCCGACCAATGCAAACCCCCGAAAACAAGAAATATTTATGATTTTTTTCAACTAAATTCAAAATAAAAATAGATTTTAAATCAATTGTATTTTTTATTTATGATTCAATGCAACAAATTACCTTAAATTTAAAAGATTTGTTCTTTTACATAATGCAGTGCTTTCCTACCATTATCAAGCTTCTTTTCATGTCAACCATTCTATTACTATCTAGCTTATGACAGATACAGTACRTGTTTTATTTTCACTTTTGTCAGTTCGTTTTTAAACAAATCATAGAGAAACTGCTGCACCAAGACAAATGATAACATGTTGAATACATAAAGTGCAGATGCATTAGCATTTTGTACAGGTTTATGTACTATGCCTGACCACTGAGCTAAAGTTTAGCTAATCTACCTGTTTTATGTTTTGCTACTTGCAACTGAAATATGGTTAAGTTGAATGTGATGTCAGTCTTAGTGTTGAGCTCTGACTTTCAAAATAAATAAAACTACGCAAGGCTTCTACTGTTCCAGAGTTGCAATTTTCCTTTAACAGAAAAAGACTGGTTAATTTAAACCCTCTGAGCTGTGGGGAGGGACAAGACAAAGACTGGAGACGGTAATTAGCTGTTTTGGTACTTAGACTAAAGGTCAACCAGATTAACCAAAAGGTTAACTAAAGGTTAAACAGACAAGGTAATTTTTCTTTGGATATGAATCTGCACACACATTACAGATTGTGACAACAAACACGTCATATACAAATGCAGAAAAGTAGAACACTTCCAGTCGAAAGGTGGGGGTGAAGGCAGTCGTGACATTTTGCACCCACTATCTCTTTCTCCTCAGTCACTGCATCTCATTAATGCTGATAGCCAATTAACAGGAGCGAGAATTACTAACCTTTTCCAGATCTCCATACCACTAATGAGCCCGTTGTGCTCTGGGTGCTTATCTTTTTCACCCTTTCTACCCAGAGACGCAAGTTGGAGTTCATTCCTATGCCTGGAGTCRAGGTTAATGCAGCAGCACACATGTGGGGAAGAAGATGACTAAAGGGTAATGTCACCTCAGAAGGGGCCTTCATTAGGAATATATTTAGTAGATGAACAGCTTGGCAATGAGCTCTGACTCCCAACTTGAGTTATGTTATTGTGTTTATAAGCATGTGGGGTGAAGCTCTAAAAAAATATATGTACAGTACTGTATATATATTTTCATGAGTTTTAGAAGCAGATATTTGAAGGACTTGCACTGAATTAAGAACACCCCACCTTTAAATGGGAATGTTTGAGTGAGCTCTGCAGTGCATGCTTTGCTAATATTTTTTTACTATTTAAGCACAGAGGMAAGGAAGACAGAGACACTCATAGGCAGCGAATGGAAGAGGTGTAGGGAGCAGACCTTGCAGCCACAATCCATCACTTCCTCAATTAACATTTGATTATCCTAAATGGTGGTCTGCGCTGACATTTCATTAGCAGTGGAGTCTCTACTGCACCATGTCAGGTATGTTAATGGTTTGACTAGACTGGAGTCATGTCGTCACACACACCGTAAATTGGAACGGAGAGGTAGGCTCTGGCTCGACTGTAATGAAGATGTCTCCTGCCTCTTAGTTTGTCACAGTGCTTCTGTAGAGAATAGCTTGTCTCCATGCTGGGCCATACGTTACTGCCTGGCACCTCTGTGTCCCTCGAGTGAGAGAAAATTAAGGGCTGACCCCACACAGTGGGGTTTTTTTTGGGCACTTTTTAATTTAAGATTTTAGGAAAAGAAGTGTTTGCCCATATTTGCCCTGTGGATCCATATTTATACAAAGCACGCATAAAGGTTCTGGCTCGGTCTGTGGCTTAAGCTAATGTTGTTATTT
>NW_013952465.1:2138313-2147968 GCF_001266775.1 Austrofundulus limnaeus
GTAATATATTTACTGAGAAAAATGGTGACATGTTCAATACTTATTTTACCCGCTGTATTGATATTTTGCAAATTGCATTTTTTTTCTTTGCAATCGACAAAAGGACCCGGCCCACCTAGACCGGGAAGGACACAATCCCTGAATTTGGACGCAGCCTGCATCTTTTATTTGCATGTCAGCTTTGTATAGACTTGAAAAGAATTGGGCACCAAGTGTAAAATAAATCGTATATACATATTCTTTGTATATTTAAATAAAGACATAGAACGGGATGAGAATATAACAAATATCTTGTTTCATGTACCGCATTGTGAAGACAGCAGGTTTATCCTTAATGTGACAACAATCTTGTGTTTTCCTTTGCTTTTATTTTATTTATTTTTTTATTTTTTTATTTTGACTCTGCAGTAGTACTAGACCATGACATTGCCAAAATGTGTTTCTTTTGATTTATTACCATTATTACTCTGTTTCCGCAGGACTTTTTTGCACTTTCATGATTTTATCAGTGTTTCGGCTGTTCTACAGTTTCCTACAAGGAGATAATGCCACACATTTGCGTGTTCTAAATAATATCACTGCTTGCTGCAAAGTGGCMTGTACATAGATGTGTTTATTTGTGTGTTGACACAATATCTCATGAACAAGTAGCTTTATTACCCTTTCAGAGAGTRAACTCTGGATGCACTGTTACATCTGATGAGCTTTTCAATTAAAAATGTCCCAAAAAGCAGAAAACAGCTCTAACATCATTAGATATACAGATATTGAGCTAAAGTTTTTGCATGGTAGTAGCTTAGAGTCATCCCTATCACTTGTGGCATATGACATGAATTCCTTCAATTCAATTCATTCAATTCAATTCTGATTTAATTTTAATTTATTTATTTGTTGCTGGCAAGGAAATTACTTTAAATTTGAAATTACTTTAACGGAAAGTTATTTGCATTAACTTTTTTTATTAAATAGTGAACACTGGCTATAGTTAGCAGTCTGCAGGGCCAGCCCTAGCAAATTTGGTACACTTGGCAAGATTCCAAATGGCACCCCTTGTGCAATTTTCTAAATCTCGCTGACAATCTCCAGTCATCAACATATCAAATTAAATACTTTTGTCTTTGATTTTATTTTTGATCTTTAGAAATTAGGTTGACCAGTTAAAATAGTAAACAATAAAAACCATTTGAATAAGAATACCCGAATTCTACATCATACCTGCCAACATCTGCTGACACAGAGCATTTTACTAAACTTTCAGGATTAGTAATGAAATATAAAATCACACTGAAATTATTATTATTATCCTTATTTTGTTTTAAACATTGAGCACCAGTAGTTAGTCTTGGCCACATCGAAACTTTTATCTCTAACCTCTGCACCATTTAACTTGAGAAACCCACACACCAAGTTAACTTCATAAAGTTGAGTAAAGACTAAATCAACCATACTCTGATAAATTTATAAAATGTTGAATTTTTCCCCCATTTGTAGTGCCCCCAAGATGGACGGTGCCCTTAGCATTTGCTTGTACTACCTATGCCATGGGCCAGCCCTGATTTCCCTTAACAGTAAGAAGGTCATAGGTTTTCTTGCGGCGTGTAGTTTGCTTGTTCTCATCATGCAGGGTACAGATAAGCATGTTAGATTAACTGTTGAGAGAGTGAAAGAATGTTTGTTTTGTTTTATTTCAGTGTTGCCTTGAATGGACCTGCAGCTGTCCAGAGTGTAACCCGCCTATTGTAAAGACCACTGAAAATYGGCACCAGCTCTCCCATAAAGGAAAAAGTAAAAAGGATGGATGGACATTTGCCCTATTTGAAGTTGCCGCACCCCCCACCCCACACCACCCCCGTCCCACTCTGCTTTTCTTCAGAATGAAAAATGTGATTAATTCACTGGGCTACAGATTTTAATTTTTTTTTTGGAAAATACTTTATCTTTTGATAATTGATTTATTACAAACATCCACTACTGAATCCAAAAAYAACATCCATTTATATCTATCAGGTCAAGTTTTTATACTACGTTCATTTTTAAATCTGAGTTTTTTGTCTAAATGGATCAATATGGATGTTTACATTTTTTTGACATTATCGGTTGATTTTTAGTAATATTTCTCATCCGAATAAGATTTTTAAGATATAAATTGTTTTCTAACACAATTTATTGATGAAATGTTGCAAATACTGATTACTGTAAATGTAGCAGTCCAGATTTAATGTTATGGACATGTACAGTGCATGTTCAGAATCAGAATCTTTTTTATCTTTCTTCTTACTGAATTCTTGACTTGTTTTCCTCCTCACTTGAAACACTTAGTTTCATTTAGTTCTCTTTCAGWCCTCGCTTACGTGCACCATTACACCACAGCAAATTCCTAGTCTGTAACTTGCTTACTGACAATAGCAATAAAGTGTTTCTGATTCTGATGTTATGGACATCATTGTTCCACATTTAGGGCTTGAACTTCTGTTTCAGAAAACTCTTCTTGCCCTTTGTCCACTGAAGCAGATATTCGATGCATGCTTTGCTTACCATGTGTGGTGCCCAAGCTTTGTCCTGATCTCCAAATTTCATACCAAAATAAGCATGGTGAGCATGCTTTATGAAACTTGTGACTGAAGTCCTGTTAGGCACAAGGGTGTATTTGCCACAGATGTAACAGAATACATCAGGTTTATTTTTGCTTCGTTTTTATGCAACATAGAGCAGGGGTGCCCAAACATTTTCCCCGAGAGGGCCAAAATGAAAAGTTATCCAGGGCTCCGGGCCAAATTCAGTAATTTAATACATGAAATACAAATACTTTTTTAAGTAAAATCCTTTATTTTTAACCATTAAGCTGTGCAATGGTCCTCTTTTGCTTTAGTCTGTGCACTTGGAGAAAGTCTGCCATACGCTCAAGTAGCAAAGGCTCATGGGACATATCATAAATTGATAAAATGCGAGGTTTTGTGGTCTTATAAAGTGAGCAAATCTACGTGGGGTTAAATCTGATCTAAATATTTCTTGTTGTCATTTCATGTTTCTTGTTAATCTGTGATGGACTTGCGACCTGTCCAGGGTGTACCCCACCCCTCGCACTGTGACTGCTGGATATGGGCACCAGTGACCAACGCAACCCTGAAAAGGAAGAAGCGTGTTACAGAAAATGGATGGATGGATGGATGGATGGATGTTTAATCCTAATAAATCAAAGATATGTCATTACATGACTGAAAACTACCTTCACTACAGCCCTTTTATATTGTCATTTGACCAATGGAAATACTGTGTTTCTACCTATAGGATAACAGCTTACAACCTTGTAACTTTGGCAACTGTTGATGGGCCAAATCAAATGGCTTGGTGGGCCAAATTTGGCCCGCGGGCCCCACTTTGGGCTCCACTGATATAGAGGCTTTTCACTTTATTCTCACTAAAATGCTATGACCGGAAGCGAATTAAGTAAATAATGTTTCGCAATCGATGATATCACTCATTAACTTGCAGTCTGAATAAGTAAGTAATTTCATCTCTAGAACGTGAAATAAATAAAACTGAAATGAAATAAAAATGTATGTAAACAGAATCGTAAAAAGGTCAAGATTTGCCTGTAGCTCAAAAAGTTGACCCGATGGAGCAAAACGAATGTGATTTTTGGATTCAGCTCATTGCAATATTACTAAGTCAGCTGAAAAAACTTGGACTTTTTTTGTATTGACCAGTGTTAATAGCTCCGATCCTTGTTTCTTCACCCTGGTGGTACCTAACWATGGGCTTAAATGACAGTTCACACGTGAGACAAGTCATTATTGTTTCACATCACCATTAATTAAATATGTCGAGGTGCATTTAGGTTTGCAATAATCCTCATACTAAACACTGGCATTAAAAGAGTCAGATAATGGCAGATTTGATCCATGTATATAATCTTCAAGTTTGTTTTATGCTAAAAAATTTATGTTTGTTCAACTCTCAAATCTATTTTTCATGATTTCCAGGGGATTTTGTAACAAGTACACGATGCAGTTTATGCTCAGACTGTGAAGTGGTGCAGTTGTCAGAGACTATTAGACAACACTGTTCTGGTTGGGTTATTCTAAGGTTGTTTGTGGGGATTACATGGCCCAAAGTGCAGCAGTCTTACACCTAAAAAAGATTTTTGTTCTTCTTGAGCTTGTTTTCACATTCTGTCATGCCGAAACACAAAAAAACAGGATCATTAAAAATTCTCGTGTTATACAGTATTTTCTGAAATGTTGTGTGTTTTCTGTTGTCGTCGTGTGAAAACATGTTTTTCATGAAGGCAAAGCGACACTGTGACAATGCTTTAGYTTGCGCAGGTTATAAACAGATTTAGAAGACGACTGAAAAAAAAAAACGCCCGCAGAGCTGATGGGAGCTGCAGATTTTTAACTCTTCATCGGTGCTTAAAACTCCTCCACATGGCGTGTCCTGATTTGATCCAGTATGGACGACTTCTTTTGATCCAGGTTGTTTTTTTTGTTTGTTTTTTTGTTGGGGGGAGGGGGTCAATAAGCTTTTTGATGAGGAGCGGCTTGTTTGCATCTCCATATGACTGCCAAACATTCACTGTTTGCTTTTTCATTTGAAACTTACTGAGTGTGAAACACACTTTATTATTCGATGTAAATAAGAAGATCAGCTCTCGCCTGTACAATCAATGATAATATTTTTTTTTCCTGATGCCTTGGGGGTCTAACCCTCACTGYGGAATAATAAAAAGCGATCAAAGTGACACAAAAATGAAGACATCTAGGATGATTGAAAGAGTTCGATGAAACAAAAGACGATGGGAATGTGACCTTTATTCTCTGCACCTGGAGGCACGGATATTACCCAGCAGGCCACTCAGCGAGCGGGTCGATCCCGATACAGAACACAGTCGTGATCAATAGCAGCCTTGATATTGTTCAGACTAAATATAAGCTTTTAAATGAGATACGAGTGGCCTTTTTTCCTCTCCTCACTTCATTTATCTATCTGAGATTGCCCATCATGTTTCGTTTCGCTCCCTTTTTTCCAAATTCAAAAACATCTGACTGTCACAAGTGATCGAAAGAACCATTTCAAGCTTATTTATCTGCATTAAAATTACTTTTGTGTCTATGATGTCAATAAATGCCTCTGTGTTTTCTCTTTTTTGTCGCAATAATCTTAACGCTAATAATGCATTATAAAATCATGATTACTTCTTTTGCCTTTTCAAATGGTCAAATCGTGTTGAAAACGTAGCAACTACCKAACAATAGCTCCCTCATGTGGGTAAAAACGGCTGTCTTCTTAATTATCTGAAAATATGTATTTGTATTCTTCCAAATAAGTATCCCAGATTGTTTTAAATACCTAATACATCAACATTTGTTTAAACAATTAGTAGAACCAAAATGTCACATTTGCATTCATGTGGAGGGCCAATTCCTCATGAGGCTTTCAGCGCTATGATACATCATTTTACCCTCAGGCAAGGMGTTTTAGTTCTCACCATGGCAAAGCCTCGCCGCAGTCTATAGATCTTGAGCAGTRTGTGAGCGAMAYTAAAGTATATGACTGTAAATAAATRTGCTTATCTTTATCTTATCTTAGCTAAATCAAAGGTTTCATTTCGGTCCTGGATTTACGAGTTTCTCCCAAAGTCTCATCAGTTTGCCACGCTGACTCTGCAAAACCACCAGAGCCTTTATATATGAGTTTATTATTGCCAACAACAAGCTGCAATTCCCTCTCTTCCAAAGCTCATATTTCTCGAGACAGCTTTGCTCTTTCAGCTCCAAGTAAAACGGAGCTGAAGTGAGGAGGTGAAGGGAGCGGGACTTCCCTCCTTTCCTCCTGGTGACTCCTGGCCTCCTGGCGTGACCTGGATAAGGTCTGATCACGCTGCCCCCGCCTTGGGAAAAGGGAAGCCATTAAGAGTCCCTTGAGAAGGACACATTCAAATAGGAAACCAGGCCGAATAAACACAGCATTAGCACACCGTCGCGTTCCCATGACCTAAAATGACTGGACGTGTGTGTATGCGCATGTGTGTGTGTTTGTGTGTGTGCGCACACATGGGCATGTGTTCATTGTCAGCCAGATAACCAGTGTGTTGAAGCAGCCTACTCCCTGCTGGAGTTTAGACTAGAGCTGGCCCCTTGCAGTGAAGGGGAGCACAAACATAAAACACTTTGAAGCATTTTAACCTATTAAAATGATTGTTTCAACTTTTCAAAATGAGTTCCTGTAGAAAACATATAAACAATATCTTACCTGTTATAGATAGCTCTTTGAACGGCCTCAGTTTGGAGAGTTATTTCACCATTTGATTAATTTGCAGTGTTTCATAGAAAAACAGATTTATAAAGCCTTCCATTGTCATGTATTTTGCATTAAAAGGCTCTTAATGAAAAAATATGATTATTTTTCAAGCACGTACAGTGTAGCGCCAGCTACAGCTAGCTGTCACACTTCCAGTGCACTTGGTCTTGATGCCACTCAGAATTACAAACTGAGGTCATTCAAAAGATTTATTTATTCATAGTTTCCCACAAAACTCATTTTCAAAGGTCTGAACTATCTCTTTAACCTTTATATTTTTTTGAAGATGACAGCCTTTCATTTTTTGTCATTGCTTTTTATGATGTATGAATGGATTATTGAGGTAAAACAAAAACGAAACTTGCAGGGTTAACCTAAGAAACTTTTACTTCCTTCATTTAAAGGAAATATTGATTTAGATTTTATATGTAAATAAAATTAATGTCTTATGTAATCCCACAAGCATTAAACAAACAAATCTTGCTGATTCACATAAATTGCAGCCACACCAAACCAACTTCATGAAGCAAAGAATGTCAGCAGAATTTTCAGAAAATTTTTTTTGTTTTCATTAGTCACTTAATAGTCTTTTTTTAATAATTATTTTCAGTGTTCCCTTTTAGAAAGCTTGTGATTTATCAAATGTGTTCTAATCTCCAGATTTAAAATAAATTATTTTCTGTTCTGTAAATGTCCACTAGAAGGCAGAAGAGTTCCACTGAGGCTCCTTTGTGCTGTCATTTCCTGAAGTCATGAACACATGCAGTGTTTTGTTCTGCAGCCAAAACCTAATTCTGTTAAGTCATACATTTATCAAAATAAAATCCAGAATTCCATACATATAAGACTGCTGTTTTTTATTGTGATTTTTTACTTTTAAACACACAGACTTAGTCCAAATTTAGCACACGTTCATTAATTTGCACTTACAGTGGGACAWCATCAGATTGCTTTTCGTTATTTCATGAAGATTTCGCTCCAGCTTTTTAAGTGCTCTTTACTCAGTGAAGAGCTGGGGTGCATTTAAGGGTGCCTGTATCCTTTTCGGTCCACTCCTGTTGCTCTTGAACGAGTGAAGTGATTGAGATTCTCACTAAAACACAGATCAAACCCTGAGCCAGGCAGTCTGTATACATAGGTAAAAATGAGGCTTTACAAACGTGGAGAGGGTTGTTGAGAGCTCAGGTGCTTGGGAGGGTGGGGATGGGGATGGGGGATCCTATAGGAGGCCTTGATTGCAACATAATGAAGCACACAGTTGGGGAAACACAAAGAAATTTGGGGTTGTTTTTCAGTACCTTTGATGATGATCTATGTATAAAATACAGTAAACACAGAATATGTACAGAAACAGTGATGGATCTTTACGAACATGCTGTTTGTGTGTGTCAGTGTGCCCATGTGTACCAATGTTTTGATGTGGGGATGCATGTATTGTGTTCATATATCAAGGGGGATGCGGGGGGCCCCCCTCACTAAAAGCATGGCACCGATTAAAAAGGGGGAGTAATGACAAGAAAAGACGGAGCGGAGGGTTCCCAAGGCAACCTGCTGCGCCTGGCCCTTGCGAGCTGCCGTGGTGGAGGTGGTGGTGCTGGTGCACCTGCACACTGTTTGCACAGGCAACAGTGATTATTTTGATGATCTCTTGGCTTGCTGGAAGCCCTCATCACAGGCTGTATCCACTGATCTAACACCCCCCACTCGGGTTGTTGGTCATTTGTCTAGCTGGTGGAAATGTGTTGAAGGAGAACCATGTGTGTGTGTGGAGACGGGAAGAGCCGGCACAGGAGCAAGAGAAACAACCGGCACAGACCTTCAGTTCACGGTGAATGACAGTTGTGACTTGTACCTCAAGGCGTAGCTCTGAAATGACACGATTCAGCCTCGTTTCTGTAGTTTTAGGGATCACAGCAGGAAACGGCTGCACTGATTCAGGTCCATGTTGCAGAATTCGAAGGCCTTGAGAGTGAAGGTGGATCACAGCGGGAAACAGGAGCAGATTATCAAACCCCTGAACTTAGAGCAAATTACTGTGTTTTTCTGACTGTGCTGACTTGATGTGTCTAATATTCTGCACCACTGGCTTGTCAGTTCAAACTATTTTTAAAAAAAACTAATTTATGGATTTAGGTCAGTATTTTCCTGCTCAAATCAAGCTGGGCTAAGTTGAAGCCAGGCAGAGTTTACCTGTAAGAATTTAAGTATTTGTCTTTCTTGAACTTATCAAATTGAACTTTTTAATTGTCAAACATATGATTTATCAGATACAAAACGTTTTGCATTTTGGGCAGTTGGATAAAAATTTTATTAGATTACATGTTTCAAACTCAAGCCCAGAAGTGTGGCCCGCAGGTGACTTCTGTCTGGCCCACCAATGACGAAAAATCATTTTTTTTACTTAATTTAATATAAACATATTTTAAATCAATTGTAAGCTTTGCAACAAAATAAACAAATTTAAACAGTGAATGAGAATAATACTTGTCTGGCTGCTGAGTTGTTGGCCTTGAGTAACTATGGCCCCTTGAGAAATTTAATTGAATTGCCTTTATTATTGTCAAAATAAGCTGTTTTAGCCAGCATTGACCATAAACTACATTTTCCATAATGCATGTTGATTACTTTACCTGTGAAATGATGGCATCCCACCACTAGGTGGCGATGCACAGGATTCAAATGTAGCTGGCAGCCAACAAATTTCACTGCATAAAATCTACATTAAGATTCATTTTTGACAGCTAATTTTGCTATAGCCCAGTTGTACTGGGAAGTGGGAATTTCCCACTTAGAAGTTGTAAATTTAAATTTGAATGCCCCTCCAGTGGCAGATTTCAGAATTCAAGACGGCAGCTACTTATCAGTAGTGAGTGAAACTCTCTTACTTTTACTTTTATGCAATTCCTGTATTATTTATTTCACATTTAGTCAGTTGTACACATAGAACTTTCAGTGTTTATAAAAGGAAGCATTAAGACGCTGTTCCTATGCACAACATACCAAGTAGAGCTCAGCTATTGTTTGTTAGCAGTGCTCAGTCGTATGAGACAAGGAACGTGACGTTTTGTGTTTAGTCGAATAACACGAAACATCAAAATGATTTACAATTGTCCCTTTGGGGGCCGCCATGATGCTCATGTGTCCCTCGATAAAAATAAATTTGACATCCCTGTTTTAGACGAACAGGAATATGCATGAAAAATATTGGATTAAATTACTTGGACTTTGAGTAGTCCAWTTATCAAAATGGTGAATATTAAATATAATACAGAGCAGATAGAAATTACTTCTCTGCATGTTGTTAACGTGCAGTCTACACACACACACACACAGACACACACACACACACACGCGC
>NW_013952465.1:2148856-2150188 GCF_001266775.1 Austrofundulus limnaeus
CACACACACACACACACACACACACACACACACACACACACACACCTCACCCCTTCTGAAGACCTCTGCATTTCCTGTTTGTCCCAATAATGCAGGAACAAGCAGTTCTACTTCCTGGCTCTCAGGCTGGTGAGGAAGTAACCACAGTCTGGTCACACGGTGCTCGCCGCTTCCTCTCCTTACCTCAATCCCACCCTTCCACCCCTTCTCATTCATTCAGTTTTATTTTCCTCTCGTGCTGGAGCCGTCTTATGTCATTTACCTTTTTTCTTCACAGCTCTCACCTTTTGTGGCCCCCTTCATGGGCCACACAGACTCACTCGGCGGAGAGGAAAACGAAACACCTCTTGGGCAAGAAAACACAAACAGGCCATGTTTTCCCAACAGTGGGCAGGATGTTCCCCAGGACTGAAGGACATTTTCACATGTCACCAACATGGTTTGAGGGGCGAACCCTGGTTCTATATTTGCAGGCTGTGTTTATCTCCTGTTGTGGAGGGAGGATGTGGAAGTTGATTTTTAAAGGAGATTGTTCTTGTGTTGAGAAGAAAGAAAGAGCACAACAAGTCAGCTCAGAGAGCGGGTGCAGGGAAAGTGATCTCTCACACACTCTCCCGGGTAAAACGGCCACTCAACACCCCCACCACCGCCACCACCCCTAAAACTCTTTCTATAAATCATTCATTCAAGCCTCCAGAGCACCATATGGGAAGCTGCTGATGCAGTTCCACAACAAGTGCCGACAAAGTAGAGCGCGGTTTATGTCTCCCTGCAGACGTGTTACAGCATCATCGTCTGGCTGCGAGCTCTTCGCTCAGGTCCCATTAGTGGTCTCTATAAGCCACATCTCCGTCCCAGCACAAGACCAGATCCTACATTATTAACTAGTCGCGCCTGTTTACCGGCCGTGTGATTCTCCTGTGGAACAAGCAGTAAGACATGGCCGCACCAGTGCGTTCAATCTGCAGGTACACGTGCAACACACATAATTTACTCTCTGCTATAGTGCCCATCAGATCCACAGCTCTGCACGGGGGGCGGCGGTGGTACTCTGGTTACACGCTACAATAGGGGCCATTTAATATGGGCCACGGTTACCAGGCAACCACAAGCTGAGTGGACTGGTGTTGGATTACTGATTGTTTCATAATTAATTATGGATTATGAATAATTGATTGAGAAGTGTGGTGTAATTTACAGTTGTGTGTAAATGGGAGCTACTCCACTGCTTTATCTGATGTGTGTGTATGTGTGTGTGTGTGTGTGTGTGTGGGGGGGGGGGGGGTGCTTGCAAAGGACAGCTATTAACTCTTGCATAATGAGTAGTGGACA
>NW_013952465.1:2150528-2151917 GCF_001266775.1 Austrofundulus limnaeus
ATGGATGGATGGATGGATGGATGGATGGATGGATGGATGGATGGATGGATGGATGGATGGATGGATGGATGGATGGATGGATGGATGGATGGCAGCATTCTTTTACTTTAACTGTGCAGTTTTCTTTTTCAAGTCGAGCACCACAAACTGTTACTATGTCAAAGATATGTTCGGATACTGGCATGAGTAAAAACTTGGGACTTTCAAATATCTTAAGAAAACAATGTGTTGAAATGTTCAAAGTTAAAAACTAAAATGATGTCAAATATAAATATCATCCCAGAAATTTAGTGTGAAGATTTAGTTTTGAACTGAACACAAAAAAGTTTACTTTCATTCATTTTCCCTTCATTTCTACAGCCTAACTCTGACCCTTTAAATTTACCCACCCAGTACATACCTGACCCTAAACCTAGCCTAATCTCATGAGGTTGTCGTTTTCTAGAAAATGGTCCCCATGATGTAGTAAAAATGTGTACACACACACATACTGTATGTTCATGATCAACCCCAGAGCAGTTTCTCTTGCTTAATTGAAATGTTTGTAAAACTGCAACGTGACAGCTGTGGTTTTCAAGCACAAGAAGCCAGCACAGCAGGCAACATTGCTCACATTGTAACTTTGTGTTTGTGCTGCTTCTGAAATAACGTCAGTTCCCAAAATGTGCTCCAAAGAGGTCTAAAAGGCTCAACGCACGAACATAAATACAAGAAAGGCCAATAGGAGGCGAGGAAAGGAAAAGAACAGACACCAAAGAGTGCTGCATGTGCTCAAGAGGTGAAAGCAAAGGTTGATTGTCTTTCTTCTTTAACCTCCTCTTGTAGACTCCGGATTCACTTTAATGTACAATCTGTTCTGAGTACAGTTCATTTGACCCAACTTTAGGATCTAAAAAGGCAGAAAAGAAAAAAAATGAAGCTGCTCAGACAAACATATCCCTATCGTGTGTCATTAAAGTGCATGTAAAATGTGTGTGAGGTTTGTACAGGCGGGAAACATGAGACTGAAAGGACAAGCTAATGAAAGCAGGACAAACTGACCTTTTCAACATGCAAACTGTGCCTGATTCCTACAGTGAGGGTCCAGCATTTATTCCCCAATTATGTTTTGTTTTTGTTTTTTTATTCCTGGAGAACTCTGAGACCTCTGAGGTTTAGTTAGGATATAATTTTGGGAATTACTGTTGAATAGGGGGTGGCAATAGGACTGAAAAATTATCACAAAATGGATCAAAGTTCACAAAAATTCTCCATTGATATTGATCATGTGTCTATATATATCTATATATATCTATATATATCTATATCTATCTATATATTGTATTTATTCATGTATAATACGATCTTGAATATAATACGATCATTTTATGAGCTTACAAAGCATAAAAA
>NW_013952465.1:2153337-2155283 GCF_001266775.1 Austrofundulus limnaeus
GACAAGGGGCAGGCTTGTTTTCTAATTACTGAGTTCAGCTGGTGTCTTGGCTTTCCATGCCTTTTTCTTTTTACACCTCCCTTTCTTCATGTGTTCAATACTTTTTCCCTGTGCCATTCCACATTATTACAAATAACTTCATTTCTGGACATTTATGGTTTGATTTCTTTGTATGTATGGATCACTTGGGTTATTACCGACATCTGGTGAAAATTTCATGTCATTAGCACCTCTAGTAATGTATTTACTGAGAAAAATGGTGACATGTTCAATACTTATTTTACCCGCTGTATCATGGTTATGTTACGTGGGGATGCGTAAAGAACCCGTAAGAGTTGAGGTTTCACAAGTGGGCTTTATTCAAACCTTTATGTCCCTCAAATGAAGAACACAAAGTTAGAAACACTCAGTGTTCTGAGCTTCTCAGGATCCATAAAGGGTTCCCCAAGAAGTCTTTTTCTTTGCTCAGAGCCAGGCAGTGGCCTAAATAGTGCAAATAGGTCTCTAATTCAATGCCACCGGCATCGCACAGGTTATTGTCATGGAGTCCATCACCATTTTGTGACAGTTAAGCAAGTTATGGGTTGTTACTCCAACCAGTGTACTTCAAGCTTTTTTTTTGTCATGGCGATGAGAGCTCTTACATGAAATTTGGGTCATTCTATTTAAGTCAATCAAATGTGTGCCTTATTTTTGAATATATGTGATAACGTCTCAATATATTGTGTTTACATGTTATACAGCCCTAAAACTGTTTTTTTTTTTATTCTAACGTTAACCTGAGAGATCAAAGTTATTCTCAATTTTTTAAGTGGTTGCAAATATTGTAAATGCTATTTAATACACTTTTAAATCACTATTTATTTTGTATTAGAAGGATATTTTTGCAGAAAATCTCTGGTATGCACCAGAAGTGAGACAAACAGCTCCTGCCGCTGCTATTAGTGTTTGCAAATAACCATCTCATTTTGTATGTAAATAACTGTGYAATATAGTTCCTAATTATATACCCTAACAGACATTTTTATACTAATTCTGGCAATGGAAAAGAAGTAAATTACACTGCAAGAAAAATACAAAGAAAGTAAAATATGGGCATCAAGAAAAAAAGTCCCAAATCCAAGCCCAAATCATTCAAGATAAGATAAAATTCTAACACTGGAGCATTGATTGATAACTTTTAATGTTGGTGCAGCCGGTGCATCACAACAGTGATGCCAAGGAAGGYGTCAAAGCTGCTGGCTGTGTTTAGCAAGCGGATTCTGAGACGAAGMTAGAAATAAGAGCCATTCCCTGCTTTCTGCTGTCACAGCTCGTGCACATAAAATTCTTACTGTACTTGTAAATAACAAAGAGAGGAAGTGCATATGACAGAAAAKAAATAATTTGCTGCAGATCAGCAGGCCTGCTTGTAAATCACAACAGCTTCACTTCACCAAAAAGAAAAAAAAAAGAAAAAAATGGAAAACAATTGGGAGAACAGCTGAAACAAATGAAAAACAGACATGAGTTGGGGTCTGTTAGCAGTAGGGGAGTTGGACATGATGAAATATGTTGGTAGAGAGATTAAAGTTATAGGTTATGTGTTTATTTACTGAGCGGTACTGGAGCTTACACAGGTCAAAGTACAGACTTTTTWAACAATGTTACAGATAGACTGCAGACACTCGGGGATAATCTGAGCTGAAGGTTTGGTTTTACGTGAGGATTTCAATAAAGAAAGAAAAATAAATTCAGCTCAGTCAGCTCTGTGATTAGTGCTTCAGGTACAAATATAACGTGTCTGTAGGCTCTTTACCCACACTAGGTTCCTCGAGGGAGCATGGGAGTTTGCCCATCCAGTCTTTATGTGCTTTATGGACTTGGTGATTTGACCATGTTCGAGGTACACTGTGTGTGTGTGTGTGTGTGTGTGTGTGTGTGTGTGTGTGTGTGTGTGTGTGTGT
>NW_013952465.1:2157103-2159222 GCF_001266775.1 Austrofundulus limnaeus
GTGTGTGTGTGTGTGTGTGTGTGTGTGTGTGTGTGTGCAAGAGTTTGGTTCTCATCGGACCCCCTCAGGGTTGAAGTTGGACTCGGCTGCCCATTGTCACTGATTCTGTTCCTAACCTTTATGGACAGAATCTCTCAGTGCAGCCCAGGGATTACTGTACATTGGCATCCCATTTTTATCTTTCCATTCTAATTTCCTCAACTTATTTTGTCTTTCAGTTTCATTCTCTAACAGAAAAAAAAATCCATTCTTTCCTTTTTTTTTCCCAAAAGTTGAGAGATATCACATGACCACAATTTTACTGGCAAAGACAGGAAGGATATACCTGAAAAAACATGCATCGTGTGAGAGCTTCTGGAATCACACGTGCACATACACAGCACACACTTATGAAAAGCCTTTATTTATCTGCAAATAAATGAATGTGTATTTAAACAAAGTAAAGCATAGCATTCTGCTGGTGCTAGTTAGCATATATTTTTGCTCCAGTGAGCTCCAGTGCGTATATTCTGGCAAACATGCTAGCATGTGTATGTGTGTATGCCCATGAGTAGTGTGTGTGTGTGTGTGTGTGTGTGTGTGTGTGTGTGTGTGTGTGTGTGTGTGTGTGTGTGTGTGTGCGTGTGTGCGTGCATTGGGCAGGTTGTAATTTACAGAGGGAACATGGAGACTCACAAAGGGGCAGGACCCAGGGGAGCCATCAGGCTGAACTTGCTGTTCCCGGGACGTGCCCTGGGAAGAGACCCGATGTCACTCGAATAAAAACAACACACACGCCTTGTCAAACAGCAAAGGGTGTGAGGAAGGGAAGGATGGATGGAGGGAGGACAGGGAAGCTGTTCAAAAAGAAAACGATGGAAAAGAGAATAATGACAGGACAATGAAGTATGAAGTGATGGAAAAAGATGTTAAAAAGACAAATAAAACGGGAGGAAGGTCCAGTCTTTGGCTCTCTGGAAATACCACACCATGACCCACGCAGCACTCAGAGTTAAACACACACTGATACCATTATGTTTTATAACACTAAACCACAAGCGCATTCCTAATTTCTAACAGGTTTTCACTGAGTCAGAAGCAGGGTTTTAGAGAAACGAGATTAAACCCATAAAAGAACAATTTTTCACAGTTAAAACTTCATTTCTGATCTACGCAGCGCCAAAAAAGCAGCAGCCTTTTTTTGTGACAGCTGAGCCCCGTAACTTGACAGCTCAACGCGAGTTCGTTTACTTGCTGCCCGACTCACACGTCCGTCTTTATCACGGACAAGATCCAGTTGTGTGAGAAGCCAGCATCTGTGGAAGCTCCAGTTTTTATTGTGCTGATTTATGAGCGATGAATGTTAGTGTTAGACTCAAGACCTGGAGCTGTGAGACACATTTGTAAGTTGCTACCTTAAAGGCGTAAACAGATTATTCCTATTTAGTTTTAAACTTTTTAAACATGGCCACTCTGCGTGAGACGGTGGACCCCCCACTGTACACCAATTACAGACATTTCCTAATGGAAATCCTCCTGTTTCTATTCTCTGAACCTTTACTGGTCCCCCAGGATAGGGCCTTGTTTGTCTGTGAGTGCTTAAGCATTAGCCTGTTTGTATCAAGGTTATTATAGTTAACTAAAACTAATGAAATAACGAAAACTGAAAAAACATTTTAGTTAACTAAAATAAATAAAAACTGTAGCAAAAAGGAAAAAAACTGATAACTGGAACTGTTATCTGTTAAGAAAATTAACTACAACTAACTGAAATTGTAGAAAGAATACCCTCCATTTTAATGTTTGTCTATTTATTTTAAGCTGTGTGGACTGATTACACTGTTTTTTTCTTCAAATTGAGCAGTTTCACATTAGCTGCGAGCAGCTTATGGCACCTCATGAAACTTACAAAAACAAAACTAAACAAAAACTAAGCATTAAAAAAGCAATAAAAGCTAATAAAAACTAGAAAATCCCCTCTAAAAACTAATTAAAACAAACTAATTTAAAAGAAAAAGTCACAAAGAATTAAAACTAAACTATAAAGGAAATCTCAGTAAATATATTACTAGAGGTGCTAATGACATGAAATTTTCACCAGATGTCGGTAACAACCCAAGTGATCCATACATACAAAGAA
>NW_013952465.1:2159943-2162778 GCF_001266775.1 Austrofundulus limnaeus
TATATATATATATAGTGAGTCGACGGACAGTTCATTAATGTCAGCAACCCGGTAGCCTGATTATTCCCGCTGTCATTTGACCCCTAACAGCAGTCTGTCACGTCAACCACTTAACTCTGACCTACGAACCATTCAGGCATAAAAAGCCTCTGAAACCCAAGAGATGAACCGGTGCTGTGTCGACACACGACAGGAAACTCACCACAAAATGTACAATAAATCAGATTGTTTTAAAACTGTTTCACTTTTTAGATGCTGTTAATCTGYATAAATTTTAGCCCTTTTTTAGGCCCATCTATTTTTTGCCCACTTTCCTCATTTGTGACCCATCACAAAGAGTAAGRTTAAAGTGCCTGTGGCATGTATATTCTTCAAATACAAAAAGTCAAAGAAAACATCTTCATATTTAAGAACTTGACGTAATACACTTGACTTTACYCATTTTGTCACATATATGGAATTTTCTTTTCACCTTGCCTCAGCCAAAATGAAAAAGAAACTCTTTAAGTGAAGGAACTCCCTGGTCTTTGTTTATTAAAACTCTTACTCATCTCTCTAATAGTGACTAAAGAATCTAAAGAAACACTTCTCTAAAGTGTTGTTAGTTATTGTAGCAATACTCTGTTTATGTTCAGACATTCCCTGTTGACATCACTTCCTGTTACTTCATGTGCGAATATCTTTTTGCAGTGTTATTGGTGCTATCTTTCCAATGGCATGGTGGCTCAGTTGGTAGAGCTGATGCCTCTCAACAAGAAGGTCACCGGATCAAATCCCCGCCCTGGGACCTTTCAGGGTTGAGTTTGCATGTTCTCTCTGTGCTTGTGTGGGTTTTCTCCAGGTGCTCCGGCTTCCTCCAACAACCCAAAAGCACGTAAGTTGTTTGGTAACTCTAAATTGTCCCCAGGTGAGAGTGAATGGTTGTTTTTTCTCCCTGTCTGTTCCTGTGATGGGCCCTAGCACAGAGATCACTGAATATTGGCACCAGTGAATCCCCTGATCCTGAAAGGAAGAAGCAGGTGTAGATAATGGATGGATGTTAAATTTCCAAAAATGCATTTATATTTATCACAAAAACTTGATGCTACAGACACTTTAAAGTGGTATGTGGATAAATAGGCAGCTAAAACATTTCCAACAATTGTATTTTGTCAAAATATAACAAATACCTTACCTATGTTTTTTTTTTCAAATTAAATATCTGATATACAGTATAATCCTAAAGCATTTTAAACTTTTTTTTTTTGCAGTATGGCTACAAAAAACATGATTTTTTACCATAAAATCCTTAATTTTTTGTAATTTTCAAATCTCTTGAACTACTCATGATATCAGGATAATCCAGATATCATAASGTATCTTAAAAAGCTGGAATCTGAAAATGTGTTTAGGTCATTGTGACCAAATTGGACTTAATCCTTAGTTTGATGTGATGGGTCACATTTAGGAATATATACAAAATATGTCRTTTTGGTCAGGACTGTTCAGAAAATAGTTGGGAAAGTAGCAAAATTCAAAAGAAAAATGCAACTCTTTCCCAAACCATGAAGAAATGCTGATTAAGAGCTTTTAAAAGAACCATCTAATTATTAACAAATGTAATAACTTTTGCACATAACTCTTTTACGTTTAAATGTCTAAGTGAAGAAAAAGCACGTACTCTGTGTGACAAAGTTTGCGGTGTGTTCCAGGAAGTGTGATCAAAGCCTCTTCCTTTTCTCAGGCATCAAAGAACACAGGAGCAGTTCCTGCTTTGTTTGGTCCTTATGTCATCATGAGATGTTCCATACAGATCTTTATCTGCACTGAGCAGCACTCAGAGCTCAGCCTGGATACATTATTTGTTTATTGGAGGACTAATGGGGAGAAAACGTTTAAATCTGACTTTGGCTCAGGTTCATTTCATTGAAATTCAATGGACTGTATAAAGAAATCTGAGAGTTTAGAGACAACAATATCTGTCATCCGGTGAAACAGTCATCTTTACTTATCCTTGGTATCAGGAAAGGTAACATCTAGGTATAATGATGTTTTTGTGTCTAAATAATAARGGAAGAAAACCTCTCAGATAAAACCAAACTCTACAGATGTTGAAACTTACAGAGAGTTGATWTAGACAAAAACATTTATTCCCGCATCAAAAGCATACCTAGAGTGTTGCTTTGACTCATTCAGGCATGTTTAAGAAATCCTTGAATCTCCTGTTGTAGCCATGTGGAGCTGCCTAAACGCTAGCTGGTACAAAGCACCGCCTTTTTGTACCTAGCTCCACCTTGGAGCTCAGTCTGCAGCTGCCTCACAGTGMACCATTACTCCAAAGCATTGTTGTGAAAGCTGAAGTGGGAGGTAGGAGGTTATTAGCCTGTTAACTTGTCAATTCTGTTTGACTTAACCTTTTTTTTTCAAACTGAGGTCATTCAAAGAGCTACAGTGAGTAATATGTTAAGTGCTCATTAACTTAAAAAAATCACATTTCATATTTTACTAACTTTTTTCCTTTCATGACCTGAATTCATCCTGAGAATCTTAAAGGCTTTAGTCATACGAGATAGAACTCAACAGGATAATCATCAAATCCCAAATTCTGAAATATCTTTAGGAGCAGTGGCAGATCTAGAAAATTTGTCATGGGGGGGCAAGGGGGGTGGGCAAAATCTCTAGGCTGGATGGCAATGCAGGATCACTTCACTGATGTACATAAGAAATTTCCTACATCTAAATAGAGTCCATAAAAACATCCATAAAAACACTTCAAAACCATATTTATTGTCTTTTTTTCTCTTCTAAGAAACAATATATATTAGTTATATTTTTAGTTATAGTTATTTTTATATA
>NW_013952465.1:2163614-2164989 GCF_001266775.1 Austrofundulus limnaeus
ATCATAGACGATCGGGTAAGCACAGACAGCTACTATCAATTTATCCTCCATTGTTAAAAATGACGACTTCCCGGGCTTCCGCTCTGTCGACCTCACGTCACACAGTGGAGTCTCTCTGATTGGTTGACGCGGCGCGTCGAGCTGCAAAAGTTCAGATTTCCCAACTTCAGCGATTTGGACGATTTGGACGAACGCTCAGATCGTTCAAATCGCGCTGCTCTAATCGCGCTTGAGGCGCCGCAGAACTTCCCGACGTTGCTTGAAGCGCCTCCACCATAGACTTTGCATGTAAACCTGCTGCTCCTGACGCTGAAATCGCGTTTGGTGTGAACGCACCATAAGCTTTTCAGGGACCTCAGATTATATTTAAAATATATATTTTTTGATAAATAAATATTTATTTTAAATGTTGCAATGGGCTTTTGGACTAAAAAACAGTAATTACAAATATTTTAGAAACATAAAAGTAGGGGGCTGCTGGGGCAGTTTCCCGCCCCTGCTCCCTAGATCCGCCCCTGTGTAGGAGAAACACTTTGATCAATGTCTGGTCAGGATGTCAGTGATCAGTGATCTGAAACTTTAGCAGAAAGTGGAGGCCAAACTTATCAGTTATTTAACTTTTTGACCAATGAGCTTGAAGCTGCCACTTTCCTTCGCCTTGCATCATATTCATTGTTCAGTGGTAAACTCTCACTAACATAACTTGTAACCTTGTGACAAGGTTAAAAAAAAGAGCATATGGGTAATAACTGTTTATTGGAGGGTTGTGTGACAAACAAAGCTTCAATATGAGATGCAGAGATGATCAGAAGCAGATGTTTTATAACTTGTTTGTGCAGAAAAAACACACCTGTGTGGTTTTCCAGGCAGCCATTAAGGCACAAGGTGGTCCCTGTACTGCTTTGATCGTGCACTTTTATATTGTTATTGCATGAGACATGGCAGGTGTTTCATTATGTCTGCTGCTCAATATTTGTCTGAACAAATGATAGCAGACTGTTTTTATTACTGACCTCTGTTGACATAACAGTCTCTCTGTGTTTCATTTATATATTTTTTAACTGAACTACATTTTAGTCTACATTTAAACTAAAAAATGCAACATTTTCAGGCATTATTAAAATGTATAAATATATGAATTTAAAAAGTTTTTTTTTCTTTTTCAAAGCATTTTCTATAAGATACTATTTTTTTGTTGTTAGGTGACAGAATACAAAAATCCAGCTGTAACTTAAAACACAAAATATATTCAAACAAAACAGAAGCAAACAAAAAGCTGAAAATAAATTATTCTGTTACATAAAGAAAAAAAATTGTATAGGTCTTCTGGACGGGTTCTTCTCTAATGAAACGTTTCGTCTCTCCTCCAAGAGAC
>NW_013952465.1:2168157-2186971 GCF_001266775.1 Austrofundulus limnaeus
CTCTATTACAATATAGTAAATAAAATGGGTAATGTAAAACTTTGGGGGATGCACATTGGGTTTTGTAGAATTCATTTGTTACTGTTAATATAGATACAAATTTACTGTTACTATTAAGAATGTTATTTTGGAGCAAGGTTCCCATTTTAGGCAATAAAATTTTTCGTCTTGACTGCTTATCTATAGACAAATATGACAGCAGTAATAAATGAAGGCTAATGATAATTATGTTTCAAAGCCATAAAAAGCAGCAGCAAGAAAGGAACAGATCATGCTAGCTTCTATATATAGTTTTTAAACTAGAAATATTCACTCCAAGTATCTTATTTTATTATCTGTCGTCCATTTTCTGCCACTTATCCGGGATCGGGTCGCGGGGGCAGCAGCCTAAGCAGAAAGACCCAGACCTCCCTCTCCCCAGCCACTTAGGCCAGCTCATCTGGGGGAATCCCAAGGTGTTTCCAGRCCAGCCGAGAAACATAGTCCCTCCAGTGTGTCCTGGGTCTTCGTCTGGGCCTCCTCCCAGTGGGGCATGCCCGGAACACCTCACCAGGGAGGTGTCCAGGAGGCATCCTAACCAGATCAACTGGCTCCTCTTGATGTGGAGGAGCAGCGGCTCTACTCTGAGTCCCTCCAGGATGACTGAGCTTCTCATCTTATCTCTAAGGGAGAGCCCAGACACCCTGCGAAGGAAACTCATTTCAGCTGCTTGTATCCGCGATTTCCTTCCTTCAGTCACTACCCAAAGTTCATGACCACAGATGAGGGTAGGAACGTAGACCGACCGGTAAACCGAGAGCTTTGCCTTCTGGCTCAGCTTTCGCTTCACCATGACAGATGGGTACAGCGCCCGCATTACTGCAGATGCAGCACCAATCTGCCTGTCGATCTCCCGCTCCATTCTTCCCTCATTCGTGAACAAGACCCTGAGATACTTGAACTCCTCCACTTGGGGCAGGACCTCCTCCCCGACCCGGAGACGGCACGCTACCGGTTTCCGGCTCAAGACCATGGTCTCGGATTTGGAGGCACTGATCCTCATCCCAGCGGCTTCACACTCGGCTGTGAACTGCTCCAGTCAGAACTGGAGATCACGATCTGATGAAGCCAATAGGACCACATCATCTGCAAAAAAGCAGAGATGTGATCCTAAGGTCACCAAAAAGGATACCCTCAACACCTCGGCTGCGCCTAGAAATTCTGTCCATAAAACTTATGAACAGAATCGGTGACAAAGGGCAACCTTGGCGGAGTCCAACCCTCACCAGAAACAAGTCCAACTTACTACATGTGCATGTAATGCGGTACAAGCTCTGGCACCGGTCATACGGGGACCTAACAGCCCGTATCAATGGGCCTGGTACCCCATACTCCTGAAGTACCCCCCACAGGAGTCCCCGAGGGGCACGGTTGAATGCTTTCTCCAAGTCCACAAAACACAGGTAGACTGGTTGGGTGAACTCCCACGCACCCTCCAGGCCCCTGCTGAGGGTGTATTCTATTATATATCCTATTATCATTCTATTATATATTGTTAAGATAGAAACATAGCAAAAAATAAATGTGTTTCAGTTCATGTTGGTAATCTGTTGCTGTGTTTTTAACCTTGACACATGCACAGTAAGTGTTGTTTTATCACACAACTTACATATTGTTAAATAATACTCTGCCAGGTAGCCTCTATGATGAGTCAGTACATGTAACGTTAGCAAAAATATACGTCTTTGTACATCTGTTTTTTAAGTCCGAAAGCGTCCAGCAGCAGTTGTTTCCAGTGCTGCTACATCGAATATGTGTAGGGTGTTCACTGTGCTTTGTCGTATTTTCTGTTTAGTTAGGTTCCCACACTTTTACAGTTTCTGTCATTTTCTGAGCACTTTGTTTTGGCACTCTTCGCCTCCTTTCATAGCTAAAAAAATAATTGGCATAACTGCATCAACAATGTAACTGTTAACAGAAACTCTAACGTAGTGATGTGTAATACATGTAAAATTCGGGCAGACAAAGGTGTGCTGATTAAAATAGTTACTATTTTTACAAAGCTTCAAGGCAGATAATTTGCCTCGAGGATTTTCAGTAAACAAATTAATCAAAATATGCGAGGAATTGTTTCAGCTCTAATTATGTTGGGGGGTTCCAGCCAGTTAGGATGTTATCAGTCCATTAAATGGACATTATTAGCGGTTATCAGTCCCATAGAATGGCTTCAGACTGTCCCGACAGTACCACCTAGTGGGTCACCAGTGCCATTTACGTTAGAATGCAACAATCTGCTACCGCCGGAGTCCGGTCTACTTTATCAYAGCCCATGTCATTTTCTCTAAAATTAACCTTGGTGGCTTTATGCCTCATATTAACCAGATTGCATTAAAAAACCTTAGTGGTTTTATGCATCATACTAACCAGCTGACAGTATGAAGCCAATCTATGGGATGGATAACTGGCAGCACAGTCGGGACAGTCTGAAGCCAGTATGAAGCCATTCTATGGGACTGATAACAGCTAATAACGTCCATTTAATGGATGATAACATCCGAAACAGGTGTTTTGTCCACTTTTCAGTCACCAGTATTGTAATGACAATAAAAATTGTTAGCATCAAGAAACTAACATTCCAAGAAGAAACGTGATCACCTGCTTTCTTGCATTTCAACATTTAAACAAAGACCTCACATAATTTGCTAATACTCAATAAACCTGTTCTCCCATGTTTGTTATGTTCTGTCTTCTTCTGAATGGGTGTTCTGAACTGTAATTTCATTGTGCTCTTTGTACGATGACAATAAAGTTCTCTCTAATCTAATCTAATACCACGCCAGGTTGTAGCCATCCGTATGTTAGCTAGATTTTAATAGCTGTGGCAGCCATCTTGAATCGGGCTGGCTCCAAAAGTTAATAAGTTGTAAATGTACATCCAAATCTGAGAGCTTCATTAATATCCTCTGGTTGATGAGATATTTTGCTAACATACAGACAGACAAATCCATATGAATATAGACATGGGTGATACACTATTGGTCATTTTTAGTGGCATATTAAAATTTACGATCACTTATTTTAGCTGGGAGTTTAAAATGATTGATCTGAAGATATAAATTCCTTTTTCTAATGAAATTAAAAGCTCATGAGTGTATTTTCATTAAAATATCAATGTTACAAGCTGTTTAATGACAAGTTATAATCAGTAAATGCGTAAAGGGGAAATTTTAAAGTAAAACAATTTGCAATTTGAACTGGACCACACAAGAGTGGAGAAAATGACATCATGTTTGTTGGACTGAGTCACTCAGCTGGATGTGCCTGAAAGCTGTGAGCGCAGGTTTGATTCTCCACATTCATGGAGTTTAAAGGCATCTAAATTAGGTTTTACATGTCTAATAAACTTTACTTTGTAGTCTGATTTGGACCTAATGAACATTTTAGAGGTCAGTTAGGTGTATTTGCTACCCATTTTTTTACAAATCAAGACCAATAAATAGTTCCTGGCCTATTTGATAAAACTAGAATTATACAAGGCCGTATGTTTTATAACAAATATTGTTTTTGTCCACTTCTGGCAAAAAAAACTTGGCTTTAATAACCAGCTCATAATCGTTCTAAGAAAGTCCTAAGGTGGGCCCCGGGGTCGCAGCTGCTATCTCAGCTTGCGTCTGCTGAGTGTGAATATTTATTAAGCTGCCAAGATAATCAAGAGCTCACCAGTGTTTGTGGGGCTCACCCCCCAAGGGCTTGAGGGCCAACTCAATACAAGGTTCAGGTTTTTTTTTCTTTTTTGTTTTGTGTCGTCAAACCATGAAATGATGTGTGTACGTGTGTACTATATTACATTGCCTGATCAAGCCAGTTTAAAAATATTTCATATCTTACCACAGGATTCTACTTTATAATTACCGTCAGTTTTCCCACACTCGGTGGTTGCTGACCGAAGAAGCATGAGATGGGAACTCAGAAACTGACAACCCTAGACAACATAATGATMATATTGTGAAGTCTAGATTCTTTGGGAAATGTTCGTGCCCAAGTTTGATCCATGCCGTGTTGGCAGAGATCAGAAAAAAAAGACACTCTGAGCCTCTTGGTCCCACCCCATGGAGCTTGCTGATCCTGCAGGCCTGGCTGGCATGAAGATGTTAAACATCCCCAAAGTCCTGCTCCGCTGAACCAAGTAATTTCCTGCCAGTTGGGGGCTTACAGAGCAACACTGCTCCCTGGGAAGATGGCTTTCAGTGCCACAAATCACTATTTTCATGACTTGACTTCCCCTACTGAGCTGGAGCTTTTTGCTCCTCTCTGTGGTATACTTACAGAGGGGGTTAATTTCCAGGTCTCTTTCCTTTCACCCAATGCTGTTAATAAAATTGGGACAGACCTCCGACTGGACAGGAAAAGACTATTTTGGGGGACAGAAGAAGACCAGATGGTCAAATGCCAACAATTTGCTTTCCCCTGCAAATTAGGGTGAATGACATCAAGACAGCTGCAGGATTTAGGGGGGGATAATGTGAACACTGGGAGTTAAAATGTTTTTTATTTAAACCAGGCTCATAATTGTGTTTTAACCACACCTTGAGAAAATAGTTTAAAACAGGATTACAGAGGTCATGTGGTCGTATATACCGCCCTTGCAAACTCTCTGTATGCCTTGCTTCAGTGTAACAACAGCTCCTTTGGTATCAATAAGCCATCTTTGGATTATTAATTCAAAGTGTTTAAGGGAACATGCCACAAAGAGCAAGTATGGTATCCTTTTACATATCCAGTCGTCTTTTCTTGTCCCCAGCGTGTGGCTGTGTGTGCTTGGCGGTATAAGGGATCCTCCAGGTGAGATTTCAGCCAAAGCACCCTGAATAATTAACCACGTGGTGGGCGAGCCTGCTCAGGTTTTCCCGTTGATTCAGATTACCGCGTGTATACAAACAGATGGAAGTACACACATGTGACTACACAAACACACTCTATAGCCAGGCTCTGGGCTATGCATCTTTTGGAGGTTATCTCGTTATCTTTGCTGTTCAAGCCACTTTTCACTCTCTCACTGTCTGCCTTTTAATCAAATGCGGCTTAATAACAACTTAATCCTTCCGACTGGCACATGGTGCTGTGTTATTGCTATGCTGGCTAGATGTCCTGCACCAGAGTCAAATTTCACACTTTTGTATCGCACTAAGTGCGGTAGTTACGTTTATCCTTAAGTATCGTGGAAGTACATTGCTCCTTTTGAATGACTTCACCGATGATTTCAATCCACTTCTTTCACGTTCTGGACCATTTAAGATTTATGCAACCAAGCAGAAGAACTGGATTGTTTGTCAGTTTATATGCATGCCTCCATGGGTTTATATGACAAATGAAATCTTAGAACCCATAGTTAGGCTCTACTACAGGGCCTACAAAATTCATTAAAAAACTTCCTGGTTGGACTCATCACTGTAAAGTTCTTTCATTGTCTGATGCCTTGACTTTTCAGAATTATGTTTTGTATAGTGGTATTAATTTATATTTTCAGATCTTCCAAGGTGCCAATTATGGAACTCTCTGTGCATTGTTGCCCAAATCAAATTCTGGAAGTGGTCATTCAGCTAGATCTGTTACAAAAGGACAACTGATATTACCAACTTTTAAAAACTGTTACGGCCAGAGGTCTTTCTTCTATGTTTATACTAAAGCATGGAATGACATTCCTCAAAACATAAAGTCCATTTCAAAACTACAGCCCTTTAAGAAGAATCTTGTCTGCCATCTGCTGGACACTTTCTGTTGTGCTCATATTTAGACGTCCTATTTTGCAAATGCTGCCTTCCTGAAATTTGGTATGCTTGTTTGTCTTTGTGTCTATGGTGTATAATGATGTGATTGTGATGCTGTATTTCTGAGTGTTTTATGGGCTGCAGAACAGCAACCTGCTGTAAAACAGCAATTATGCTGAGTCAGGCTTGATTTTTAATATTTTTTTCCTGTTAAATAAATAAATCAAATCAAATCAAATAAAGAGCTTTTGTGTAAATATTGAATTAGATTTGAATCCATACATACATACATACACCCATTATCTTAACCAAGCTTTTCCTTTCAGGGCCACTGCCCATATCCAGAAGTCACTGTACGAGGGGCGGGGTACACCCTGGATAGGTCACAAGTCCATCACAGGGCGATTTGTATACAGAGTCTCACAATGTTTGCATGAGATGCCATGCAATGTTTGTAACTGTAGTTATCTTTTAGGAAATTAACTTATTTTTCTAAACTGGGGTCGTTCAAATGGCTATCTACAACAGGTATTTTTAGCTCATAACATTTCTATTAAAAAAATGCCTAAACGATCTTAAACATTCATCAATAATCATTTCATTCTTTCACCATTTCCAAACAGTTTTAACTTCTCAAACRTCTCAATCGTGCAGACTTTACATCAGCTGTGCTTCACAACTTTGACGTAACATGAAAGCAGTTCAAACATGGAGTTACATTATTGTTGTTGTTAAAAACACTCAAACAAATTTTGAARCATTTTGCGAAGCAGAGATGTTGTAACTCACTGCGGGTCCTCCCTGTTTTCAAACATCTGTTGCTGCAATGAGTTGAAGTCTGAGGGAGTAAAAATAATCGCATGTCACATCATCAGTTTAAATAAGAAAACAAAGTGAGGATAATTAAAGTGTTTTAAGGTACAAATGTAGCAGGTGAGAGAGAATGTTTTTGTCAAGAACTTTTTTTAATACTGTTTCATCCAGCCAGGTTGGCATCAGCCCTCCACGCTGCGACCGCGAGCGATTTCAGGCACCCGACCTGCTGCTGTGACACCCGATCACGTTTGGCATCGTCTTAGTGCTGTTCATGGAAGTTGGTACAAGTGTAATGTGACAGCTCATTCCTTTCACATGGTATTTGTCTGATGCTGTATCTACTCAGTTACAGGCCATTTTTCCTGCCAGAGTAGAAGAAACCCACATCCATCTTGATTTTTTTTTTAGCAGGATCACTTTGCAGGTTTGGTGACATTAAGCTGCTAAAGTTCCACAAATGTGTTTGTTGCAGAGCAGGTGGTGTTAGTGATTTTCTGATTGAAAAAGAAAATGCAACAAATCATGAAAACTTACATTTGAAAAATCTATAAAGCCAGTTCAGTTTTTAAAGTTCTGAGCTCATGATGTACAAACATACACTGTAATCCCACAAAAATGCAAATTACAAACAGAAATGCACTGATTGATCAGCAAGTGTTAACATGCATCTCTTATTAATATCAACAGATGTTGACAGATATGATATAGGCTTCTGGGATTCCATTTTAAATTCAATACATAGCTGTTAATTGTTCTAGTTGGACAAAACTATTTCATTTTGCATGTAAATATATGTAAATAGGCAGTGGGATTTAGAAAACTGCACCAAAGAAAACCTTCCCTTGGGACATAGCACAAGGCAAAGGCCAGCCCTGCTTCAACCTCCGAGGTCAGATAGCCGCTGCTAAAAAACAAAACAGAACTACAAACAGAATAAATGCAGATATATATAGATAATAAACAATCTTTGAATTCCTGTCACTGGCAAGAAGACAAGGAAAAAGTGTACGCTTTTAAACCTTCACTTTTTTTATGACTACGTTATCTAAATCAAAACAGCAGATGGAATTCTGTTACAAACTCATAAATGACATCATAATCCTTGCTGTAATTGTAAAACAACTGATATATATGTATATATACACACATATATTAGGGGTGCAACGATACAGGACATTCACGGTTCGCTTCGGTTCGATACTTTAGTCTCACGGTTCGATATTTTTTCGATACAAAAAAGAGAAATGTCCATGCCTCTTATAACTTGTAATTTATTTATATTAATTATTAACATTTGTTTAACCTCAAAAGTACAGTTTTTTTAATTAACTGTTGCTGAAACAGCAAGTTTCTCAGTGGACCTGCGCTCAAAAATGCAGCCTAGGTGGAGTAGTCGAACACAGATCCACTGATCCTTAAACACAGAGCATCTTCAGAAGACAAGTTGATAAAGTATTTTTTTTAAATCTGTATTATTTGATACAGCACTGTTCGATACGGGTACATGTATTGTTGCACCCCTAATATATATAAAAGAAGCAAACTATGGATTAATAAGGAGAAGTTTGTTTTAAAACAACAAAGGTCAGGACAAATATTAAAACCAATTGTTCTTCCATTAGAGGGATTCAAGTGTGGAATAATTTTTGTGAATAGGTAAAACTGTATTTTATGCTTAAAAAAGAAAACAATCTCTATATATATTTATATTCATTTTTCAAACCACTTTTTTGTACAACTTGTAAGGAATTTAGTATATGCTTTGTACATTTTCAATGCTGTTTTAAGCTTTTTTTAAATCCTAAATACCACGCTGCATACACTTCCATCAAAGGAACCAGCTCCACAAGACTCTGCACAGGGATAAGCTGAGCTTTAGTTCAAAATAACATTGGACACTTTGTTTACAGCCACAAGCCAGTGTACGTTTATTGAAGTAGATGTTGGCTGTGTGAAATACAGAAAAAGCACAACAATAAAGTTTATTTTCTCAAAGTAATCATTTCAAACAAGACAATAGTTACAGGCATTTCTGAGGTTCTCTCATGGAAATAGTCCATACGATGCGTGATATTAAGAGGTCAAACGGCTATGTTGTTAAAAATGTGAGATAAAAGTTCTATCCTACTCACAGCACTGCTTAAATACTGTTTCATCATGTTTCCATTTTTTTTTGTCTGTACCTATACAGGCTTGGACCCATAATTAACTTTAAAATATTGACCAAAGATTGGGATCAGATTGGGGTCACATTATACACATGAATAGAGACTGCCATTGTGTAATTACTTTTCTTAAAAGAGTTCAGACCTTCAGAGTCAGTGTGTGTTTTCTATGATATTCACTGCAGCTGATGTGTTTTTAAAGTCGTAAAACATAGATTACACCACAATCATTATTGCAGTTTTTACACTCGGATTCATTGTGCTAAGATATATTTGAATACCTGCATACACTGGACGAGTTTAGTCCAATTTCAGACATGTTCACAGTCCATGCTGTCACACTGACAGGATGACAGCGCATCATGTTTTACACCTGGTAAGCAAACAACCATTGGCTGAACGTTATGATGGGTGGGAGAGCCTCTGGGCTTCCACCACCTGCTCCATTTCTCACATTCTGTCACACCTACGGGGGACAGATCTCATCCGGTCCACAACCCAATTACTCCGCAACACATTTAACTGCCATCAAACGCCGCACAGCAGGGGTGCGAGGGAGCCGAGGAGAGCCGGGCTGTTGCCATGGCCGCTGTCACTCAGCAGATTTCCCGAGGAACGGCGAAGGATACGACGAGCTCGGCGATTGGTCGACGCGGTGAGACGCAGCCAATAACAAAAACAATCACAGACACTGTTGTTATGTAACGGAGCGATTAGAATATGCACATTTGTGGATACTGACTGGTTCTGTTGGGACCATGTCAGGAAAAAGTGGTTGGAGACAAATTGTAGCTTCGCTCTATGAACTGCACATCAGAAAAAAATCAATTACTACCGTGTGGTTTTCTCATATGAGCTTTGAAATTACAAAATAAGTACAAGAGTAGAGGTCTAGAAAGATATCCAGTTAGTTTGGTTCATGGGAGAATATCCCGTCTTGAACCTAATATTACCTCTTAAGGTGCTAAACATTTACTTTTATCTTGAACATAAAGCAGGAAAACCAAGTTCCACCCAAATGTCAAGATGAAACCGAAAGCAAAAATACCCAAACAGACATCACCAGTGTGTTCTGCCAYGCAGGCAGACATTTTCCCCTTCAGTAACAATCAAATACGTCAAAAGCATTTGATTTACTACTAAAATGTCAACCTAAGATAAAAATGAAGGTGCACGACATCACAGGCTACAGATAACCGAGTGTAAAACATGATCGCATAAACATCAGAGTTCCAGAAACTCTTCAGAAGTTTCCACAAATGAACTAATTTCATTAGTTTATTTAAGGGATACTCCAGGTTTTTATTATAGGAACTGTATCGGTTCCAACTACGCTACGTTGTTATAAGATTTGGATCAAATTGCCCAGAGGATTACACAATGTGTTTGAAAACCATTCAATACCAATTTGAGGTAGTTAAATTTTCAGCTGATCATCATTAGACATCGTAATCTGTTCTTCTGAGAGTAAACAGAAGAAAATCTGGCACCTGGACCACTGATGTGTAAGAAATAAACAATGTGTCCACAAACACAGCCTGCTAAATGTAATACAGTTGTGTTCATTACTTCACAGTGGTCGTGTACGATGATGCATGTTCACGTCTCACATTTTAGCATAACCGTGGTAATGTGCGCACGCAAAACGCACGTCAGCTTGGACAAATGAAGGTAAGCCTCCTAAATGTTCTCACTACTCGTCAGGGATGGAAAACTCAACTAAATCCTGTCTGAGATAATAGTTTAAGCTTTAATGGTTATCAGATTTTTATTTTTTYTAACTAAACAACTCTACATTCACACAGCCAAAAAGCAAAAACAAATGGAGGAACTGTATATTTGGCTGCAGTAAAGCAATGAAAAAAAAACCATTTGCCTGAAAAAGTTTTGGCTCCAGAAACAAAYGATGGTAAAGGATTTCACCATTTTGAAATGGCCAGTTCTGTTTCTGACATAAACGCTCTAATAASACAGATCTGCTCGGTTCTTTTTGGTAAATTCTTGTAAAGCTCAGCAAATGATTTACATGCTTTTGCGGTGTAACAGTGCCATACTTGAACTTCTTCTTCTTCCTGACACACAACTATGATGTTTTTGAAGGAATATAAATAAACCAAGTCATATTTCCTTTACAGTACACAGTATAGAAAGGATATTTCTGTTGTACTTCAGCTCTATCACAGCTCGGTGGAAATCTATGACTGTGGTGATGACAACAGGAACAGGACCTGACTAACACACTAATTTCCTCCAAGTAGCCTTTCCTCTGACTCATTGTCTTGAGCCATGAGAGTAAAACACAGGAATACACAAAAAAGTACCCAGTTTTTAAAGGGATAGTTCAGATTATTTACACGGTTTATACATGGAAGTACAGCAGAGTCGTCAGGTTGGGCTTTGAACTCCGTTTAATAACAGATATTAGTGCAAATATTCATTTATATAAAGGAACCAAACTTCTTGTCATAATTATGGCTTGAGATTTTAACTAGAAATTTAAAAATAATGTCATAGTTTATTGTTGAACAGTTGGAGGCGGGACCTTTCTGTGTCATGAAAAATCAAGAGAGGGTCCCCAGATGATTTGCAGATAGTTTAAATCCAAGTAAATTGTTAACGAATATTTTCACCTCAATTAATTGCAAAAAATAAATGAAGAAACGTAATCTCAGTTATTAGTTTTGCTGATTATTTTTCCTGTCTTTACAGAGTTGTTTGCAAAGTTTGCATACAAACCAGTAAGATTTGGGGTCACAGGTTTCTGCAACTGTTATTTTATGGGTCAGAGGCTATGAAGTAGGAAAACCATGGGTTGAAACAACTTTCTGTCGTTTATACAGTGAAATTTCTATCAAAATCCACAAGAAATGCAGCCTTTTCAACAAACTTTTAACATACTTCTGTAAATCAGAAAGTAGCTTTGCCTATTTATTGAAAATTAGTACATTTTCAAGCATAAAAAAGGCATACTTCTTGTGGTCGCAAAAGTAGAAACACGTTGAAGTAATACGAGAAAAGTCTGCGTACATGATAATCAAAATATGATTTAATTGTGAGCAACAAACAGACAGAACTGAATCAAGAAGTTCTGCACGCTTGCTACTGATGCGTCAGCAGAAGTCAGTCAATAATATACATCATGTCAACACCATGTGACAGTTTACAACCAATCAMAGATTGCCAAATGTACTGTCCAGCCAATCACAAGACTCCCACCAGTCCACTGTGGAGTCGTCCGGAGCCATCAGAAAGATAAAGCGATGGGCAGTGTCAAGGGGAAACAGATATAAATAATTAGACCATGACAATCCCTCCTCTTGAGTAAACAATACTCAAAACCAAACCAAATGGAATAATTATGAAATATCCAAACACAAATACATCACTCAACAGACAGATACAATGGAGAAATAAGGGAAAAATAGTGCAAGTTAAAGGACGACCAACAACATGTGCATGCAACTAATGTAAGATACAATAGTAAAAAATGCTGAAATGACAAGTGAAATATCAGAAACTCAACAGGAAAAAAAAACATGTCGAAATTTAAAAAAACTCAAAAGCCCAGAGTTAGACAAGGTATCACAACATGACACTTCTTTTTTTCTGTTTTAATAATTTTCCATAAATGAGTAAAAAGAGTAGTTCTAGTCTCGTTAATCTTCTTGTACTGAACTGTAATAATAAATTTGTTCTCTTTTTTGGCAAAWGCTTAAAAAAGGAAATTTAAATGCCATAGTGCAATGTAAACTAGCATATTTATAACAAACTTTAAATTTTGTTTCATCTTTACTTTACAGGTAAAAACCAGAGGATCTTCGCTCATTTTAATTAATAGGATAGG
Source organism: Austrofundulus limnaeus (assembly GCF_001266775.1). Lineage (NCBI taxonomy): Eukaryota > Metazoa > Chordata > Actinopteri > Cyprinodontiformes > Rivulidae > Austrofundulus > Austrofundulus limnaeus. Next base: position 2,180,730 of record NW_013952465.1, read on the forward strand.
TGCTAAAAACAGCTCTACTCTGTAGAAGCTGCAGATCCCTGGGTTAGTTCATCAGTCAGTCTGATTTTTTATTTATTTTTTCAGAAAGGAGGTCATTCAAGGAGATATCCACAACAGCTAAGATATAAGTTTTTCTAGTCTTTCCACAGAACACTTCAAAAGATCTCAAATATCTTTTTGTTATAAAAGTTCATATAAAGACATACCAGTCTGCACTTGAATCTCCCTCTAAAGAAAGTAATCAGGAAGTTATGAGTAATAAAAAAAAGTCCCCAGGACTACTTTGGCTATCAGCAGACGTCTTTGGGCATCAAAGCGGTGGGAACTCAGTGCCATTCAATCATCATAAAGAGCTGCAGGGTAGCGCCACAAACACAATGCTGCAGCCAGATACCAGGCCAAAACTAATGCAGAACGGAACCCGCCTGGGTCTTTTAACCATCAGCTGCAGATACTGTAAGGGGGGGTGGGGGGTGCTAATGGGGACCAGAGGTCTGTAGGCTACGTGATGCTGGCCAGAGGGACCAGATGACCGATGACTGATCTGGAAGGAGGATGGAGTGACGGGGAAGCGGGGGGTGGGGGTGCTTCATTASGGAGCTGCTCCGCCTCTAATCACAGACTGACCCTCCTTCTTCTTCTTTTATCTACCTTCAGTTCCAGACTCCCAAGAATTTCAACTAAAAAGAGAGCAAGGCGAGCCCCAAAGGAGCAGCGAAGTTCACTCTTGAGCAACATCTGCAAACCATCCACTTGGAATGGGACTCAAAATAAGGGGAGCTCGCCAAAATGAGGAGGATTAATTGGATTATTTCAAGGAGTAGTTGTTTTGCTGTAGTCATTTCGTGGCCCGTGATTTATATTGTGCAAGAAAGGCATGACTGCAATGCATCATTCCCTAAAGTAAACCCTCGTCCCGTGTGCCAAAGATATGTACTGTATAACGTGTAATGTTACTTTATTTTCAACGAGTGAAGTTTGGCATAAAAWTCTCGGACCTGGCTGCAAAATTCTTCGAAATATCAACATTTCTGGAGCTGAAGAAAAAGGGAAGGAACTTCTTTGGTGCGCACATTTAAGTCTGTCAGTATTAGTGAAACAAAAAGGGCCGACGATTAACCTAATAAAAAAGCTACAATAGATGTACACTCTGATCTATCATACYAGAAAACACCAGATGCGATGAGTGAACCGGCTCATTCGGATAATTTGCTTTGACGTTTTCATTGCTGAGTAGTGAGTAGATCCAAAACAGATCTTAAACTGATTAAACAGGCCCGAAGAGAGGGAGAGCGAGGAGGGCATTACTTAAGAAAACAGAGGCAAAGGCTGAGAGCGCTGGGGGTGGGGGGTTAGTTTAGAGAAGCCGGGGCACTTTTAATTCAACTCTGAATTAGCCCAGTCGTGTGTGCTGGAATAACCCTCCTATTGTTTGTTTGTTCAGGCCTGGCAGAAGCCTTTAGTTTGCTACGAGGAGTAACGACCCCTGTCGCTCTTTAGCTCAACCTGTCCTACAAGCCGAGTCGTGATTAGCAGGAAACCAGGGACCGTGGGTCAGCGGAGCCTGTCGTGCAAAATCACTTCTTGTTTGCTGTAAGCTTTGGGTCAGACCCATCAGCAGCTGGGGGGCATGATTGCAAACGGGTAACTGACAAGCCCTACAGGGAAAACCTGCCTGTCAGGCCAGTGTTTTTAATCAAATAAAGGAACCCCCAACTACACACACACCAGCACACCTTGGACCGCGTTTCTTGGCCTTGACACGACAGGAAAATTAGACTGGGATTGAAACACAGTTACTGCGCCGTGTGTGGAACGGCAGCATGTTTAGCCCCAGTGAAAAATGAACTGTCACTGCAGCGGTTCGGCCGTTAAAACATAATAATACAGACGCACGCTGCTCGCTTGACAACCTGTCAGCTGCTTTGAAGCGCCTGAACAGTCCTTGTTGCAAAACGAAACGCTCAATCCTAACCCGTCGCAAATCTTCACCAAACAAAATCATGTCTGGATTGTCTTGAGTCTGCAAGGAAGCCACAAAATTGTGCACAGCATAGTCTCATTAATTTTCACTTGTGCTGACTAATTCACTTATAAGGCTGCATAAATGTCCCAGAGACTGAACAGAGAAGATTATACAGACGGTCCAGACATCGCTGATCTGGCTAATTATATAGTCATCACTCAGTGGGGGAAAAAAATGAAGACGCTGGTCAGAATCCAAATGATGAAACAAAAATTGGAGTTAAATACTTATGAGCTACATGTATTTGATTCTTCTATAACCAAATGTAAAATGTTGAAAATAACACATTGCTATTATTTATCTCCCTTTCCACTAACATTTTATTGTGATTTAGCTCACTGTTCTACCTACGTTTTGCAATTTTTTACTAAATATTAAATTTAAATGTAATGCCTAAATGTTAAATAATAAATCCAAATGTGTAAATTTAAACGTAAAAATTAAATATTAAACGTTGCAGCTAAATGAAGAAGCTTACATATAAGAATTTTGTAATGGAACAACTTAGTTGTTGGTACACGGCTTTTGTTGTGACATCATCATCCTGCGACAAAAGTAACCACTAATGCTGCAAGTTGTCCTCGGAGGTCATAGCTTTGAGCCTCCGAGTTCTATTTTTCAACTGGAACGCCTCCTGAAGTCGTAGTTTCGAGTCGGGAGGTCGGTGCTTCCAAACCATACCCGAGCAGCCCGAGCATGCGTTACGTCATCATTTCAATATGGCTGCTGCGCGCATGTTTCTCTAAGCTAATGGCTAACGTTGAGCTGTAATCAAACGTACATAAAGCACCATCCCCATTATTTAACAGACAGAAAGTAAGAAGAGAGGAGGCAGARTAAAAATGAGTGTAATTTGTTTGTTTAGTTTCCCTTTTTATGTTTGTTTAATGTATGTAGTGTACTAGCATGCTTGTCCGAGCTAACCGCTAACGTTGCTACTCTTGCATGTCAACAAACGCAGCTTCTGTGTTGTTTATTTTACATTATGTCAGACGTACTTGTAGTGCTTTATAGTGATAGTTAAAATAAATGTTTTAACGCTGTTTGTACACTCAAAATACCTCGTAGAGCACTATTATTGTACACCGACCCATCTGCAAGTTTGATGTCTTGTAGGGAAGCGTTAGCAGCATTAGCAGCATGAGCAGCATTATTGGTTGCTTTTATCACAGGATGATGATATCATAATAAGAGTCGTGCACGGCAAAGGCTACGTTCCATTATAAAATACTTCAATGTAAACTTTATCATTTAGCCACAATATTTACATTTCATTTTTACATTTACATTTAAATTTACATATTTAGTTTTAAGATTTATTATGGATCTATTGTTCTATTTCATATTTAAATTAAACATTTTGCCAAACAGTGATGCAAATTACAGTTAAATTTTTAACTAGAATTTTACTCTCAGAAAATGTACTAAATAATGAAAATGTGTTCGTGATTTTTTTTTTCATTTTACACTTGACATCCATACAATAAATTGTATGCCTTTGGAAAGCTTGTTAATTTCCCTTTTAAATGATGCCACGTTTGTAAGGAACATGCATTTGTGGAATGAGCAGTAGAGTTGAGTATGTGGGTTGCGCACAAGAAGAATTAGTCAAATCTCTGCCAAACAGCTTACTGTATTTTGCTGTTGTTATTGACACTTTTTTGAGCCTCAGGTGCTGCCCATAAGGTGCCCGCTATAAGATTTATTGCCAAGAAGCATTGTTACAACAAAGAAAAAAATCTACCAAATACAAATTTTGTTACTTTTTGTGCTAAGTTTATATCTGCAGAAACAATGGTTAAAATGATCAATGCCACAGTGATCAGCTCTTGTCTAAGCACAACACTTCCACACTGTGAGAGCACTGGACTGCTGTACCACACTTCAGTCATGTGACATTATTGCAACCAGTAAATACTCATTCCCACACAGTGGCTGTAAATCACACAGTTGCAAAAAATGGTGGGTTAATTGCAGAAATGATAAGTAAAATAAGCTGTCTGTGTCTCCTGGTGGCCTCACCATGACCTCCTGTTGGCTCACGGTGATAGGACCGATTATTGTGGGTGTGAAGTCCCAAATGTTATCTGTGTTTGCTGAAGAAAAACCCACCAGACTGTGAGGCCTAATCCTTAAAATATGTTCTGTGAAACCCAAAGAAAAAAATTACCAGTATTGATGGATATCTTTAGATTTTTTGGTAAACAGGAAATGGGATCATAATATTTAGCAAACACTGAATTCAGGCAATCTTATTTAAGTCCTACAACATGCAAATGCTTGTTCAGGCCCAGACGCTGTATATAAACGGTTAATATTCATATGTATGCCATTACCTTTTTCCATTTTGGTCCTAAAGTTTTAAGTTACAAAATTGATCATCAGTTTCTTTATTACAGCAGAAAAGATACAATCAAAAGAATTCGATATGGTAAAGTAGAGACAAATTAACTGATTTGTCGGCTGACCATACTATGTTGTTAAAATCTGTTAGCAGAAAAGTATTGGTATGATGCTAATATGTCAGTCTAGAAGCATTTGCACCATAGTTTGTACGGCACAAGTCATTTTATAGGCAAAACACTGACAGATCCACCAAACAATATGCTAATTTTTAAAGATATGACACAATTTTTTCAATGGAAAATGAAAGTTTTCAGTTYTGAGAACAGAATTTAGGTGCCTAAAAGGCTTTTTAAATGCTATTTTTTGTTATTAATTGTCAAACACCTAACTGTGAACACTTACTCAGATCTCTTCAATAACTTGTTGCTTTTGAAATGTAAAATGTGAGCTAATTGTCATTCATGAGCCAAAAACAAAAAAAAGTTGCAGCAGCTCAGTGGTCAGGGCTGCAGGGTTGATGCCAGGTTGCATCAGAAAGGGCAATCAACATCAAACAAAAAACTCCTCACAAGTTTGCGCATTGGCTGTTCTAAAGACAATGAAATCAGACATTGAAAAAGTCACTTTGGTCAACCTCTAATCTGAGTCACAACCTGAGAATTTTATACACACATGATGGTACACGATATATCTCAGGTGTAATAATGCATAAATTTTATGAGTTTTTATTTTCAAGAGGACATTGCTGACGAGAGTTGCTGACAAAGCTCTTTTGCTTTTGTCTGAACCACTCAGCTGGTTTAGACGGCTTTAGTTGCAACATAATACRCTCCTTGATTTTTCTGCGAAAACAGCACGAGTAAAAGACGCATTGCGTTTGACAACATGGCTTCAGCAGAACCGAAAACCCTGACGAGTTGTTTGGTTTGATTGCATTAGGTCACGTTTGGGTTTTGATGGAGTGTAAAATCAGCACAGCGCACTGAAGCTTAACGCTAACAGGCGTGCCCTCGGGGCTGGGACTCAGCAGTCAACTCTGGGAGGCATTTTAATTGAGAACACATTGTCCTTTATATAAACTATACATTTGAGGATTTCTTTCTAATCCTACCGAGAAGCAAAACAGGTGAACAATAATTTCAAAGAGGATGAGCTATTGCTTTGGGAAAAAACAGGATATTTCAGACTTCTTCTTTGTATCAACAAAACTGAGAGTGTGAGTTGTGTTTCWCTGGAATAGATTCAGCGATGGGACAGTAATACCTATTAACCATAATCAAAGCTCAACTAGATCCTCAGTTGTTTTTAGTCAGCAGCACATCAGAACAGAAAGCATCTTTTCCACTCAGTTACACTCAGTGGTGCTTCAGTGCCTGCCACTGTCAGCAACCAAGATAACTCAGATATCTCAACAAACCCTTTTTGTTGTTGTTGTGGCAAGCCCCAGATATGAGAGGCATTAAGTACGTTGAATGTCATGGGTTTCTCAAGCAGAAAGAACTGGGTTGACGAAACACATGAACCCCTTTGGAAAGCCATCTAACAGTGCCGTGGAGGAGGAACTCACTGGGGAGTTTCTAAATGTGAGACTTATCCAAAGTACTGCTGAGATACCAGCATTTCCCAAGACCTGTGGGTACAAGGACTTGTGTTTCAGCTGAGGTCCTGACATTCACTGTCCTGTCTAACACAGACCACTKCAGGCACACCTTCACATAAACCTTTCACTGCTGTGGCTTTTTTTTAAGACAAGAAATGTTCCAGGAGGTTTGATAAAACCAGCAGTGACATTCGTGACCAGTGTGTTTTATTGCTCTGTTTTGCTGCTATGGTTTGGATCCTCTGGTCCAATAAGCTTAAAGTGTATCTC
>NW_013952465.1:2188052-2197928 GCF_001266775.1 Austrofundulus limnaeus
CACAGAAACAGTACTATATAACATTTTAGACACATTCTAGACAGTTTATCAGCTAAAAAAAGTTAATTTTGGGGTAAGTTACTCTTTAAGAGATTCCAACTATTGATGTTTGATACCGCTGATTTCCTTTCCCATTCCGAATACAACTCAGGCTGGTATTGCAATATTGATCTGGTACTGATACTTTGTTCAAGTACACCTAAGTGTGTGATAAATCTTATTAAGGTAGTGCAAAATTTAGACAAGATTTCAATAGTTATGTTACTTCCCACTGTATTCCCATTATTAATATGTGGCCCATCACATCAAAACGAGGATTTAGTCTAAAAGTGTTATATGGAGAAATAGGCAAATATAGTGTTTTGATTAAAACACTTACAAAAATTGCATTTCATCAAAATATAACAAATGAATGCCTTATCAATGTTTCTTTTGAATGAACTTTATGAAATATAATAAAAAAAATTTGAAGCATGTTTTTGAGCAGTAGCGACAAAAAAACTGATTTTGAGGAGAAACGCCTTTTAAATGTTGAGATTTTCCCTGTGAGCTAGCAACGTTTTTGTTTCTTTCCAGCTGGGAAATCTCTATTTTCAAATACTTTGTGAGGCTTCCTCTTCATGATGAAATGAGAAATTCCTCATAAAAGTTACATAAAATTAGGATTCAAACCAAATATAAACATATCATCATAACCAACAAGGCAAATGAAGGCATTTCTCTGGTTCCGTTTATGACATCAGAATGATCCAGGTATCAAAATGCGGCTTTTAAAGCCAGGAATCTGAAAATGTGATTAGATCACTTTGACCAAATTTGACTTAATCCTCCTTTTGATATGAYGGCTCACATGTTACCTGGAATGATTGAGGTATCAACGTATTGATATTTTGATTTTACAATCCTTTTTAGAGCATAAAGATTTGATATCAGTGGTATCAATATTTCAGTATCGATCCACACATCAGCAACAATCCAACTTTTCACAGTGAATATGTGAGGAAACATCCTGGTTCAGAAGGTCTTCAACCAGGACAAGAGCATATCCAGCTGGGCAGAAAGGGTCACAGAAGAAATTGGTTAAAATGAAATTAAAAAAAAGAATTATGCGCCCCAGAGATAACCCAAAAACCTCTTATTTTCAACAAATAGACATTATCAGTGAATCAGTGGTACGGTGCTCTGAACATGTTCTAAGACATTTTTGGTCATAGTTCACCTGTCATGGCACATTTGGGAAATATATACATTTTCACTAATGTCTGATAAATGAAAAACAGTCTGATTAAAAGTAAACCAATAAGAAAGTTATACCAGCAGGTTATGCTTAATGTACCAGATTCCCAACAGATTTACGGTTTCTAAGACTGACAAGAGTGAGTATTTTACAAGCAGGGAGGGACTGAGAAAAGAAAAACAGCCCATGATGGTAGAAATTGTTTGATTTATTCAATTATTCCTCTAGCAGAAGCAGCAACCCAGCCCCCACAGATGTGTTTTTACTCCTGTGTTTTCTTTAGTCCACCTCCCAGAAAGCTTTGATTTGTTTTTCTGTGTCGATGCAGCAGGAATACGACTTATCTGTGGATGTTTTTGCAAATATTACTACTGCCTTTGCATCCTTTTTTGTGGCGCTCTCCTTTTTTCCCACAGTCGACACAAACCATGCCACATTCTCTGCGAATGCCAGGTCTTTACAGTTTCATGACTGTGAAGCTTCTTGATAACATTTTGAACTGTTGACATGGGAATTTCATAATCGCTGCCTAATGCTTTGTAGCCCTAGGGATTGTTCTGTTTTTTTTAATAATAGCATTTATGTTGTACTTAAATAGCTCTCTGTCTTCAAGACAGTAATTAAAATTGAGAAAAATGAGAGCGATCAGCTCTTCCTGATGCAATAAACAGTTATTCACTTATTTTGATTTGAGTTTAATTTTAGTTCCTGTTCACTGTAAAAACCTGTTTTTGTTGTTGTTTTTGTCATCGTGTAACTCAGCAAAATTATTTCAGTGGGAAAAAAAATCATAAAAGCACTAAACATAGCATAAAATCAGGATGTGAACTTTAGAAAAAATCAACATAAAAACAGCCAGTTTTCTAATACAACTTATTTTGTTTAAACACTGAGATTGTGCCAAATTGCATAATTGCATTTATTTTGCAATATTCTAATGTTGGTACAAAAAAAATGTGCGGTTACAATAACTCAGACAGGGTTATGAAACATTATATCTTGGCTTGTTGTTAGTGTTTTCTCCTCCAGCAGCAGTTTGTAGAAAAAAAACTGAAAACGTTAAAAACCGAACAGATCAGCCTGAATCAGCTGCATTCACCTGAGACTGTGAGCCACCATAGAGGCCAACTGTTTTTCATTTCTGTTTCAGAGCATGACCTAATATAAGTCTCTGATTCACCTTGCTGATACAATGACCACGATCTAGTTTGTGATTGTTGGACAGCTGTGAACTCTCGTTAAAGTTTTTTTGTGCTTTCTAAAAGTAAATATGGAATTACATCTGGTAAAAGTCAACCTAAGGCTGCTGTCATTCATGATGTGCTGGAAAAAGCTTTGTTTTTGGAGTATAAATGGTTCCAGTTGAACCAAATGACACAGAAACTGTTTTTTGTATTGAAACAAAAAATCGCTGAACATCACCATTTAGTATTGAGACCATAAGTCACTAGACAAAAATAAATATTGTTTAACTCTTCGTTTTTGTCAAATGTTTCCAAAAATGTCATTTTCATTATATTAAATGACCTTTCTGTATCAACAGAAGAGGCCTCTTTCCGCCAAGTCTTTTTTTTTTCTTTTTTTTTTTTCACCCAAAGCTAAATGAGAACAACGTGTATCTCCGTTTGATGATTTCTCTCAGTGGCCGACGAAGAACACCCAGAGAGTAATCTGGAGGAAAAATAAAAAGAAACTTTTAAGAAAGCACAGTCATGTACACACGTTTCTCCTGGACAAATAAAGCTTCACACAGAAACTGAAAGATGTGAGCACCACCGCGGACGTCTCACTCAGCACACATTCACACTTGCTGTGTGCCACGCAAAAAGAAAACGGCTATCAACAAAAGCATTGCTCCGGGGAAATCGTTTTATGAAACCTAAAAAAAGAAAGAAACTGGAGTTATAAATAGTTTTACCTCACTCAAACTTCTAGCAAAATGAAAGTTTCAACTGTTTTGTTTAGCAGCCCTGCCTGCAGAAAGGTGAAGATCTATGCAATAATCTATATCATCCCCCCATTTTAAAAAAAGCCCTCAGCTGGTCTGCTGCTCTGACACAGAATGTCACAAATGGTTATATCCAAATGTTTCAAATATTTCCAGTGTTGGAGCCAGCATCTGCTTCATATTTACCTTCCTATAGAAAACCCCCTAACAGTGAACAGTGAGCGCTTGAGGGCGGACTCATGCTTGGTGAGCAGAATTCTAAAACGAGGGTGTGTTTGTTAATTACATCAGTTTCGGAAAACGCTTTAAATCAGTCGTCACTGACTGAAACAAATGAAAGGTTTTTTTATTACTATTATAAAACTCTGAAACAATTTCTTTTTCTATCTTACTCCTTTGTGTTTGACTTTTAGACAAAAAAAAACCCTTTGAATATCCTTGTAAAGAAAAGACATCCAGGAATTTTTGGCTTTTTATATCTTTGGTGCACGTGTCAAACTCAAGTTCTAGCTTGGGCCAAATGTGAGCGGCGATAGCTTCAGAGATGTATTATTATCTTCAAAATAAGCAAATGCTGCTTTAAAGGGGCAATATCATGTAAAAGCAACTTTTTTGAGTTTTATATCATGTTATAATGTTATACTCTCATAAAAACATGCCCAAATCCTTGCTTTGACTCATTCATGCATGTTTGAGAATTTAGGAAGCCATGCTGAGGAGCAAAACAACAGGTGGGGACCAGAAACGCCCCTGGGACGTGTCTTTAAGCCAAGCTTCCTCATGCCAGAGCGCACCCCCTCACCCCCACCCCACACACCCCGCCCATGACACCTGCAGGCTCTTGGGTGAAAGTGAAAGTGAAACCTAACTGTCTGCTGAACTCTCAACATCACTTCTCACTCAGTGAAGCTCTTTTCAGATTAAAAATACCTTTGAGGAAATGTATTTTCAGATGCCAAGTAAACTGCATCATGGCAGCCCCCCTCCACCCTGCACCAAAATGGGCGAGACAGAAGCAGAAGGAGGTTCTTAAAGAGACAGAGGCCAATTTCAAGGCGCTTAGAAGAGGAAGTGATGAGAAGATAAGTTTTTTCTAATTAAACATAAAACAGCATTTTAATAACAACTAAAGGTGACATAGATACTTTATTATGGTATAGTATTTAAATGTATGCCTGAGAAACACATAATATTGACCCTTTAAAGCCAGCATTGACTATATAAACTACATCTCCCATTATGCATGTTGATTATTTTACCTGCAAAATGACAACATCCCAACACTAGGTGGAGGTGTACAGGGTTCAATAGTAGCTGGCAAAATCCATCATGTAAAATCTTCATTTCGCTGCATTTTTACCGACTACTTTGCTGTGGCCCAGTTGTACTGGGAAGCGGGAATTTCCAACTTACAAATCATGAATTTAAACTGGAACACCTCTCTTGTGGGAATTCCCTGTGGGAAAGTGGGAGAGTTCAGATTTTAAGACGGCAGCTACTCAGCAGATCTCAACCGTAAGTAAAACACTTACTTTTACTTTTAATAGTATTTCTGTATTATTTCTTTCACATTTGGCCAGTCGTACACGTTTTTAAGTTTTTGCAAGACAACGTGTTGAAACACTGTTTCTATGCAGAAAATACCACGTAGAGCTCAGTTATTGTTTGCTAGCAGTGCTCAGCAGTAGAGATGAGGAACGGGACATTTCCTGTTTAGTCAACGTTAAACACGAAACGTTTAGGCTCATGGCCCTTTGTGAAAATGATTTTAACACCCCTGCTTTAGTGCAACCAAGTGACAAGTGAGATTAAAGCTTTTGGTTTATTGTTTTAACTGATGATAAATAAATTTGTGTGACAAAAGCTGCATTAGTTGTTTTGTTTCGGGAGAAAAGAGGCTTTGTACAAGAACACAAATTAAAAAAAAAAAACCACTCAAGGTTATCTAATGTTACACCTGAGTGCTTTAGAAAGTGCTTTTCAAACTTTTCAAGTCACGTCTCCAAAATCTCCCCATGACTGATTGACCTGCAGAGGCTTTTCTACAGCATTTTCCCTGTTCGGCTTGTTATTTAAGACACCTTTCAATGCCTGAGTCGCAGCGTCTCTTTTCTGGCCCCGCTTGCTCAACAAGCGATGAGAGCCGAGCGGCGTGCTGCAGCATCGTATTACAGCTGGGCAGGTCAGTCAGGTCAGGCACAGGTATAATTCTGCTCCAGGCCAAAACGTTCAGTCAGTTCATTTCATTTAAAAGCTCTAAAAACACGTAAACATTTTGGCGTGAGTGTTGAACTTATAAAATTTTCAATTTGCCTAAAATTAAACTACTGATCTCTGGACTTGCAGAACATTAACCTCCACTGTAACAGCTTGGAAAGGGATTATGATTTCCAGACATTGGTGGTAAACTTAGCAGGATCAAAGGACTCTGTGCATCTCGACCGGCTGAACTCCTCAGAGCTGAGCTTTCCATGTGTGAGTTCCAGTCTAAAGATCGTTAAGGGACTGAGAGACTGCTGTAAAAATCCACTTTTTTATTTTCTGCATATGTCCACAGATGAAGGCAATAAGGACGCCTCCTCCTGTCCTTATTGTTCTCAACCAGACTTGATCTAATGGTCTGAACAGAAAACCACCTGAAGCAAAGAGAATCTTCCAAAGCAGATGCTAGGTTTTATTAGTGGTAAATTGGGAGTAAATTAGCTCATTTAAGGTGTTTAAAAGGGAACATTTTATAATGATGTTAAGATTTTAATCCAACTTCCAAATCTGGAGATAAAAATAGAAAACCTCAGAAAGTGCTGCTGCCTGACGATTTCCAAAAAAAAGGAAAATAAAACGCTGACGTAAACGTTAAGAAGCAAAGCATTTTCACACTTTATGCCCTCCTGCCCACACTGCAAAGACTGTCCATCTTACCAAGTTTTAAAATCTTATATCCAGCCCAAAAGTCTTTTTGATCTTGTTTTGAGACTGATTTACTAAACAAGAACTGATTGTGTAAGAATAATAATCTTGTTTTCAGAATGTGTAAGATTATTTGTCTTGTTAGTCTGAAAATTTGACTCAAATCAAGTCAAAATTTCTGCCAATGGAGTAAGAACATTTTACTTGGTAAGATTCTTGAAAAAAGAAAATATTGAGTCAAATCAAGTATTTCAAGAATCTTAACAAGTAAAATTTTCTTACTCCATTGCTAGAAATGTTTTACTTAATTTGAGTCAAATTTTCAGGCTAACAAGACAAATAATCTTACACATTCTGAAAACAAGGTTATTATTCTTACACAATCAGTTCTTGTTTAGTAAATCTGTCTCAAAACAAGATCAAAAAGACTTTTTGGCTGAATATAAGATTTTAAAACTTGGTTAGGTGGACAGTTTTTGCAGTGGCACCTGCACRTTTTGTGTGTTCTACTGCAGCCCCTGAGTCCTATTTACGATCAAATAATGGAAAAGTAAACTCCACTTTGACCTGTCGTCACTGTCAACATGCCGAGGTGTTGTGCTCCTGYAGGGCAGACAGGGGTGCACAGTTCACATGTAAACACACACATGCACGAACTGGTTTATGCTCCAAAACAGAGAAAAAACTCTATACACACTGAAGAATACATGCCACAGTCGTCAAGGGCATCCAAAAGATCACATTCGGTTTTGTCCTCTTTATTTCCTGTCTCATTGTGMCATGGGTGTTTGTTCCAGGGGCATGGTGTCATGAAGATAAAATCAGCARTTCACGAGGGAACGCATGTGGCAGGGAACAGTTTACGAGAGCCTTTCTGAAGCGTGCATGCCGTGCTTCGATAAGGACCATTGTGTCAATTATTCACGATAAACATGCTTGTGAAAAATTTTCAATTTGTGGCACAGAATAAGGGTGGGTGTGTCCTTCTAAGTATCGATTCTATCAGACACTATACTAAAAATAAAATTCAACACGTTATCAATCTGAACACTGCAAAAACTGTCCATCTTACCAAGTTTTAAAATCTTATATGCAGCCAAAAAGTCTTTTTGATCTTGTTTTGAGACTGATTTACTAAACAAGAACTGATTGTGTAAGAATAATAATCTTGTTTTCAGAATGTGTAAGATTATTTGTCTTGTTAGCCTGAAAATTTGACTCAAATTAAGTCAAACATTTCTGCCAGTGGAGTAGGAAAATTTTACTTGGTAAGATTCTTGAAATATTTGATTTGACTCAATTTTTTCTTATTTCAAGAATCTTACCTTTCTTACTCCATTGGCAGATATTTTGACTTAATTTGAGTCAAATTTTCAGACTAAGACAAATAATCTTACATATTCTGAAAACAAGATGATTATTCTTACACAATCAGTTCTTGTTTAGTAAATCAGTCTCAAAACAAGATCAAAAAGACTTTTTGGCTGATATAAGATTTTAAAACCTGGTTAGATGGACAGTTTTTGCAGTGTATCAGAATGATAATGTGTTGAATTTTATTTTTTTACACTTAATTTGCAGTACTGCCTTGATTTTTCATGAATAAAGTGAAAGATAATCAGTAGTTTCTAATTCTTTGAAGGTAGTTATTAGTCCTTTATATCATGCCTGTGTAACAGAAGGCATTTTTTTGTTGTGTTATTGATTTKTATTTTTGTTACGTTGTTTCTTTTTGCACTGGGGACATTTTTCTTAAACAACTGTGTGACGTAGAAAAAATAATTATTTTTCATTTTCATAATTTACATTGTTTTACTTTGTTGTAATTATTTATTATAAAACGTTTGTATTTGCCTAAAATCTGTCTTTTCTATCATAATGGACTAACTAAAGGCAAGATCACACATTTATYAGTGATATTAGCTTTGTTTTTATACCAAAGCTCCTATTATTGCCCACCCATAGCACCAAAGTCTTTTCTATTTTTTTTATTTATTTATTTTTTTGTTAATTTGCCACTGAAGTTGTGAGGAAAGCTCGGCAGGTTTTGYGGTTTGGGTGGATTAATATGCACCAGCTCCTCGTTCTCATCCCACCGAAGTAAACTCTTAAAAGTCTGAATATTTAAGCAGGGAGACTGGAGCTCTTTAAACAGCTAATATAAATATTTTTGGGCCAGTTATATTCAAACTGGAATTTTCTTTTATTAAAAGTGACAGTTTTGTTATTCCAAAGCACTCCAAACTGTGAAATGATGTGTAACATCACTTATTTTACTAAYTTGTCTGTGATGTCAATAGATTTTAAAAGTTGATGTCAACCCTATACATTCAGCCATTTTTTTCTCTCTCTTTTTTAAGCACTAATAGCTACTATACATTTTTATGGCTCCTTCATTGTTGCTCTTTTGGCCTCCTGTGTTTTTCCCTCCCTTCCACTAAAAAAGCCAGACCCAGACAATCGCCAGGCAAGCTGTCATTTTTCCAGCCTCTGGAATGTCTGAAGGCCTCCTGATTTCACACATTAATGAAAGCAGCACAGAAAAAGGCAAAAAAAAATTATAATAATAATGACCTAAATGTATTTGTGACTGGAATCAGATTAAGTATGACAAGAAATATTTAGGATGATTACAACAAGATTTCATAAACTTGAAATAGTGCTTTAAAACCTGCTGAGCGACAGGAAGGACTCATCACTTTGATTTTAAGCTGAGATGAGCCAGAAGCAGCTCTTTAGGGCCTGTGAGAGCCACACACCTTTTACACTTTTTCATTAATGTTTTTTATAACTGATCAGCACTTATAAATATAATTTCAAAGCTGTTGCATGTTTAAATATCACTGCAAGTTGTTTGTTTTGGTTATATAAATTCTTCGTCACATCTGTATGGGTTCCTCTTGCAGGGAAACAACCTGGACTTTTTCAAGCCTCTGAAGCTGTGTGCAGATTGTAGATCTGTGTTATATATTCTGAAGGCGGAGATAAAGGAGCGCTGAAGCAAGATCCCACATGCTGGACAAGAGATAAGAAAACTGTTTGTAACCGTGATACATATGAAAGAGTTTACCAAAACTGGGAGCGAGGAAAGCACCCTGACACTGATCAATGTGCAGTCAGAAGTAAATGTCGACACGAGGGCCACGAGAGACGCAGTGCAAGTCGGAGCAGGATGGTGGCTGTGATGATGAAACCGCTGTTGAAAGAAGATGACAAAAAAAAGTCATGTGAAGTTGATGGAGCTTTGAAATGGAGACAGAACTGTAGATCCATCCATTTTAACTGCTTTTCTGGATGGGGTCACGGAGGAGCTGGTGTTTATCTCTGGCAGTCACTGTGCAAGAGACGTGGGACAGCCTGTACAGGTCGCCGGTCCATCACAGGGMCACACCAGAGCTTTTTTTGCATTGCAAGGCCCGACTCGGCCCGGCTTCAAACGCAGGTTCAGTGTGTTTGTATCAGCCCTTATGGCCCAGGTCCACCCCGATTTCTGGAACCTCAAGAGCTTTGGCTGCTGCTAGTTGATTGGCTGAATGATCGGGGAGTTACATCACACAGATGAAAGTAAATTTACATGAATCTTTTGCGACGACTAACATTTTTCCACACAAGTTTAACTACACAAAAAGAGTAATGCGCTGCCTGTCATAGTTTGGGTTTTTTGGCTTCTGTTTTTGTATTATATAGGTTTTTTTAGGTCCTGTTTTGGGGTTTTGTTCATGTGGGTTTTCTGTTAAGTTCCTTTTTGTCTCAGGTGTGTTCAGTTCTGTGATTAGTGTTGCTT
>NW_013952465.1:2198481-2199573 GCF_001266775.1 Austrofundulus limnaeus
AAAGAAAAGACCCCCACCTAAGTCACTACAATTTTAGGATGCACCTAGTAGCATGACATTTATTAGGAATTAAGACTTCTGAGTTCCGGTGCATTTCTGCATGCGAGGGTCATCATGTTACCGCTATGCGGTATCTATTATGGGGAAATACAGCCAACATAGCTAAATTTGTCTGGCCCAGATACCACAAAGAATGATGACCCTTTGGTGGCCTAGATGTGGTTTGCCAAAGGTGGTCCATAAATGGGCCAGCACCAGATTAACTAGACCACAACYAGGCCAGTTGTGGCATGTCATCATAAAATCAGTGCCATCATTGCCAGACCTTGTTGATTAGATGTTGAAGAAAGAGCTGAGTCGAAAGGAAAAGCTCTCAATGTTTTTGGTCTGTCTGTGTTCCAACCCTCCCCTCACCAAAAGAACGAGATCCCAGATACAAGCAGCCGAAAAGAGCTTCTTTCTTAGAGTGGCCGCGCTGAGCCTTAGAGACAGGGTGAGGAGTTCCATCATCCGGGGTGGGAACTCCGAGTAGAGCCGCTGCTCCTCCACATTGAAAGGAGCCAGTTTAGGTGGTTCAGGCATCTGTTTGGGATTCCTCCCTTTAGAGTTGTTACGGGCATGTTCCACTGGTTTCCTGGACCTGTTGCCTCCATGACCTGAGTATTAATAAGCAGAAGAAAATGTTTTTTTTTTTGCATTCAACATTTTTTAAGTGTAAGTTTGATATGTTTTTGACTTGTTGCTTTTTTCTATATTGTATTATTTAAAGTGTGTAAAATGTGTTGAGTGTAGCCTTAAACATTATAAGACTTTTTAACTGAACCCTCCCAGATCACTTGAGTTTCAAGAAAAAGGTTCATTTACAGAGAGACCATTGAAAGTGCATGCCATTAACATACAAGCAACATCAAACCAACGCCCATTAAGAAGGGAAATTGTACAAAAATTACCTCCCAAATCAATTGGGTTCATTATTTTCATATTTTTTTCTCTACTGCGTTGTGGGGTAGGGGTTCCATGCCAGGAAGCTTTGACTTGCTTTATTCAGAGTGCCACAGGAAGTCAGAAGAGTGTGTGAGTTGGGCGGGGGGG
>NW_013952465.1:2201104-2204528 GCF_001266775.1 Austrofundulus limnaeus
ATTATTTATAAAATGTAAAGTAGTTTTTCTAAAATATTTAAGGTTAAACTTTAAAGTTAAGTTTAAATTAAACTAAAGTTTGACTTTTAAAAAAGTTTCACAAAGCTGCACTTTTTCATGGGAGGCAGGTATTAAAGAAATGCTCTATATTTACATTAATTTAATCTATTGGCATAGAACAAATTCACAAGTAAAGTTATCTCAGGACATTAAAGAAGGGAATACAATAATTCAAACAATGGACTTTTGTGTTTGATAAATGGAAGTTAAATTGTTAAGACTACTGTTATGTTTGCTCTCCCCCAATCAACTTATTTCCAAAATGATGTGATCCTGGGTTTGGATCAGAGGACACAGTAGGCTGCCTTTGAAGGGATCAAGGAAAAGACTCCTGCTGTTAGACAACTCTGAACCTTACAGTTGAGGCTGAAAAACACAGAAAACATGACACTTGTTTTCTGTAAGCAGGACTCTTTAAGAACTCTGATGGTTTCATAGATCAGTTGTTTGGAACTGATACATTATTGGTCCAAACAACAATAATGACCAAATTCTGCATTTGAAGAAGCCAACGAAGTTGTCAAAACAAGGATAAAAACAGGAAGTTGACATTCTCTTTCATAATAAAAAAAACCTCAGAAAGAAAGACTGAATCTAGTGATCAAATAAAGTAATTTTTTTTTTTTTTGATGGGCTGAAAAATATTCAGCTAAACAAACATTTACATTGTAACTTTTTGTTATCCATTTTCCTGATTTGTATTTGGGACCAAATCACTATGAGAAAAGTTGCTAAATTTTTTAACAACAGCTTCCAACTCCAGCCAGAGCATTTAAAGGTGTTTCTGAAGTCAAAAGATAAAATMTCTCCATCAAAATCTAGATCTATGGGAATTCCTCTCAGTTTACCATAAATAAAAATACCCGAAGAGAATGTGCCAAAGATGCATTCTGACCAACTGAACAATTCATTTGAAAACTGTTATTCTGATGAAATGTGTAAAATGTGCCTGTAGTTCAGCAAAGGCAGCAGAGGAGATGAATGAAGCCATTCAGTCCACGTTGACAAGGCTTCCAAAATAATTTCATTTGTCTCACAAAGCCCGCAGCACTCATTGACAGCTCAGTACTTCTCTCTTCCCCATAGGGGATGGTTGTTTACAAGTGCATGCAATTTCCAGTTAGCTTCTTAGCTTAGCTTTCTTCACGGTCGAGCTGGCGCATTGCGTACGTCATGTCCAACCATTAGCGATTGGGTAAATCCATTCAAGCATTTTAAACTTCAACAGACTCCACACCTCCAGCAAGAAATCACTTTTCGATACCCAAGAGTCCAGAAMCTCTGTTTGAAGCAAAGCTAGAAGTTTTTTTTACCAGGCTAATTAATACCTAAATCAAACTAAGACATTTTTGCCCAAATTTTTTTCTTTCACAGTTTTGGATACCCAAGGTTGACAGTCATCTTAGTTAAAATGGGTAATCAAAATTGGATTTATTCTTRTATGTAAAAGCACAAAAAAATAAGAAAATTTGGTGTTTGGTAGATTATTTATGTAATGCTTATTGGCAATAAATCTCGTACTATTCAAAATCTTGTTAATTTCCCTTTGAAATGGTGCCACATTTGTAAGGAACGTGCATTTAGATGAGCAGCAGAGCCGAGTATGACGGTTGTGCACATGAAAAAAAATWGTCAAATCTTCTCTGCCAAACAGCTTATTTCACTGTTATTATTGACACTTGTTTTGAGCTTCTGGTACCCCCAGGTGTTGTCAATCAGGTGCCTGGTWAAATATTTCTTTCCAAGAAGCATTGTTACAATAAAGAAATAATCTACCAAATACAAATTTCGTGACTTTTTGTGTTAAGCTTAGTTATATTTTTTATTTATGTTAACTGTCCAAAACACAATWCAATAAGTATTTTTTAGTTCCATTTTGTTAAACTAAAGTGAGAATTGTTTTCCATAATTAGGAAACTTTTAAAAATAACATACCCAAATTTCAATAAATACAAATAATCGCTCCTGCAGCTTCAAAGTCTTTAGTTCTGAGAAAGAGGCATAGCTAACAGTAAAAATAGCCTGTGCATTCATCTAAAGCAAAAATGTTTTTACCGACAACGTTTTTATTTTTTTTAAACAGACATCTTGAGGGAAAATTGTCCCAAATGAGAGACCTTGGAAGAGCAGTGAGGAAGGCAACGGATCCTCCAAAGATCAATGAGCGCCGGCGCAGGAAGAGGAGGAGCTTCTGTCAACCAATACCAGCAGACCGCAGGGAGCAGTATCTGACGCAAACCAGGAAGCCACCTGATGTGAGAGGGGTCAGATAAATGCAACAGCACTGACGGTCACACGGGACAGGTGCTTCCTTAATGAAACACACACGCACACACACACACAAACATGCACTTGACAAACAGACACATACCGTACACTTGCATACTATATTGGGCCTGTTGATCATCTCCTGCCTGAGATGTGTCAGAGGCTTTCCCAGACAACTCGCCCACGCACATGCACACACGCATCCTCAGACAGGACGGTCRGGGGTGGGGGGAGGACACGCGGGCCGATGGAGGACGGAGGACAGGGCACGCACGTAGACGAGCCTGACAACAGGCAGGAAACTCTCGAGAGCAGCCGCTGCTATTTTTCTCTCCGATTCCGCGCTCTTGGTTTCCATTTTCGTCAGCGCAGGTTGAATGTAAAATGTGTGTGTGTGTGTGTGTGTGTGTGTGTTAGATCGGTGAGGGGTGGCCAAGTAAACAGACGCACAATGAAAAAGTCAAATAAACCTTGAAGAAACACTGAAAGGAACCTGAGCACGAGAACAGAAATGTGGTTTTAGACAAAAAAGGGGGTTAAGACGTCTCATCCTTCCGATTGGGTTTCCTCCTTGCAGTCTGCAGGAAAGTGCACAGAGTTTGGAAATTCTGCCAGTCTGCAACGCATCAGCACCATGCAGTGAATGACATATAAGGTGAACAGGAGCTGGGCTCATGGKGGGGCAAAAGCACCATCAAAGCTTCCAAGCGTTCACGAGAGTGGACAGCTTAGGTTGGAGGTGAAAATGGAGTGAGGGTTGGAGGAGAAACTGAACTGGCACCAATAGATTCACGTTTGCTTCCAAAGACATTCACTGTGGAAACTGATTAAAGGGATCCCCGATTAGTTGTAACATTACACTTTATTTAATAAACATATACTTTAACTGTAAAATAAAGACTGTAAAAAACACTGTAGGATGTTCAGTTTTTATCATTTTTAAACTAAAAGTTTAAAAAAATATTACACGGACAGGGCCATTTTATTTACACACAAAGCATTCTGGGAAATTGATGACATCAACTAGGTCATCAGCATGAGGCTGCTAGCGAGCTATATCCACCCTGAAGGTTAATCTTGGACAATATCTGATGAT
>NW_013952465.1:2207268-2208573 GCF_001266775.1 Austrofundulus limnaeus
ATCATCAGATATTGTCCAAGATTAACCTTCAGGGTGGATATAGCTCGCTAGCAGCCTCGCACCGATGACCTAGTTGATGTCATCATTTACCCAGAATGCTTTGCGTATAAAATAAAATGGCTCCGTCCGTGTTAAAATATATTCAAAAAAATTTACAGAACTCCACAGCCTACAGTATTTTTACATTTTACAGTTAAAATAAATGTTTATCAAATAAAGTTTAATGTTACAACTAATCGTGGATCCCTTTAAACCAATGAGCTGGGGCTGCAGGAGATGAGCAAGGGCTCATTTCAGCCTAAAACGAGCCGAAAGTCTTCCTGGCTTTCTTGAAGTAGTTTTGAAGTCTGTGGCCACAAAAAAGGCACTGCAATTTAGAAAATGACAGGAAATAACAAGTTAGTGCACATATGATAACAGCACTGCATTCTTTTGTCAGCTTGTCATCCCAACAACTTTAATGTTAGCTCTGTGTTCAAAAATAGGTCATTCGTTTTGTACCATTTGAGGACATGGTAATACCTCAAGAATGAAGCCACTGCTCGTACAGCTCTGTAGGAACTATTTATGTAAACTGGGGTAAAATGTGTTTGGCTGCAAACGAAACACCCCAAAAAATCTAGAAAGCTTGATAGAAATGTGCATCTACACACTCCCAGTGCATGCACAAAGTTTAACCAAAGCATGCCCTGAGGAAACATTTGATTAAACACAGATAAAATTGTGATGAGGAAGTGGGTGACAGGAAAAGACAAATCCCCGTTGAGGGAGCAGCACTCACTTTTAATGATAAGCTTATTTCATTGTTTTCCCAATCAAACAGATGCTGAGGTGCAGGCAGGCGAGCAAGGTAACAGCTGGTCGCTCAAGTCCACACAAGAGTGATATAATGTCGTCCTGCCGTTTGTTTGTGTGAGCATCAGTTGGGCACAGTGGGGTCTTTTTTTTTGCCTTTGTTTTCAAAGACCTCTTTTCTATTTCATTTTCTCTTTCTCGCTCACATCATTGCACTTGCGTCGTTGCCCGCTTTGCCAAACGCCGTGCCCCGCAAAGCGCTCTGGGATTGTTTTGAGCCGTCTCGCTGGAGGAAGGAAAGCAGTGTGAGAAAGTTGCTGTTTTTTTGGAGCGGACAGGAATTGGCCTCGCGGCGCACGGTTCCTCTCCTCGCAGCGGGAACAATGCCGTGGCGTCACACCCCTGCGCTGACCCTCGCTGTTTCACATGGAAAAATGTTCCCAGAATTCCGCTCCCAGGCCTGAAGGTATAACACCGACAGAGAGGGAAAGGTGTGTGTGTGTGTGGGGG
>NW_013952465.1:2210947-2213049 GCF_001266775.1 Austrofundulus limnaeus
TTTTAATTCTTAAGTGCAAAAAAACATCATATATTTTAAGACTTTTACTCAAGTAATATTCCTAAAAGAGACTTTAACATTTATCAAAGTATTTTTTTTTGTTAATATACTTGTACTTTTACTCAAATATCACTTTGTGGTACTTTATGCAGCACTGCAGCCATTGCACCCAGTGGGCTGTCAGTGAGCAACAGAAAGACCATCAATAAACCCCTGCAAAGTTGTGTTACACAATTTGCAGACTCAGTCTTTCACAGATACTTTTACAGAGCATGACGTTTTGCCCTGTGCCCACGCTCTGCCTGGAGCGCAGCACATCCACTGCCAGTACCATGTGTAGCTGCTAACAGCTAGCTGTTCAGCTCTCACCTTTTTTTCTAGTGCAACTCAAGAGGAATTCTTCAATCAAGTCTTAAATATCCCTTTAATGTCTTTGTTTCAGAAAGGTCTCTTTTTGCCTTGAAGGTATTTTCCTCTTATCACCCACTTAGTCAGTTAATACAACTTTTTTTTATTTGAGGGAATCAGAGGCGGGAAAGTACCTGCTGATACGTTTCAGACTGTGGGCAAAAAGCCTGAGACAAATAAGAATTTAGAGCAGCCGCACAACTATGTACTTTTTCTGTTTTAATAGCCTGGCTTGTAAAAATGTATCCCCAGTGCAGCTTGCCTCACACAACAAGCATTTTGTACGTCCTAGTGAACCTGGTATGTTTGAATAAAAGTCCAGTAAAATCATACTGTTTATGCACAAATATCACAAAGCAGATATGCTGTGTGTCCATGTGTGTCTTATACRTCCTTTGAGGATGAATTGGCTTCCAAACTTCCATTAGGGGTTTGAAAATATGATTGGAGTGTRACTTGTAAAGAATGATATGTTGTTTTCAACTTTCCATTGGAAAGACGTAGAGTGAAAAAGTTTATTGTGACTGGAYTGTTTACTGCCATCAATCAAAAGCTTTTTTTATTTATTTTTTCTCAGAAATGATTGTGACCAAAAACATTCTGCTTTACAAGTTTGGGGTCTTTTATTTAAAGCTRTGCTTCAGAGACAGACGATGAAACGTGCTGATTGGGACAATAATAGTGGTGGAACCGTAGAGGCACTTGTTAAAGGAACTTCTGGTTTATTGAGCACTGAATCTTTTAGTTCATGGACGACTAATAARATACTGAAAGGTTAATTCTACAGATTTGAACAATTCATCAAAGATTACTGTATGAAAATGAAAGTTAAGCAGAAAAATCTGGACAGGTTGGTTCTGTCTAACTTAATGGAACTAATGTATGGTTTGAAGAATGGTTTTAGAAAACATTTTCTGATCCATCCTGAAAAAAAACTCAAATGTTTAGATCCATTGTTTTACAGTACATGGGGATGTGGAGTGCTCTGTGCAAACATACTGCTGGATATTTCCGCTGATTTGTTTTCCTTCTGCTGTTTTTGAGGKTTTTTTTTYMMMRRARKMWTTTWWTTTKRAAAAAAAAATTTACGCTTAGAAGGTCAAAGGTTAAGAGATGGCCTCACACACCTCGCAAATACAGCTTTACCTCGGACCCTGAATCGCCACAAATCCTTGTGATGTCACCGATGATCCCGAGGCCAGGATGAGGGCAATAAACAGGAAGCATCTCAGCAGCAAGCTGCATCCCATAATAATCACGGCAAAAACACACACAAACAATCCCCAAAAAACACGGCAAGACGTGACAGATAACAGACGAACGACCCCCCCCACCGAAATCTAACACAAACTTACAACAACCCCRAAAAACAAACACACGAAAAAACATAAACAACCTTCGTGCCGAGGGCTTTTTTGCTCGAACATAAAATATCAAATGCCAAAAAATGTCCTTAATCAAAAGCTTGCAAATCTAAACAGATCTGTAGAAACAACCAGAGAAGTGCATAAAATATTTATTGTAACATCGTCTAAGTCAGWGTTTCCCAAAGTGGGGTCCTGAAACATCAAGGTGGGGTCCTGACAAGATTTTCTGAATTAATTACATTTTTTGCCTTAGTTGTTACAAAGGAGTGACGATAGTGTACTTAAAATGGATAAATGTAGTATAAAAATATTGTGACTGTGTCCATG
>NW_013952465.1:2213894-2216108 GCF_001266775.1 Austrofundulus limnaeus
CATACAAGGACACCACATTCCACTCATAACCCCGATACACACTCTATACCCCCCAGGTCCAGGACATGTACCCACTCCCTATTGGAGGCCGCACACACCCGAACCCAGGAGGTAGACCCAATCATTCTGAGGTGGAGAGGAGCAGATAGCCAAGGCCCGGCCCAGGCCGCACCAGGACTAATTCACGTTACATGGCTGTAACTTGGTCACTTTTAGAGAGATTGTGCTAAACTTTTGTGTGGTAGTAGTAGGGAGTGATCCCTAAATCATCCTCTGAGATTGATTGCACGAGACCTTTGACTAAATTCGTGTTAACTGCTGAAGTCATCTTTGTCTGTCTTTTAGCAAAATATCTCATGAAGTGCAGGACATTTTTTAGTGAAACATTTAGAGCATAATYACTGAATGTGCATTAACAGCTGGTTTGGCTTTGGAATCAAGATGGCTGCTGCTGCTCATCAACCTTGGCCAATACAAAAATAGCTATAACTCAATCACTTATTCAGATAATGAGCTACAATTGGGTGTGGTAGTAGCCATACATTCCCAGTGAGCACTAACGGACTGTATGGCATCTTGACAATCGCAAAAGGCAAAGCACTGCTTCTTATGCTTTCTTGCAGAGTGCAAATGTCAACACATATGGAATGCTAATCAACAATTCAAGATGGCCGCCAAAGTTAATGCAGTTTTTTAGACACATTTAGCCTAAATATGGTAGCTAAAAGGAAATCCCAACACATACTAAAGACTAACCAGATGTTCAAGGTGGCCACCAAAGCTAATGCAAAGTAGCTATAACTCAGTCATTTTTATGTTATATGAAATAAATAAAGTTTATAAATTCAATTTAAATTTTTGTGTGGTGGTAGCTGAGAGTGTTCCTCAAACAATCCCTAAGTCATGTTGATTCAAGAATCATGTACCAAGTATTATGCCTGTCCAAAATGACAGGAACTTTTTTGTCACAACTGTTACTCATTCAGATGACCTGTGGTTCTGGTGCTGATCATCAGATATAACGTTTGTCTATTTATTACCCTTCCTTCATCCGTGGCAGACAGATCCATTGTGTTTTCTTTTTGCAGCTGTGAATGCCGCTCCCTCCCACCTCCCACTACTGAGCGCAGCAGCAGAGGGAAGGAGAACTTGAAAGGCAACCTCAGAGACTGTACTTCACACCTATTCCTCTGCTGCCTGACACACAATGGCGTTTGCACACAGACTTGTCTGTCTCTCTCTCTCTCTCTCTCTCTTTTCTCACACACAAGCACGCAGCTGCCTGCACGCTTAAGATAAGGAACAGGAGCTCTGAATGGGAGCGGGGCGGTGGTGGTGGGGGTCACTCAGATGTGTGTACATGTTTATGTCTGTTTGTGCGTTTTTTTTCTCTCTCCTGTACACCAGGGAGGGGAGGGAGGCACTCCGCAGGACATCTTGAGAGTGTCGAGGGTCTCGAGCAGCGGATGGATCGGCTGCCCCACGTCAGTGCAGCTCAAATAAAATACAAATACTGACAAAATTCCCCAAAGACTGAAAATGGGAGCAATGGCAGCAAATGAGGAAATGGAAGGAGTAATGTCCCATCCATCGAAGCTGCCGTTAAATATCAATAAATTGAAAGAGCAGGGAATTGGAAGCTCCAAATGTCATAAATTTCACAAAACATCCTTTTATGTTAATGAGGTGAAAATGTAGAACGGCTGGTGGCCTAATGATTGCTGCTGGGTTGGAAAAACAGCAGCAGCAGCCGAACAGAGTCAGAGGGCCGAAAGATGTCGTTAGCAGCGGGGGTCCGCCGATGGAACTGCCTTTCCATTTCCCTAACGACCGCTCGATAGGAAAAGAAGCAAGGTCTTCTCAGCGCTGATTTTCCTCCTGGGTCTCTGTGTGTGTTTGTGTGTGTGTGTGTGTGTGTATGTGTCAGTAGAAGCCTTCCTAATGGGATGTGTTGTATTCAAGAGGGACTGGGAAACAACAGTGTAACCAAAGGGAAGAGCAGAAGGAAAACAAGGACCCCTCCCTGTCCGTGTATGGGACAAACATGCTCAACACACACATTGACAAACAAAAACAAGCACATTGACAAAATGCCTTTAAAGGGTTCCCGGATTAGTTGTAACATTAGACTTTATTTGATAAACATATATTTTAACTGTAAAATAAAGACTGTAAAAATACTGTAGGCGGTTTAGTTTTGTAAATGTTTTAAAA
>NW_013952465.1:2216118-2217480 GCF_001266775.1 Austrofundulus limnaeus
TTTTTTTTTTTTTTTTTTTTTTTTTTTTTTTAGCTCAGGGAGGACACACACGAGAACCGAGTGGGTGGCCCCTATTTGTTTGGGATTAGCGGTGATGTGTGTGTGTGTTCAAGTTGACTTCGGTGCCAGGGCTCCTGTGCGACATCGTGGAAAATCCTCCTCAGCAGTTTCCTGTGGGTCGACATTATCAGGCCTCGTGGATAAACCAGCTTTTCCCCCCAACTTCCTGGCTCACTTCCTCCCCTTCCACTCCACTTCCCCTCCCACACTCTTCTCGATCGCATGAATCACGGCTTGCCATGGAGAGGGCGAGGGGCTGGAAGCGACCGTACAACAGTCACATTCTTATTGAAACTTTTTTTTACTGCACGTGAGCTCACGATTTCCCTTTGATACTTTGCAAAGCTACTCCGGTTAGTCACATGCTTCATTTTTTTTTCATTACCCATGACACTCTAGTATTACTTAAAACAAATGCTGAGTCATTTCAACATGAGGTCATCTTTCCCTTTCCCCGTGAGATGTAAAACAGAGATATCAGTCAGGATGGAGCTTATCCTGTTCGTTAAAACCCACAGCAGAAATAGATTTTACCAAAACCGTTCTTTAGACTGCATCGTGATGACATTTGTTGTCATCCTGACTGAGCATCCTCAGATCCTTTCAGTCCATCCTCCCTTTCCTTAAAACTGCTATAAAAAGACAGATTGTTGCAGAGTTACGGTTATTTTACAAGATTTTCCTGAGGCCAAAGTGCCCAACTGTTCTAACTTATAAATCTGCTGCGTGATCACGTTTCACAGTCTGAGTGCTGTGAAATGAGAGCAGCAGCTAAATCCCCTGTTAAATAAAGACTCAGGTTTGTTTATGCATAGTAAATTTAGGGTGATTTTTATTTGTGTCTTAAAACTTATTTAGAATTGGTTATATTAAAGTCAGTGTGTTTGAAATTACATGTAGCAACATGAATGTTAACTTGAGAAAATAATAAAATGAACAACAATCTAGTGACAAAAAACGTCCATCTAATGCAGAGAATATTGGACTTAAGAAGATTTTGGAATTTGAGTCATTTTAAGCAATATAAACTTTTTGTTGTTTGGACCCTCAAATCTGATTTATTATGTTTTACCTGTATTTTATGCATTCCATGTTTTATGATGTAACAACAATTTTTCATGGTAAAAATGTCAAATCTTTTAATGGATAAAATAAACAAAATAACCAATTACCAAATTATCAAAATTATTACCAAATAATAGTTTTTATTATTTCCTGATTATATAATACAGTATGTTTAGAGTTACAAGATCAACTTGATGCATAAAAAAGGAAAAAAAGACCTATCGGCTTATATATATA